>NC_137879.1:2087828-2112828 GCF_963924005.1 Protomyctophum bolini | reverse complement strand
CATGTTGTAGTCATTGTTTTGTAGTCGACAGGATGATATCGTTACGTCATGTTGTAGTCATTGATTTGTAGTCATCAGGATGATATCGCTTACGTCATGTTGTAGTCATTGTTTTGTAGTCATCAGGATGATATCGCTACGTCATGTTGTAGTCATTGATTTGTAGTCATCAGGATGATATCGTTACGTCATGTTGTAGTCATTGTTTTGTAGTCATCAGGATGATATTGTTACGTCATGTTGTAGTCATTGTTTTGTAGTCATCAGGATGACATCGTTACGTCATGTTGTAGTCATTGTTTTGTAGTCGACAGGATGATATCGTTACGTCATGTTGTAGTCATTGATTTGTAGTCATCAGGATGATATCGCTACGTCATGTTGTAGTCATTGTTTTGTAGTCGACAGGATGATATCGTTACGTCATGTTGTAGTCATTGATTTGTAGTCATCAGGATGATATCGTTACGTCATGTTGTAGTCATTGTTTTGTAGTCATCAGGATGATATCGCTACGTCATGTTGTAGTCATTGTTTTGTAGTCGACAGGATGATATCGTTACGTCATGTTGTAGTCATTGATTTGTAGTCATCAGGATGATATCGCTACGTCATGTTGTAGTCATTGTTTTGTAGTCATCAGGATGATATCGCTACGTCATGTTGTAGTCATTGTTTTGTAGTCATCAGGATGATATCGCTACGTCATGTTGTAGTCATTGTTTTGTAGTCATCAGGATGATATCGTTACGTCATGTTGTAGTCATTGTTTTGTAGTCATCAGGATGATATCGTTACGTCATGTTGTAGTCATTGTTTTGTAATCATCAGGATGATATCGCTACATCATGTTGTAGTATTGTTTTGTAGTCATCAGGATGATATCGCTACGTCATGTTGTAGTCATTGTTTTGTAGTCATCAGGATGATATCGCTACGTCATGTTGTAGTCATTGTTTTGTAGTCATCAGGATGATATCGCTACGTCATGTTGTAGTCATTGATTTGTAGTCATCAGGATGATATCGCTACGTCATGTTGTAGTCATTGTTTTGACTACAACATGACGTAACGATATCCCCCTGATGACAAAAAAAAAGACTACAACATGACGTAATTATATCATCCTGAGGACTACAAATGGGGGGGGGGGTGATGTACACAGAATACACACAGAGATAGATATATATATATATATAGAGAGAGAGAGAGGGAGAGGGAGAGAGAGATATATAGATATAGAGCTGTCAAAATGCCTGCTGGGGTGAGAAGTCGACAGAAGCCTCGGCTTTACCTCGGGGCCGACTGGGCAGCGTCTGACATCCTGGGGGGAGGGGCAGGGGGAGGGGCAGGGGGAGGGGGGGGGGGGAGAGAGTGGGGGGGGGGAGAGGGGGGAGGAGAGGAGAGGAGAGGAAAGGGGGGGTAGTCGGGTGCCCGTGGGTGGAGGAGGGGACGAGGTTCACCAGAGAAATAAAGGGAGGTGGGGGGGTGGCATGAGAGAGAGAGAGATAGAGAGAGAGGGAGAGAGAGAGAGAGAGAGAGAGAGAGAGAGAGAGAGAGAGAGAGAGAGAGAGAGAGAGATAGAGAGAGAGAGAGAGAGAGAGCGGGGGGGGGGTGATGGCAGGAGGAGGAAGTGAGAAAAATAGGAACAGAAAAAAGCGGCAGTGAGAAGCGGAAGAAGAAATAAAATAATTAAAAATAGAAGTAAGGAAATTATGAAAAAAAAAACACAGAGAAAGAGAAAGCAGCAGCAGCAGCGCCCCCTAGTGGTAGAAACCACCACCTGCCTCTGTTACCACAGAGAGAGAGAGAGAGAGGATGAGAGAGAGACAACATGATGAAACAGAGAGAGAGAGAGACAGAGAGAAAAACAGTTACGTGTGACAGACAGAGAGAGAGAGAGACAGACAGACAGAGAGACAGAGAGACAGAGAGAGAGAGAGACAGACAGATAGAGAGACAGAGAGACAGAGAGAGAGAGAGATAAATACGTTGGGTTTCCATCTTCCACCTGTTTTTTTATGAATGGCTCTGAAAGAACCTGAGTGGCAGAGCAGACATTCTGAACAACCTATGATTTTAGTAGTAAAAGGTCTTTTAGGTGTGAACGAGGCCTGAGGTATGTGACCGTAGGCCTCATTCACACCTAAAAGACACCTGTCTTGTGTCTCGTGTGTGTTTAATGCATTTCCAATGGAAGTCACATGGTTTGATTTTGTTTGATGGGGCGCCAGAACACCGCCATCAAACACAAATGTGACCAGATTGGACTGAGAGCCTGCCGTCGCGCAAATTCCAGCTTTTCACCAGAGGAGAATGAGTTAATAGCTCAGGCACACTCTTCACACATACTATACACGCATGTCTGAAATAAGTGTCTGAGCTGTGAATATTAAATAAATGCCCAAACATGTAGCTATAGGTGTAATGTTAGAGTCCACAGAAGACATGTGAATATGAAAACAATGCTTAAACATGTAGCTAGGTGTAATGTTAAGAGTCCACAGAAGACATGTAAATATGACATAAATGCTTAAACATGTAGCTATAGGTGTAATGTTAGAGACCACAGAATACATGTAAATATGAAATAAATGCTTAAACGTGTAGCTATAGGTGTAATGTTAGAGTCCACAGAAGTGAATCTTTTCAAGCCTGTTTTCTCAACTCGCTGTTTCTCTGCAAGACATTATACTCTATAAGCCATATCTCCAAAAACCGGTGGGTCAAACTGAACAACCAACATATGTCAATTTGAAAGCTACGATTCATGTGAAAACGACATGACGTGAAATAAGGAAAGGAGGGCGGAGGGCAGCCAGGGAGCAAGCTCGTCTCGTCAAAACCACGTGACTTAGAAACATGTGGATGGAAACCCAACTGCTCACACACACACACACACACACACACACAGCATAGCAAATAGCAGCAGCAGCACACACACGTCAACATATCAGCCACGACTAACGACAACAGCTGGAGAGAAGCAGCATGGTTGGGGGGGGGTGCAGCGGCAGCCGTGGGCAGTGCTAGCACGCCATTAGCAAAGGTGGTTAGCGGTTAGTGGTTAGCGGGGTGTGGGTGGAAGGTGGGGGGGTTCTAAGCTACATGGAGACATTGTAAACGGTGTTGCCTCCCCCAGTGTGAGGAAAGAGTAAACTCTTCAGCCAATCAAAATGTTGCATTTTGGCGCTCGCACCGACCGACTGTCGTCAGCGGGGTTTCCACGCAGCACTGCAGCAGGGAACCCCACGACTACAGGAACTTATCTTTGGGGGGTTTTTTATAGGGAAGGGAACTATACCGGTACGTTTGTTCCTGTTCTCAGGAAAGGACCCGTTCTTTCTGAACGCAGAACGTCCCGACGCTATAGTGAGAAGCTGTGTTCTCGTATCAGAGACGTTTAAATAACAGGGAGTGGAAGCTGTGTTCTCGTATCAGAGACATTTAAATAACAGGGAGTGGAAGCTGTGTTCTCGTATCAGAGACATTTAAATAACAGGGAGTGGAAGCTGTGTTCTCGTATCAGAGACATTTAAATAACAGGGAGTGGAAGCTGTGTTCTCGTATCAGAGACAGTTAAATAACAGGGAGTGGAAGCTGTGTTCTCGTATCAGAGACATTTAAATAACAGGGAGTGGAAGCTGTGTTCTCGTATCAGAGACAGTTAAATAACAGGGAGTGGAAGCTGTGTTCTCGTATCAGAGACGTTTAAATAACAGGGAGTGGAAGCTGTGTTCTCGTATCAGAGACGTTTAAATAACAGGGAGTGGAAGCTGTGTTCTCGTATCAGAGACATTTAAATAACAGGGAGTGGAAGCTGTGTTCTCGTATCAGAGACATTTAAATAACAGGGAGTGGAAGCTGTGTTCTCGTATCAGAGACGTTTAAATAACAGGGAGTGGAAGCTGTGTTCTCGTATCAGAGACAGTTAAATAACAGGGAGTGGAAGCTGTGTTCTCGTATCAGAGACATTTAAATAACAGGGAGTGGAAGCTGTGTTCTCGTATCAGAGACGTTTAAATAACAGGGAGTGGAAGCTGTGTTCTCGTATCAGAGACATTTAAATAACAGGGAGTGGAAGCTGTGTTCTCGTATCAGACATTTAAATAACAGGGAGTGGAAGCTGTGTTCTCGTATCAGAGACATTTAAATAACAGGGAGTGGAAGCTGTGTTCTCGTATCAGAGACAGTTAAATAACAGGGAGTGGAAGCTGTGTTCTCGTATCAGACGTTTAAATAACAGGGAGTGGAAGCTGTGTTCTCGTATCAGAGACGTTTAAATAACAGGGAGTGGAAGCTGTGTTCTCGTATCAGAGACGTTTAAATAACAGGGAGTGGAAGCTGTGTTCTCGTATCAGAGACATTTAAATAACAGGGAGTGGAAGCTGTGTTCTCGTATCAGAGATGTTTAAATAACAGGGAGTGGAAGCTGTGTTCTCGTATCAGAGACATTTAAATAACAGGGAGTGGAAGCTGTGTTCTCGTATCAGAGACATTTAAATAACAGGGAGTGGAAGCTGTGTTCTCGTATCAGAGACATTTAAATAACAGGGAGTGGAAGCTGTGTTCTCGTATCAGAGACATTTAAATAACAGGGAGTGGAAGCTGTGTTCTCGTATCAGAGATGTTTAAATAACAGGGAGTGGAAGCTGTGTTCTCGTATCAGAGACGTTTAAATAACAGGGAGTGGAAGCTGTGTTCTCGTATCAGAGACATTTAAATAACAGGGAGTGGAAGCTGTGTTCTCGTATCAGAGACATTTAAATAACAGGGAGTGGAAGCTGTGTTCTCGTATCAGAGACGTTTAAATAACAGGGAGTGGAAGCTGTGTTCTCGTATCAGAGACGTTTAAATAACAGGGAGTGGAAGCTGTGTTCTCGTATCAGAGACGTTTAAATAACAGGGAGTGGAAGCTGTGTTCTCGTATCAGAGACGTTTAAATAACAGGGAGTGGAAGCTGTGTTCTCGTATCAGAGACGTTTAAATAACAGGGAGTGGAAGCTGTGTTCTCGTATCAGAGACGTTTAAATAACAGGGAGTGGAAGCTGTGTTCTCGTATCAGAGACAGTTAAATAACATGGGTTTGGGGGGTGAGGGGTGGTGGGGGTGGGGTGTGGTGTGGGGGGTCTGTGGGGGGGGGGCTTACCTATCTTGGCTCCCTTCTTCAGCAGGGCCACGACCACCGAGGTGTTCCTGCAGCCCACGGCCCGGTCCAGAGGACGCATGCCGCTGTAGTCCACGTGCTCGATCATAGCCCCGTGGTCCACCAGGAACTGGACCTGGAGACAGAGGAGACAGAGGGGTTTGTGGGGGTTTGTAGTCCACTAGGAACTGGACCTGGAGACAGAGGGGTTTGTGGGGGTTTGTAGTCCACCAGGAACTGGACCTGGAGACAGAGGGGTTTGTGGGGGTTTGTAGTCCACCAGGAACTGGACCTGGAGACAGAGGGGTTTGTGGGGTTTGTAGTCCACCAGGAACTGGACCTGGAGACAATACGTAGAAGGCAGCCAGGTGGAGGGGTCAGGGGTACAGGGGGGGTCAGAGGTCACTCACCACCTCAGAGTCTCCGTAGAAGGCGGTCAGGTGTAGGGGTACAGTGGGGGTACAGTGGGGGTCAGAGGTCACCCACCACCTCAGAGTCTCCGTAGAAGGCGGTCAGGTGGAGGGGTACAGTGGGGGTACAGTTAGGGGTCAGAGGTCACTCACCACCTCAGAGTCTCCGTAGAAGGCGGTCAGGTGGAGGGGTACAGTGGGGGTACAGTTAGGGGTCAGAGGTCACTCACCACCTCAGAGTCTCCGTAGAAGGCGGCCAGGTGGAGGGGTACAGTGGGGGTACAGTGGGGGTCAGAGGTCACTCACCACCTCAGAGTCTCCGTAGAAGGCGGTCAGGTGGAGGGGTACAGTGGGGGTACAGTGGGGGTCAGAGGTCACTCACCACCTCAGAGTCTCCGTAGAAGGCGGCCAGGTGGAGGGGTACAGTGGGGGTACAGTTAGGGGTCAGAGGTCACTCACCACCTCAGAGTCTCCGTAGAAGGCGGCCAGGTGGAGGGGTACAGTGGGGGTACAGTGGGGGTCAGAGGTCACTCACCACCTCAGAGTCTCCGTAGAAGGCGGTCAGGTGGAGGGGTACAGTGGGGGTACAGTGGGGGTCAGAGGTCACTCACCACCTCAGAGTCTCCGTAGAAGGCGGTCAGGTGGAGGGGTACAGTGGGGGTACAGTTAGGGGTCAGAGGTCACTCACCACCTCAGAGTCTCCGTAGAAGGCGGCCAGGTGGAGGGGTACAGTGGGGGTACAGTGGGGGTCAGAGGTCACTCACCACCTCAGAGTCTCCGTAGAAGGCGGTCAGGTGGAGGGGTACAGTGGGGGTACAGTTAGGGGTCAGAGGTCACTCACCACCTCAGAGTCTCCGTAGAAGGCGGCCAGGTGGAGGGGTACAGTGGGGGTACAGTGGGGGTCAGAGGTCACTCACCACCTCAGAGTCTCCGTAGAAGGCGGCCAGGTCCAGCGGCGTGCGTCCGTTCTTGTCGGCGTGGTCCGCGGCGGCTCCGTGCTCCACCAGGCAGCGGACCGCCGCCAGGTGACCTTTGAGACACGCCCAGCTGAGCGCCGTTAGCCCCTCCTTGTCCGTCAGAGGCAGAGAGGCTCCTGGGAGGGCAAAGGTCAGAGGTTACAGCTCCCCCCGTACCGTACCGACATCCTGTGCACCGTCGTCGTTGTGGCGGGGCGCCCGAACCTCTTATCGCCATATTCTGATTTCTTTATATATATATATATACATATATTTTTTTAAAGACATTATTTTGGGCCTTTTTGCCCGTATTTACGTATTTATCAGACGCACTTATTCCAGAGCGATTTACAATTTACATTAATCAAGAACTAAAAAACATGGCAATACATCATATACATAACAAGTAGTTATCATGAATCATACATAAGCTAAGAACGTACCAGTGGAATACTTAAAAAAAACTAGACTAAAATGTTAGGAAGGGACTAGTCGTGGACAAGAGATCCAGTACAAGTCATTATACACTTGGTTGCATGCTGAAAAATGTAGATCGGCTATTTTCAAAAAACAAGCCATTACGACGGCATCAAGGCCCCGCCGAAATACATTTAGTTCGACTAAATCAACTGTAGATTTAGTCGACTAAAACTAGACTAACACTAAAACACAAAAAAAGAGACTGTGACTAAAGTCTAAAACTATAAAATCTAAATTTGCTGCCAACAAACAACACTGGTATTGAATCATCCCCACAAAGACTAAATATTAGTGTCAATACAGGGGTCCCTGACATAAACAACTACATGGGGTCAGGGGGTCATGGTGTCATGGGGTCATGGGGTCATGTGGTCAGGGGGTCATGGGGTCAGGGGGTCAGGGGGTCATGGGGTCAGGGGGTCAGGGGGTCATGGGGTCAGGGGGTCATGGGGTCACGTTCGGGGGGGCAGCGACCCACCTTGCCCCAGCAGGAACTCCACGGTCCCCAGGTGTCCCTCAGACGAGGCCATCATGAGGGGCGTTCTGCCCTGCTTATCAGCCAGGTTGATGTCTGCCCCGTGAGCCAGGAGCAGGTCCACCATCTGGGCCGCACGCACGCACGCACACCACGCATGTACGCACGCACGCCACGCATGTACGCACGCACGCCACGCACGCACGCACACATGTACGCACGCACGCACGCATGTACGCACGCACACAGGCCACACACGCACGCACACACACAGGCCACACACGCACGCACACAGGCCACACACGCACGCACGCACGCATGTACGCACGCACGCACGCCACGCATGCACGCATGTACGCACGCACGCACGCATGTACGCACGCACACAGGCCACACACGCACGCACACACACAGGCCACACACGCACGCACACAGGCCACACACGCACGCACGCACGCATGTACGCACGCACGCACGCCACGCATGCACGCATGTACGCACGCACACAGGCCACACACGCACGCACACACACAGGCCACACACGCACGCACACAGGCCACACACGCACGCACGCACGCATGTACGCACGCACGCCACGCATGCACGCATGTACGCACGCACGCACGCCACGCATGCACGCCATGCACACACACACACACACACACACACACACACACACACACACACACACACACACACACGACAGTCACGATGTGAGCTTCTATACAAGCAGCTGTTCTGGGTCCGAGCCGGGAATGGGGACAGGGGTTATTTTATTATTATCATTATATTTCATCATTTTTTATTCCACATCTTTGCAGTGACACATTGCAATTATAATTACCAGTATAGGTGTGTTTCATGGTATGGTCATTGCATGTTTGTGTGGATTTTTCAAAAAATGTTTAAAAACCCACCAGTAGTATACCCCCCATTTCTAGCTATAACGACTGCTAGCATCCACGTAAAAGGTCTCTCACCTGCCAGTGGCCCTGCCTCACTGTTTAACTCATTCTGGGAGGGAACCCCTTTTGGTGTTTTAAAGCATTATGTCGTGCTTTAGCCATTGAAAAATAGCAGTTCTACAGCGCGGCACGTAGCGCGGCACCGAGTGCCGTGCTACGAGCTTGTAGATCTGCTATTTTTGAAACGTTTTCAGACGGGGGTCGGCGGCCAAATACATAATTATAATCTTGGAGGTCCTTGACGCCATAGAAACATAGGGTTTTCAGAAAAGGATTTAGAAGACATTTGGGGGGACAGGGGACAGAGGGGGGGGCAGTGGGGGGGGGGGCAGTGGGGGGGGGGGGCAGTGGGGGGGGGTCTCACCTGCCAGTGGCCCTGCCTCACGGCGCTGAACAGCGGGACGACGCCCCTCCTGTTGGGCGTGGCCACGGCCGCGCCCTGCTCCAGCAGCAGACGACACACCTCCAGCTTCCCCCGCCCGGAGGCCGCCGTGAGCGCTGAGACACGGAGAGACACGGAGAGACAAGGGTTAAACTGAGACACAGAGAGACAAGAGTTAAACCGAGACACGGAGAGACAAGGGTTAAACTGAGACACGGAGAGACACGGAGAGACAAGGGTTAAACCGAGACACGGAGAGACAAGCCGCTTCACCTCCCAATGTATGAATGAATGAACCATTGTAAAGCGCTTTGAGCACTTGGAAAAGCGCTATAATAAAAATGCAATTCATTATTATTATTATTATGGGTTAAACTGTGGTGCGTGCGTGCGTGCGTGCCTCAAAAAGTGCGTAAAGTGCAGTATGAATAGCTGCTAGAGACCTCTTGTATGACAGACAGGTTCCTACCTGTCTCACCCCACAATAGGACAGACAGACAGACATGTCCTTACCTGTCTCACCCCCACAGTATGACAGACAGACAGACAGACAGGTTCCTTACCTGTCTCACCCCACAGCGAGTCGAAGTTGTTGATCTGAGCACGCTCCACCTCCTCCTCATCCTTCTCTGGGAGGTCCAGAAGATATGACACGATCTGATGGGTGGACCCAATTACAGTAAATTAGGATCTGATGGGTGGACCCAATTACAGTAAATTAGGATCTGATGGGTGGACCCAATTACAGTAAATTAGGATCTGATGGGTGGACCCAATTACAGTAAATTAGGCCAAATATGACGTACATTTGACACAGACATTAACCCATTCTGAACGGGAACCCATGTTGGTGTTAGCATCATGTTATGCTTTAGCTATTGAAAAATAGCAGATCTACAAGCTCATAGCGCGCCACCGAGTGGCGCGCTACGAGCTTGTAGGTCTGCTATTTTTTGAAAAATCGAAGAACGACTGACATTTTCTGAATCTGATCTCAGGTCAGAATGGGTTAATCAGACCGCAGTGTGTGTCCAGTGGAAACCTCGTATGAATCTGATCTCAGGTCAGAATGGGTTAATCAGACCGCAGTGTGTGTCCACAGTGGAAACCTCGTATGAATCTGATCTCAGGTCAGAATGGGTTAATCAGACCGCAGTGTGTGTCCAGTGGAAACCTCGTATGAATCTGATCTCAGGTCAGAATGGGTTAATCAGACCGCAGTGTGTGTCCACCTTGGAAACCTCGTATGAATCTGATCTCAGGTCAGAATGGGTTAATCAGACCGAAGTGTGTGTCCAGTGGAAACCTCGTATGAATCTGATCTCAGGTCAGAATGGGTTAAATGCTGGAGTTTGGAAGCGCTCATTAGATATCACTCAACAGCCCTGTGTGCGTACCGCCTTGTTTTGAATCAGAACACATAACGCAGGAGGCAGCGGGACGTTATAGCTTTACCGAAAACGAGTGCTTCCAAACTCTGACGGAAACATGGCCGCCGTCTGCACGTGGGCAGTAGACGAGGAAGAGGAAACCTACGTCATTTGTAGACGAACCAATCACGTACGTTCAGTTGTTCATGAGATGATGTGTGATAAGAGCACCCCTCACTTCACACGGGTGTGATTTGTAGGAGATATTATTTCTACTGATGAGTGTTGCTTTTAATCAATCCTGCCTGGTATACATGTAAAAGAAAATCACACCCGTGTGAAGTGAGGGGCGCTAATATATTAAAGTCTAACTCATGAGTCATGTTGATTAGGTGATGTCATGGTGATGTAAAACAAACGGTGCAAACACAAACATTAAACGCCATTAACGATAAAGAGACAATATGACGTAATGAGGGACAGGCTGGGGTACATTTTCCCTTCATTGTCAATGTGTTTACTAAACAAACATTGAACTGCAAAAAAAGACCAATAATTCTAAAGTAATGCTCATAGACTAAGCGTGCGCACGCGCGTGTGTGTGTGTGTGTGTGTGTGTGTGTGTGTGTGTGTGTGTGTGTGTGTGTGTGTGCGTGCAACTGTGCTGCTTTTGCATTACATGTACAAGTGAGCACAATTTCACTGACTATACTTTTCCCACCTGTAGAGGGCAGCAAACACACACATTTCCTGGTGTTGAGTTGTACGCCTACATTTCCAAGAGCTTGTCGGGGTGGGGGGTCCCCAGTTCAAATATGATTATTTTGGGGGGTCCCCAGTTCAAATATGATTATTTTGGGGGGTCCCCAGTTCAAATATGATTATTTTGGGGGGTCCCCAGTTCAAGGTCCTGTTTACCTCTGTGCATCCCCATGACCATATAAGGGCGTGTATTTACCTCTGTGTATCCCATGCTTGCGGCGGCGATGAGCGCCTGCTGCACCGCGTGGTTCTTGGTGAAGGCCGCTGGCGCCCCCTGCTGGCCGGGAGGGGGCGGACCCCAGTCACACTGGATGAGGAACTTCACCACCTCCATGTGACCTCGTAGAGCGGCGTGCACCAGGGCACACTGCCCGGTCCGGTCCACATGGTCCACCTGGGACCCCCCGCACGCACGCATAGACACGCACGCACAGACACGCACGCACAGACACGCACGCACAGACACGCACAGACACGCACGCACAGACACGCACAGACACGCACGCACAGACACGCACAGACACGCACGCACAGACACGCACAGACACGCACGCACAGACACGCACGCACAGACACGCACGCACAGACACGCACGCACAGACACGCACGCACAGACACGCACGCACGCACGCATAGACACGCACGCACAGACACGCACAGACACGCACACACAGACACGCACAGACACGCACAGACACGCACAGACACGCACGCACGGACACGCACGCACGCACAGACACGCACGCATACACAGACACGCACGCATACATAGACACGCATACATACACACACACACACACACACACACAGGTCAGGAGAAGGCGAACAGACGTAATTAAAACACATTCATTCGCATCGTCATCGTCATCATCATTGTGGTTTGACATTTTCGGCAACATACCATTTCCACCGCGGACACAATGAGTGGACCATATTAATTAAGCAATATTACACGAGAGGGTGGGTGTGGGTTAACGTGACTATTGCCGCGACAGTGATGCGGTCAGGAACGAGACGGAGTCGAGTTCCGCAAGCGTCACTGAAGTGGCAATAATCACGTTAACCCACACCCTCGAGTGTAATATTGCAATTCTACCACAGTTACCCTTAAAACTATTAAAATCGCTTAAAGAATATATATTTTTAATGACAGATGTAGTCACTACGACCACAACCTTCCCAAGAAACTAGCTAGCCTAGCCACCGAGTTCTCTAGCGCTCTGGGAGAACAGAACAGCTGAATTCTTTGTTTTGATTAGGTGGTGAACGGTGCTGGTTTAACCCACGGCTAGAAGGCTGTTTCAACGAATCAGATTGCTTCCTCGAAACGACCTGTGGTAGAATAATAATTAATAATAATAATACCAGAAACACGTGAATGCACCATATGCCATCTTATCATAAGAGCGAAAAGGCCCCCAGGTACGTACCTTGGCCCTGCGGCGACACAGCGCGCTGACGATGGCCATGTTGCCGCCCGCCGCGGCGTATCCCAGCGGGGCGAGGCCGCTCTCGGACGGGGCGTCGACGTTGGCGCCGAACTCCAGCAGCAGGGCGACCATGTCCAGGTAGCCCAGGTGGGCGTGGACGCACAGCACGGGCGCGTTCTGCAGCACCTCCGTGCGGTAGTTCAGGTTGGCCCCGCCCAGCATCAGCAGCCGGCTTACCTGGACGACATGGTTGCACACGCACACGACATGGTCAATGCACACGTAAGACATCAAAGGAGGTTTCAGCCCCCTGCCCCTTTTACCCGCCTGTGAATCTTGCATCGGTAAAATCCGTGTTTGCACCGTTTTTTCATGGTAAATTTCACCCTATCCTGTGTTTCCGAGGCGCATTCAACGTACCATCAGAAAAGGAAGAAAAAAAAAAGGTCTCTCGCAGCGCACACACAGGGCGCGTTCGGAAATAGCGCACTGAGCCCCCTGTGCAATGCAAACTAATAGGAGAGTGTGCTCCGGTGTGGTATTTCCGAACGCGCCCACAGTCAGTGAACAGAAGCTACCGTACGACGGTGCAGAGTAGTCATTGAGACAACAAACAGACTCAGACTATAAAGAGCACCCGCGACTAACAGAAGTGAGCCCCACGCATTAAACAAGAAGCACCACCTTTACTCTTTAGCTTTATAAAATAGCTGTCCGGGAAATTAATAGAGCTTTAATAT
This sequence comes from Protomyctophum bolini, assembly GCF_963924005.1. Classification (NCBI taxonomy): domain Eukaryota; kingdom Metazoa; phylum Chordata; class Actinopteri; order Myctophiformes; family Myctophidae; genus Protomyctophum; species Protomyctophum bolini. The sequence continues at coordinate 2,099,712 of NC_137879.1, read as the reverse complement.
AAATCCAAATTGAATCGCCATCAAATCGCATCGTATCGGTAGAGGGGTGAATCGTATCGCATCGTATCGCCAGGAGATTCCATGTATCGCTAAAGTATCGTATCGCTGGCAGTGCGTATCGAGATGCGTATCGAATCGTGAGATGAGACGATGTTTCACATGCCTAGTGTACATCAGTTGGTTCCCAAACTTGTTCGTGTCAAGGACCCCCAAATCAACATTTATTAGGCCCCGGACCCCCATTTGTAAACATTATGCCAGTGACCCCAATAAGGGAGGATTTTTACGGCTCTAGCAGTGATTCCGAAACATATTACTTTCATGGAGCCCGAGTTTCACACGCATTATGCTACGGACCCCCCGATTTAATGGCATTTCTATCTCTGTTACCCCAATTTATATTGTAAAAAACACTCTTAATTTACCTCTCAAAGGCACCGCTCAAGTCACAAAGGCAAATGTATTTTTTCCGTTTTATAATTTTTTTTGAGCCCCTCCTATACATAGGTTCAATGTTTGTCTTTAGCGCCCCTCACTTCACACGGGTGTGATTTTCCTTCTTTATCGTAGGCACGCTTTTATCATGTGGGCGTCGTCATTGTCGTGGGTTGTTATTGTTGGTTGTCGTCATGGCCGCCGCCAGTTCCCACCTGATGTTGTGTGGGAGTTCTGATTGGTCCAGACCGTGCTCAGTAACTGCTAGCTTGCACAGCGTCTTAAGACTAGGACTCAAGTCTAACATGTACAGGTATTTGGGTGTGTTGAGTCCTCCAAAGAAGATGATACGATCTCCCACCATGCAACAGCACATATAGTGCATTGGACCTGGTCCTTTCCCCTTGGGCTCAACCTTCTTCCAGGAGAAGGTCTCTGGACTGAATTTCCACACATCATTGAAGGTCTTGTTACCGTTCCAGCCACCAAATATGTACAGCTCTCCATTGTAGGTAAAGGCTGAATGACCACTGCGTCCTTCTGGAAGAGGCTGTGCAGAAGGTGTGCTCAGCCAGAGGTCGGTCTCTGTGTCAAACACTCTGATGGTGTTGTAATGCTGACCAACATAGCCCCCAAATACAAACATCTTTGTCCCGATGATGGTAGCAGAGTGATATTCTGAAATAGTTCCTCTGGTGTTAATTAAAGACCAGACCATTGTGCTGGTGTCCAACTTGTACATGTCATTAGTGTCTCTAGTCTGGGTCCATCCTCCATGGATAAACATGACCTTCTCCAACACACAGGCTGAGTGGTTACACCTCCCCTCTGGAACAGTGCCAGAAACCCTGGGTTTGGACCATCTGTGGGCGTCAACATCAAATGCATAAAGCTCATTGTAGTACTCCTCCACTCCCCAGTATCCTCCCCAGATGAAGACTGCATCTTCTATCAACACAGCTGTGTGGCCAGAGCGCGTGGATGGAACCTCTAGGGGGCGTACTCCTCCTCCTCTTCCAGAGTTCACTGGGGTCAGCTTCCTCCAGCATAAAGACACTGTGTTGAAGACGTGAACATCAATGTGATCACTGTCTCCTCCAAAGCAGTACATCTTGTCCAGCAGCACCACAGCTGCATGGAGACATCTCTCTGCTCCTCCTTTCAGATGGACGGTCCAGCGGATCATTCTAACGTCACAATGTCCTTGATTCTCTGTCCCACAATGCAGTTCTGTCTCTCTGTCCCACAATGCAGTTCTGTCTCTATCTGTCCCACAATGCAGTTCTGTCTCTATCTGTCCCACAATGCAGTTCTGTCTCTCTCTGTCCCACAATGCAGTTCTGTCTCTCTCTGTCCCACAATGCAGTTCTGTCTCTCTGTCCCACAATGCAGTTCTGTCTCTCTCTGTCCCACAATGCAGTTCTGTCTCTCTCTGTCCCACAATGCAGTTCTGTCTCTCTCTGTCCCACAATGCAGTTCTGTCACCATACGCCACCTCTTATATCGCTAGAGGTACAAACGTCACGTGAAGACAACGGCCCATCCGTGAAGCCGGCTTGTTGCGTCGGCCAATCATGGAAGCCGAAGGAGCTGCTGATGTCATTGGTCTAAAAAAGGGATGCTCAAAAGTTAGATTGTGATCTACCAGTAGATCACATGACATGCCCCAATAGAGCACCGAAGACCTGACGTCACTCGCTCATCCCCTGGTTCTAAAGTCCTGACGTCACTCGCTCATCCCCCTGGTTCTAAAGTCCTGACGTCACTCGCTCATACCCTGGTCCTAAAGTCCTGACGTCACTCGCTCATCCCCTGGTTCTGCCCGGTTCACAGAAGTAATTTCTCTACGGAGAACAACATAACATGGGCTCATCTTAAAATCGTCTCATATAAGCGTTGTGGTCCAAATATAAACAAGGTTTCTCTGCGTTATTGTCAGGGAGGTGTCTCTGTATCGTTTGCGACAGTCAGTCACTCATATACGATACAGTCTGTTTCTAGCGAAAATGTAACTAATTCAGCAGCAGTAACAATATATATATATATTTTTAGTGTCTACGTAGGGTAGGTAGGGAGGGGCAGTTGTGAGTGATAGCGGGTGCTCCAGACCAACAAGTCAAAGGCACCGCTCACGTCACAAAGGCAAATTTATTTTTTTCCGTTTTATGAAAATGTCCGATTTCTGAGCCCCTCCTACACATAGGTTTAATGTTTGTCTTTAGCGCCCCTCACTTCACTCGGGTGTGATTTGTATTATTTATATTTCCTTCTTTATCGTAGGCACGCTTTCATCATGTGGTCGTCGTCATTGTCGTGGGTTGTTATTGTTGGTTGTCGTCATGGCGGCCGCCAGTTCCCACCTGATGTCGTGTGGGAGTTCTGATTGGTCCAGACCGTGCTCAGTAACTGCTAGCTTGCACAGCGTCTTAAGACTAGGACTCAAGTCTAACATGTACAGGTATTTGGGTGTGTTGAGTCCTCCAAAGAAGATGATACGATCTCCCACCATGCAACAGCACATATAGTGCATTGGACCTGGTCCTTTCCCCTTGGGCTCAACCTTCTTCCAGGAGAAGGTCTCTGGACTGAATTTCCACACATCATTGAAGGTCTTGTTACCGTTCCAGCCACCAAATATGTACAGCTCTCCATTGTAGGTAAAGGCTGAATGACCACTGCGTCCTTCTGGAAGAGGCTGTGCAGAAGGTGTGCTCATCCAGAGGTCGGTCTCTGTGTCAAACACTCTGATGGTGTTGTGGCACCGACCCCCCCTCCAGCCCCCAAATACAAACATCTTTGTCCCAATGATGGTAGCAGAGTGACACCATGAAGCAGGAGGTGGAGTTCCTCTGGTGTTAATTAAAGACCAGACCATTGTGCTGGTGTCCAACTTGTACATGTCATTAGTGACTCCAGTCAGCCGGTGTAATCCTCCATGGATAAACATGACCTTCTCCAACACACAGGCTGAGTGGTACTCCCTCCCCTCTGGAACAGTCCCAGAAACCCTGCTGGGTTTGGACCATCTGTGGGCGTCAACATCAAATGCATAAAGCTCATTGTCGTACTCCTCCTCTCCCCAGCAGCCTCCCCAGATGAAGACTGTATCTTCAACCAACACAGCTGTGTGGCCGTAGCGCCTGGATGGAACCTCTAGGGGGCGTCCTCCTCCTCCTCTTCCAGAGTTCACTGGGGTCAGCTTCCTCCAGCATAAAGACACTGTGTTGAAGACGTGAACATCAATGTGATCACTGTCTCCTCCAAAGCAGTACAGCTTGTCCTGCAGAACCACAGCTGCATGGTGACATCTCTCTGCTCCTCCTTTCAGATGGACGGTCCAGCGGCTCATTCTAACGTCACAATGTCCTTGATTCTCTGTCTCACAATGCAGTTCTGTCTCTCTCTGTCCCACAATGCAGTTCTGTCTCTATCTGTCCCACAATGCAGTTCTGTCTCTCTCTGTCCCAGAATGCAGTTCTGTCGCCACACCTGCCACATATATAACTACCAACGGTATAAACGTCACGTGACGCCTACGGCCAATCCGTGAAGCCGGTGTGTTACGTCAGCCAGACGTACAGTAGGCTATCTGTATTTGTTTTTTATGGTTATTTTATATCCCGGTTCAAAATGCAAACTAAAACATGGTGGACATCCTCAATATGTTGATCCTTTTTGTAAATGGTGCATTTATATAGCGCCTTTACCCAAGGCAATTCACATAGATGGTGCATTACATTCACCCATTCACACACCTTTACATAGATGGTGCATTACATTCACCCACACATTCATACACCTTTAAATAGATGGTGCATTACATTCACCCACACATTCATACACCTTTATATAGATGGTGCATTACATTCACCCATTCATATGGAGGAAACCATGCAAGGCACCAACCTGCACACCAGGAGCAATTTCGGGGTTCAGAGTCTTGCACAGAGCACCAGCACCATAGAGCACCAGCACCATAGAGCACCAGCGCCACAGAGCACCAGCGCCACAGAGCACCAGCACCATAGAGCACCAGCGCCACAGAGCACCAGCACCACAGAGCACCAGCGCCACAGAGCACCAGCGCCACAGAGCACCAGCGCCACAGAGCACCAGCGCCACAGAGCACCAGCGCCACAGAGCACCAGCGCCACAGAGCACCAGCGCCACAAAGCACCAGCGCCACAGAGCACCAGCGCCACAGAGCACCAGCGCCACAGAGCACCAGCGCCACAAAGCACCAGCGCCACAGAGCACCAGCGCCACAGAGCACCACCAGCGCCACAGAGCACCACCAGCGCCACAGAGCACCAGCGCCACAGAGCACCAGCGCCACAGAGCACCAACGCCACAGAGCACCAGCGCCACAGAGCACCACCAGCGCCACAGAGCACCAGCGCCACAGAGCAGCAGCGCCACAGAGCACCAGCACCACAGAGCACCAGCGCCACAGAGCACCAGCGCCACAGAGCACCACCAGCGCCACAGAGCACCAGCACCACAGAGCACCAGCGCCACAGAGCACCAGCGCCACAGAGCACCAGCGCCACAGAGCACCACCAGCGCCACAGAGCACCAGCGCCACAGAGCACCAGCGCCACAGAGCACCAGCGCCACAGAGCACCACCAGCGCCACAGAGCAGCAGCGTACCTTTATGTTGGGCGTGTAGAGGTTCCTCAGTGACGACAGGGCGGTGGAAAGCCCCTCCGTGCTGTAGGACACCCAGAGACCCTGCAGGACGGACGAGGACACGCCCACCTTCTTACTGAGACCCTGGAAGAGAGGCGGAGACTAAAGATGAGCTCCTTAAGATATTATGTGTGTGTGAGTGCGTGCGTGCAGTGTGTGTGTGTGTGTGTGTGTGTGTGTGTGTGTGTGTGTGTGCAGTGTGTGTGTGTGCAGTGTGTGTGTGTGTGTGTGTGTGTGTGTGTGTGTGTGTGTGTGTGTGTGTGTGTGTGTGTGTGTGTGCGCAGTGTGTGTGTGTGTGTGTGTGTGTGTGTGTGTGTGTGTGTGTGTGTGCGTGCACCTTGAAGATGTGAGCCTTCAGGATGTGGTGACCCAGTGTCTCTCTCTCTCTGTAATGTAATGTAAAGTGAATGTCTCTCTACCTTGAAGATGTGAGCCTTCAGGATGTGGTGACCCAGTGTCTCTCTCTCTCTCTGTAATGTAATGTAAAGTGAATGTCTCTCTACCTTGAAGATGTGAGCCTTCAGGATGTGGTGACCCAGCTCGATGGTCTGCTGTCGGTTCAGCTTGTTGTCCTGTCTGGAGAACCAGAACGCTAGCAGGGTGTGGCCGCTCCTGGGGAGAGAGAGAGAGAGAGAGAGAGAGAGAGAGAGAGAGAGAGAGATTCACTTTACATTACATTACCGAGAGAGAGAGAGAGAGAGACAGACAGAGAGAGACATCCACTTTACATTACAGAGAGAGAGAGAGAGAGAGAGAGAGAGATGTATGCATTGACCTCTGACCTGGGGGTCACAGAGTACGCATTGACCTCTGACCTGGGGTCACAGAGTATGCATTGACCTCTGACCTGGGGGTCACAGAGTATGCATTGACCTCTGACCTGGGGGTCACAGAGTATGCATTGACCTCTGACCTGGGGGTCACAGAGTATGCATTGACCTCTGACCTGGGGGTCACAGAGTATGCAGTGACCTCTGACCTAAGGGTCACGAGAGTATGCATTGACCTCTGACCTGGGGGTCACAGAGTATGCATTGACCTCTGACCTGGGGGTCACGAGAGTATGCATTGACCTCTGACCTGGGGGTCACAGAGTACGCATTGACCTCTGACCTGGGGTCACAGAGTATGCATTGACCTCTGACCTGGGGGTCACAGAGTATTCATTGACCTCTGACCTGGGGGTCACAGAGTATGCAGTGACCTCTGACCTAAGGGTCACGAGAGTATGCATTGACCTCTGACCTGGGGGTCACAGAGTATGCATTGACCTCTGACCTGGGGGTCACGAGAGTATGCATTGACCTCTGACCTGGGGGTCACAGAGTATTCATTGACCTCTGACCTGGAGGTCACAGAGTATGCATTGACCTCTGACCTGGGGGTCACAGAGCATGCATTGACCTCTGACCTGGGGGTCACAGAGTATTCATTGACCTCTGACCTGGGGTCACAGAGGAACTTGGTCTTCTCGCCCTCCTCCCTCCAGATCAGCCACTCCCTGAAGGACGGATGGACGAACATCCTGGTCCCGTCTCTCCTCTTCACCAGGAACACCGAGAGGTTGTCCAAGCGCTGGGAGAAGTCCTCCCAGTCCAGAGTACCCTAGAACACCCATAAGTACACTGTATTAGTCCAGAGTACCCTAGAACACCCATAAGTACACTGTATTAGTCCCATAGTACCCTAGAACACCCATAAGTACACTGTATTAGTCCCAGAGTACCCTAGAACACCCATAAGTACACTGTATTAGTCCAGAGTACCCTAGAACACCCATAAGTACACTGTATTAGTCCCAGAGTACCCTAGAACACCCATAAGTACACTGTATTAGTCCCAGAGTACCCTAGAACACCCATAAGTACACTGTATTAGTCCCAGAGTACCCTAGAACAACCATAAGTACACTGTATTAGTCCAGAGTACCCTAGAACACCCATAAGTACACTGTATTAGTCCCAGAGTACCCTATAACACCCATAAGTACACTGTATTAGTCCAGAGTACCCTATAACACCGATAAGTACACTGTATTAGTCCCAGAGTACCCTAGAACACCCAAAGGACACTGTATTAGTCCCAGAGTACCCTAGAACACCCAAAGGACACTGTATTAGTCCAAGAGTACCCTAGAACACCCATAAGTACACTGTATTAGTCCCAGAGTACCCTAGAACACCCATAAGTACACTGTATTAGTCCCAGAGTACACTAGAACACCCATAAGTACACTGCATTAGTCTCAGAGTACCCTGGAAACACCAATTTTGACAACACTTTATTGAAGGGATTGTGACATGAAAAAAAAGTTTTTGTAATTTTTCTTCATTTTTTCCTAGGTTTTCTGAGCTTAATTTCACCCCCCAAAAAAATGAAATTTTAACATTCAGTAGATTCTCTGTGGTCTGGGGGTTTCTGGCTCAAACAAGTGCTCTGATTTTTTAAGTAAAGTGTAATTTGTAACTCTAGAGTAAATCTGTGTCATGGACCATCGAATAAACGCTGTCTTGACCAGAAGTTCCGTCTCGGACGAGGAACTGGAGATGAAGGCGATCGAAAGAAACGGATACAGCAGCGGGCTCCGTGTTCGCGATAATGATCACGATCGTCACACATGGAGGACAGTAGATCTGTATAGTGCGTTAAAACTGAATGTCTGCCAACGACTTCATTGACTGCTTTTTTTAGCAACTCCCATAGCGCCAACGACGTCTTTATCGTCTTTTTAAGACGTGTATAACGTTGGGCAAAAAAAACATTTTTTTAAAAATTAAAACAAAATAAAAAGATGTATAGAAACTGGCGCTCAGGGTCTTTTTTGCACCCCATAGTGGCGATGAATGAGTTTTAGCATGGAGCGTACCTGTAGGAGGACAGTAGATCTGTATAGTGCGTTAACGTGGAGCGTACCTGTAGGATAGTAGATCTGTATAGTGCGTTAACGTGGAGCGTACCTGTAGGATAGTAGATCTGTATAGTGCGTTAACGTGGAGCGTACCTGTAGGAGGACAGTAGATCTGTATAGCGTGTTAACGTGGAGCGTACCTGTAGGAGGACAGTAGATCTGTATAGCGTGTTAACGTGGAGCGTACCTGTAGGAGGACAGTAGATCTGTATAGCGTGTTAACGTGGAGCGTACCTGTAGGATAGTAGATCTGTATAGTGCGTTAACGTGGAGCGTACCTGTAGGATAGTAGATCTGTATAGTGCGTTAACGTGGAGCGTACCTGTAGGATAGTAGATCTGTATAGTGCGTTAACGTGGAGCGTACCTGTAGGATAGTAGATCTGTATAGTGCGTTAACGTGGAGCGTACCTGTAGGATAGTAGATCTGTATAGTGCGTTAACGTGGAGCGTACCTGTAGGAGGACAGTAGATCTGTATAGTGCGTTAACGTGGAGCGTACCTGTAGGAGGACAGTAGATCTGTATAGTGTGTTAACGTGGAGCGTACCTGTAGGATAGTAGATCTGTATAGTGCGTTAACGTGGAGCGTACCTGTAGGAGGACAGTAGATCTGTATAGTGCGTTAACGTGGAGCGTACCTGTAGGAGGACAGTAGATCTGTATAGTGTGTTAACGTGGAGCGTACCTGTAGGATAGTAGATCTGTATAGCGTGTTAACGTGGAGCGTACCTGTAGGAGGACAGTAGATCTGTATAGTGCGTTAACGTGGAGCGTACCTGTAGGAGGATAGTAGATCTGTATAGTGCGTTAACGTGGAGCGTACCTGTAGGATAGTAGATCTGTATAGTGCGTTAACGTGGAGCGTACCTGTAGGAGGACAGTAGATCTGTATAGTGCGTTAACGTGGAGCGTACCTGTAGGAGGATAGTAGATCTGTATAGTGCGTTAACGTGGAGCGTACCTGTAGGATAGTAGATCTGTATAGTGCGTTAACGTGGAGCGTACCTGTAGGAGGACAGTAGATCTGTATAGTGCGTTAACGTGGAGCGTACCTGTAGGACAGTAGATCTGTATAGCGTGTTAACGTGGAGCGTACCTGTAGGACAGTAGATCTGTATAGTGCGTTAACGTGGAGCGTACCTGTAGGAGGACAGTAGATCTGTATAGTGCGTTAACGTGGAGCGTACCTGTAGGATAGTAGATCTGTATAGTGCGTTAACGTGGAGCGTACCTGTAGGATAGTAGATCTGTATAGTGCGTTAACGTGGAGCGTACCTGTAGGAGGATAGTAGATCTGTATAGTGCGTTAACGTGGAGCGTACCTGTAGGATAGTAGATCTGTATAGTGCGTTAACGTGGAGCGTACCTGTAGGAGGATAGTAGATCTGTATAGTGCGTTAACGTGGAGCGTACCTGTAGGATAGTAGATCTGTATAGTGCGTTAACGTGGAGCGTACCTGTAGGAGGACAGTAGATCTGTATAGTGAGTTAACGTGGAGCGTACCTGTAGGAGGACAGTAGATCTGTATAGTGCGTTAACGTGGAGCGTACCTGTAGGATAGTAGATCTGTATAGTGCGTTAACGTGGAGCGTACCTGTAGGATAGTAGATCTGTATAGTGCGTTAACGTGGAGCGTACCTGTAGGACAGTAGATCTGTATAGTGCGTTAACGTGGAGCGTACCTGTAGGATAGTAGATCTGTATAGCGTGTTAACGTGGAGCGTACCTGTAGGAGGACAGTAGATCTGTATAGCGTGTTAACGTGGAGCGTACCTGTAGGATAGTAGATCTGTATAGTGCGTTAACGTGGAGCGTACCTGTAGGACAGTAGATCTGTATAGTGCGTTAACGTGGAGCGTACCTGTAGGACAGTAGATCTGTATAGTGCGTTAACGTGGAGCGTACCTGTAGGATAGTAGATCTGTATAGTGCGTTAACGTGGAGCGTACCTGTAGGAGGACAGTAGATCTGTATAGTGCGTTAACGTGGAGCGTACCTGTAGGATAGTAGATCTGTATAGTGCGTTAACGTGGAGCGTACCTGTAGGATAGTAGATCTGTATAGTGCGTTAACGTGGAGCGTACCTGTAGGATAGTAGATCTGTATAGTGCGTTAACGTGGAGCGTACCTGTAGGATAGTAGATCTGTATAGTGCGTTAACGTGGAGCGTACCTGTAGGATAGTAGATCTGTATAGTGCGTTAACGTGGAGCGTACCTGTAGGACAGTAGATCTGTATAGTGCGTTAACGTGGAGCGTACCTGTAGGATAGTAGATCTGTATAGTGCGTTAACGTGGAGCGTACCTGTAGGAGGACAGTAGATCTGTATAGTGCGTTAACGTGGAGCGTACCTGTAGGATAGTAGATCTGTATAGTGCGTTAACGTGGAGCGTACCTGTAGGATAGTAGATCTGTATAGTGCGTTAACGTGGAGCGTACCTGTAGGATAGTAGATCTGTATAGTGTGTTAACGTGGAGCGTACCTGTAGGACAGTAGATCTGTATAGTGCGTTAACGTGGAGCGTACCTGTAGGATAGTAGATCTGTATAGTGCGTTAACGTGGAGCGTACCTGTAGGATAGTAGATCTGTATAGTGCGTTAACGTGGAGCGTACCTGTAGGACAGTAGATCTGTATAGTGCGTTAACGTGGAGCGTACCTGTAGGATAGTAGATCTGTATAGTGTGTTAACGTGGAGCGTACCTGTAGGAGGACAGTAGATCTGTATAGTGCGTTAACGTGGAGCGTACCTGTAGGATAGTAGATCTGTATAGTGCGTTAACGTGGAGCGTACCTGTAGGATAGTAGATCTGTATAGTGCGTTAACGTGGAGCGTACCTGTAGGACAGTAGATCTGTATAGTGCGTTAACGTGGAGCGTACCTGTAGGATAGTAGATCTGTATAGTGCGTTAACGTGGAGCGTACCTGTAGGACAGTAGATCTGTATAGTGCGTTAACGTGGAGCGTACCTGTAGGATAGTAGATCTGTATAGCGTGTTAACGTGGAGCGTACCTGTAGGATAGTAGATCTGTATAGTGCGTTAACGTGGAGCGTACCTGTAGGACAGTAGATCTGTATAGTGCGTTAACGTGGAGCGTACCTGTAGGATAGTAGATCTGTATAGTGCGTTAACGTGGAGCGTACCTGTAGGAGGACAGTAGATCTGTATAGTGCGTTAACGTGGAGCGTACCTGTAGGATAGTAGATCTGTATAGTGCGTTAACGTGGAGCGTACCTGTAGGAGGACAGTAGATCTGTATAGTGCGTTAACGTGGAGCGTACCTGTAGGACAGTAGATCTGTATAGTGCGTTAACGTGGAGCGTACCTGTAGGATAGTAGATCTGTATAGTGCGTTAACGTGGAGCGTACCTGTAGGACAGTAGATCTGTATAGTGCGTTAACGTGGAGCGTACCTGTAGGATAGTAGATCTGTATAGTGCGTTAACGTGGAGCGTACCTGTAGGACAGTAGATCTGTATAGCGTGTTAACGTGGAGCGTACCTGTAGGACAGTAGATCTGTATAGTGCGTTAACGTGGAGCGTACCTGTAGGATAGTAGATCTGTATAGTGCGTTAACGTGGAGCGTACCTGTAGGATAGTAGATCTGTATAGTGCGTTAACGTGGAGCGTACCTGTAGGATAGTAGATCTGTATAGTGCGTTAACGTGGAGCGTACCTGTAGGACAGTAGATCTGTATAGTGCGTTATCGTGGAGCGTACCTGTAGGACAGTAGATCTGTATAGTGCGTTAACGTGGAGCGTACCTGTAGGACAGTAGATCTGTATAGCGTGTTAACGTGGAGCGTACCTGTAGGATAGTAGATCTGTATAGTGTGTTAACGTGG
>NC_137879.1:2080328-2082828 GCF_963924005.1 Protomyctophum bolini | reverse complement strand
TGCTTTTCTCCTCAAACACTTTGCATCTGAGCTGGCTCCAGTGTGGCAAACAATATTCCAATCCTCTGTAGACACACACACACACAATTCCCCTGTCTTGGAAAACCTCACACATAAAACCACTACCCAAAATCCAATGTCCAAAAGAACATAAGGATTATAGACCCATAGCTCTCACTTCAGTGATCATGAAAGAATACTGTTACAACATCTTGTCAGTTTAACCAAAGACCAATTCGACCCCAGTCAGTTTGCCTACAAAAAGGGTTGTGGTACAGAGGATGCGGTTGTCACACTGGTCCACTTAATTACAAAACACCTAGATAAGTCAAATAAGAATCATGCGAGAGTGCTATTCTTAGACTTCTCTTCAGCTTTCAACACAATACAGTCTGATATACTAGTGTCAAAAATGGTACAGTTGGAACTGAATCCATACTTAATTCACTGGTATGCTTATTTTCTTACTAACAGAGTACAGAAGGTGAAAGTGAACACAACCCTCTCATCAGCATTAACTACTAATGTTGGTGCTCCCCAGGGTTGTGTGCGCTCAGCTGTACTTTTCACCCTCTATACTGACAGCTGTCGTATTGAGGAATGCCTGTCTGAATGTCGCACTGACACACCAGACCAATACATTCTAAAATACTCAGATGATACAGTTTTGATCTCTCTCCTAGATAGTTCCAGTGATCCTGGACTGCACCAACACAGAGTAAATAAGGTGGTTGAATGGAGTGATAACAACGCTCTCATCATTAACACAAAAAAGACAGAAGAGATTGTTTTTGGTACACCACCAGAGATACACAGATCCCCCATTACTATTCATGGGGAACCGATCAACCAGGTATGTTCGTACAAATACCTAGGAGTAGTAATAGAACACCTATTGTGAAAACAAAGCAAATAATCTACTTCCTTCGCCGTCTAAGATCCTTCGGTGCTAGTAGACGGATTCTCCTTTTGTTTTTCACTTCTGTTATTATGAGTGTTCTTCAGTACTGTAGTACCACCTGGTATGGATGTTTGTCTGCAGCCCTAAAGTCACAACTGCTGCAACAACTGAACATTTGTTAAAAGATTGTTGGACAACAACTTCAGAAACTTTATACATCCACATATGATAACAGCATCCTAAGGTTAGCAAGGAATATCACCTCTAATACTAAGCATGTGTTGTATGGAGAATATAGGTTTCTACCTTCAGGAAGGAGATATGGTGTACCAGCATACAATAAGGTCAGACTAAAGAGGTCCTTTGTCCTCCAGTCGACCTTGAGGCTTAATCAGGAGATGTAGAAGCCACAGGATAATCTAAGCGGTGGATATTGCTCCTGTCTTTATGTATGTAAATTGTCCTGTTCTTTGTGTTTGTATATGTGTTTCTGCATACTTGGCTGCTGTGTCGCAAGACAAATTTCAGTGTGAACTGACAATAAAGTACTGTATCATATTATATTATTATCATATCAGTGTCACACTCCTCTAGCGGCAACACAGACAGACAGACAGAACAGAACAGAACAGAACAGAACAGACAGATGGACAGACACAGAACAGAACAGACATGTATACCTTTGTAAAGGGCGTCCAGCGGCTCCAGGACGCCCCTCCTGAAGGACAGACAGACAGACAGACAGACAGACAGACAGACAGACAGAACAGACAGGTGTACCTTTGTAAAGGGCGTCCAGCGGCTCCAGGACGCCCCTCCTGAAGGAGGCCAGCGGGTCCTGGACACAGGAGCGCAGGCTGAGCATGCTCTGGAGGTGCGGCTCGCGCAGCAGCAGGGCGCGGTACGAGGCCAGGTGGGGCGAGCGACAGAGCAGCGCCGCCACGTTGTGAACCAGCTCCGGGACCAGGCAGGTGTAGGCGTTGTCCGCCTGGCAGTAATGGTACGCCACCACCTGTAGGGGGCGGGAGAGAGACATACACTTTACATTAGAGACAGAGAGAGAGAGAGAGAGAGAGAGAGCTCCGGGACCAGGCAGGTGTAGGCGTTGTCCGCCTGGCAGTAATGGTACGCCACCACCTGGTAGAGAGACATTCACTTTACATTAGAGATGGAGGGAGAGAGAGAGAGAGAGCTCTGGGACCAGGCAGGTGTAGGCGTTGTCCGCCTGGCAGTAATGGTACGCCACCACCTGTAGGGGGCGGGAGAGAGACAGTCACTTTACATTAGAGACGGGGAGAGAGAGAGAGAGAGAGAGAGAGAGGGTTGGTCTCCAGGCCGTTGGGACTGAGGGAGTGTTGAGATAACTCCATCACTGCTTTTCATAATATGGTAAATACTTTGATAAACTGGGTGCGCGCGCGTGTGTGTGTGTGTGTTTGCGCACTCGTGTGTGTGTGTGCGCCCGTGCGTGCGTGCGCCTGTGCGTGTGTGCGCCCGTGCGTGTGTGCGCCTGTGCGTGTGTGCGCCTGTGCGTGTGTGCGCCCGTGCGTGCGTGCGCCTGTGCGTGTGTGCGCCCGTGCGTGTGTGCGCCCGTGCGTG
>NC_137879.1:2072828-2075328 GCF_963924005.1 Protomyctophum bolini | reverse complement strand
AACATGTTAATGGTGTCCTGGGGCCGGTACGGGGGCGAAACGCACTGTAAAACATTACCACGGTGCGTCACAACATGTTAATTATGTCATAGGGGCCGGTACGGGGGCGAAACGCACTGTAAAACATTACCACGGTGTGTCACAACATGTTAATGATGTCATAGGGGCCGGTACGGGGGCGAAACGCACTGTAAAACATTACCACGGTGTGTCACAACATGTTAATGGTGTCCTGGGGCCGGTACGGGGCGAAACGCACTGTAAAACATTACCACGGTGTGTCACAACATGTTAATGATGTCCTGGGGCCGGTACGGGGGAAAAACGCACTGTAAAACATTACCACGGTGTGTCACAACATGTTAATGATGTCCTGGGGCCGGTACGGGGCGAAACGCACTGTAAAACATTACCACGGTGTGTCACAACATGTTAATGATGTCCTGGGGCCGGTACGGGGCGAAACGCACTGTAAAACATTACCACGGTGTGTTACAACATGTTAATGATGTCCTGGGGCCGGTACGGGGCGAAACGCACTGTAAAACATTACCGCGGTGTGTTACAACATGTTAATGATGTCCTGGGGCCGGTACGGGGCGAAACGCACTGTAAAACATTACCACGGTGTGTCACAACATGTTAATGATGTCCTGGGGCCGGTACGGGGCGAAACGCACTGTAAAACATTACCACGGTGTGTCACAACATGTTAATGATGTCCTGGGGCCGGTACGGGGCGAAACGCACTGTAAAACATTACCGCGGTGTGTCACAACATGTTAATGATGTCCTGGGGCCGGTACGGGGCGAAACGCACTGTAAAACATTACCACGGTGTGTCACAACATGTTAATGATGTCCTGGGGCCGGTACGGGGCGAAACGCACTGTAAAACATTACCACGGTGTGTCACAACATGTTAATGATGTCCTGGGGCCGGTACGGGGCGAAACGCACTGTAAAACATTACCGCGGTGTGTTACAACATGTTAATGATGTCCTGGGGCCGGTACGGGGCGAAACGCACTGTAAAACATTACCACGGTGTGTCACAACATGTTAATGATGTCCTGGGGCCGGTACGGGGCGAAACGCACTGTAAAACATTACCACGGTGTGTCACAACATGTTAATGATGTCCTGGGGCCGGTACGGGGCGAAACGCACTGTAAAACATTACCACGGTGTGTCACAACATGTTAATGGTGACCCGGGTGACACTGCAGAGAGGGACTTTCATGTTGCACTCCAAAGTATAGTCTAAATGCACGCACACACACACACACACGCACACACGCATGTGCACAAACAATAAAACAAACACAAAAAACACACAGGCAGAAATACACTGTTTACAGTTAAAAAAAAACTGGTGACAACGTATAGAGACTTACGTGACTGCGACTGCCAGGCATGGGAATTATTAGCTGAAGCTGAGACAGAGAGAGAGAGAGAGAGACAGAGAGAGAGAGAGAGACAGAGACACAGAGAGAGAGAGAGAGAGAGAGAGAGAGAGAGAGAGAGAGAGAGAGAGAGAGAGAGAGAGACACAGAGAGAGAGACACAGAGAGAGAGAGCAGGGAAAAGCAGGACATGAATGTATAAGCTATGGGGCAGCAGTGTGCAGCAGCAACAAACTAAGCATTTCCTTCGACAGTTAAAGCTCTGTATTGTGTCAGTAAACAGTTAAAGCTCTGTATTGTGTCAGTAAACAGTTAAAGCTCTGTATTGTGTCAGTAAACAGTTAAAGGTCTGTATTGTGTCAGTAAACAGTTAAAGCTCTGTATTGTGTCAGTAAACAGTTAAAGCTCTGTATCGTGTCAGTAAACAGTTAAAGCTCTGTATTGTGTCAGTGAACAGTTAAAGCTCTGTATTGTGTCAGTGAACAGTTAAAGCTCTGTATTGTGTCAGTAAACAGTTAAAGCTCTGTATCGTGTCAGTAAACAGTTAAAGCTCTGTATTGTGTCAGTAAACAGTTAAAGCTCTGTATCGTGTCAGTAAACAGTTAAAGCTCTGTATTGTGTCAGTAAACAGTTAAAGCTCTGTATTGTGTCAGTAAACAGTTAAAGGTCTGTATTGTGTCAGTGAACAGTTAAAGCTCTGTATGGTGTCAGTGAACAGTTACAGCTCTGTATTGTGTCAGTAAACAGTTAAAGCTCTGTATTGTGTCAGTAAACAGTTAAAGCTCTGTATTGTGTCAGTGAACAGTTAAAGCTCTGTAATGTGTCAGTGAACAGTTAAAGCTCTGTATTGTGTCAGTGAACAGTTAAAGCTCTGTATTGTGTCAGTGAACAGTTAAAGCTCTGTATTGTGTCAGTGAACAGTTAAAGCTCTGTATTGTGTCAGTGAACAGTTAAAGCTCTGTATTGTGTCAGTGAACAGTTAAAGCTCTGTATTGTGTCAGTGAACAGTTAAAGCTCTGTATTGTGTCAGTGAACAGTTAAAGCTCTGTATTGTGTCAGTAAACAGTTAAAGCTCTGTATTGTGTCAGTAAACAG
>NC_137879.1:2060328-2067828 GCF_963924005.1 Protomyctophum bolini | reverse complement strand
TGAAATAAATGCTTAAACATGTAGCTAGGTGTAATGTTAGAGTCCACAGAAGTGAACCTTTCACGCCTGTTTCTCTGCAAGACATTACTCTATAAGCCAAATCTCCAAAACTGGTGGGTCAAACTGAACAACCAATAGGTCAATTTGAAGCTACGATTCCCTGCTTTCACATGACATGAGAAAACGAAAAAATAAATACAAATAAATCAATGTCTTAGCATATATGACATATATGACGACGACGACGACTGCCGATTATCGCAGACACTGAACAGAATTTTGCCGAATTTTGCCTCATCGGCTCCTTATCAGCTCCCGGCTTATTGGGCATTCCTATACCAGGACGTAGCCACGCTGCATAACAGCATCCTTAATCCTGATTGGTGCCAAATTTTGCACAAACCCTCCCTGGATGCCAACGATGAACCTCTGCCCCAAAGGTTCGACAACGGCTGTTATAGCGCCACCAGGAGGCCGACTTTTTGATGTTTGCTATATCACTCCTCCAGATTGCAGCGTGCAATTTACGTGAAATCTTTCACAGACTTTCCTACCTAATATATGCCACCCTTTCCACATCGGCCTGTTATAGCGCCACCAACAGGTGGATCTTTGCAAAACACATTTTTTGGAAGAAAAAAAAGGCCTGCCATCCAAGGCGTGAGAAGAAATGGCACCCTTTTCACATTGGCCTGTTATAGCGCCAGCAGGAGGCCACAACCTGACCTGCCTTGGTGGAGACCTGTCCTATTATAGCGCCACCAGGAGGCCACAACCTGACCTGGCCCCTGGTGGAGACCTGTCCTATTATAGCGCTACCAGGAGGCCACAGCCTGACCTGCCCTGGTGGAGACCTGTCCTATTATAGTGCCACCAGGAGGCCACAGCCTGACCTGGCCTGGTTGAGACCTGTCCTATTATAGCGCTACCAGGAGGCCACAGCCTGACCTGCCCTGGTGGAGAGACCTGTCCTGTTATAGCGCCACCAGGAGGCCACAACCTGAACTGCCCTGGTGGAGACCTGTCCTATTATAGTGCCACCAGGAGGCCACAACCTGACCTGCCTTGGTGGAGACCTGTCCTATTATAGCGCCACCAGGAGGCCACAACCTGACCTGGCCCCTGGTTGAGACCTGTCCTATTATAGCGCTACCAGGAGGCCACAGCCTGACCTGCCCTGGTGGAGACCTGTCCTATTATAGCGCCACCAGGAGGCCACAACCTGAACTGCCCTGGTGGAGACCTGTCCTATTATAGTGCCACCAGGAGGCCACAACCTGACCTGGCCTGGTTGAGACCTGTCCTATTATAGCGCCACCAGGAGGCCACAACCTGACCTGCCCTGGTGGAGACCTGTGCGTCGAGGGGCACGTTTTTATGGTGGTCCACTGCTTTTAGTCAAATTACGTCACAAGGTCGATCGGCTTCCCTGATTGGCCAACGCAACACGCGGGCTTCACGGATTGGCCGTAGGCGTCATGTGACATTTGTACCGCTGTAGTGATATAAGAGGTGGCGTGTGGTGACAGAACTGCATTGTGGGACAGAGAGAGACAGAACTGCATTGTGGGACAGAGAGAGACAGAACTGCATTGTGGGACAGAGAGAGACAGAACTGCATTGTGGGACAGAGAGAGACAGAACTGCATTGTGGGACAGAGAATCAAGGACATTGTGACGTTAGAATGATCCGCTGGACCGTCCATCTGAAAGGAGGAGCAGAGAGATGTCTCCATGCAGCTGTGGTTCTGCAGGACAAGCTGTACTGCTTTGGAGGAGACAGTGATCACATTGATGTTCACGTCTTCAACACAGTGTCTTTATGCTGGAGGAAGCTGACCCCAGTGAACTCTGGAAGAGGAGGAGGACGCCCCCTAGAGGTTCCATCCACGCGCTCTGGCCACACAGCTGTGTTGGTTGAAGATACAGTCTACATATGGGGAGGATACCGGTTAGGGGAGTACTGCAATGTGCTTTATGCATTTGATGTTGACGCCTACAGATGGTTCAAATCCAGGGTTTCTGGGACAGTTCCAGAGGGGAGGAGCTACCACTCAGCCTGTGTTTTGGAGAAGGTCATGTTTATCCATGGAGGATGGACCCAGACTAGAGACACTAATGACATGTACAAGTTGGACACCAGCACAATGGTCTGGAGTTTAATTAACACCAGAGGAACTCCACCTCCTGCTTCATGGTGTCACTCTGCTACCATCATCGGGACACATATGTTTGTATTTGGGGGCTGGAGGGGGGGTCAGTGCTGCAACACCATCAGAATGTTTGACACAGAGACCGACCTCTGGCTGAGCACACCTTCAGCACAGCCTCTTCCAGAAAGACGCTGTGAGCATTCAGCCTTTACCTACAATGGAGAGCTGTACATATTTGGTGGCTTGAACTATGGACAGACCTTCAATGATGTGTGGAAATTCAGTCCAGAGACCTTCTCCTGGAAGAAGGTTGAGCCCAAGGGGAAAGGACCAGATCCAATGTGTAGGATGTGCTGTTGCATTGTGGGAGATCGTATCATCCTCTTTGGAGGATACAAGGGAGACCACACTACTTCTGGTGAGCTGTACATCTTAGACTTGAGTCCTCCTCTTAAGACTTTGTGTAAACTAGCAGTTATTCACTACGGTCTGGACCAATCAGAACTCCCACACGACATCAGGTGGGAACTGGTAGCCATGACAACCAACAACAACCAATAGAAATATGACACATTGGAAAAAAACGTGTTGCGTGTTCTAAGAAGCAACAAAAAACAAAATAAAGTCTGACATAACAAACCAAAACAAGAAGAACATGCAAGGAAAACGGCTTCACCTTTAACACAAGTCCACTACCACCAGCAGGAGTTGTGTGTGTGTGTGTGTGTGTGTGTGTGTGTGTGTGTGTGTGGTGTAGGTGTCAACCACAGGGGTGCAGCAAGCTTGCAACGCACTGGGCTGTGGCTAATCTGCTACGCTGTGTGTGCACACACACAGACACACACACAGACACACACACACACACACACACACACACAGACACACACACACACACACACACACACACACACACACACACACACACACACACACACACACACACACACACACACCATCCCTGACAGGAATCCATGCAAACAGCTGCAGCTCTATGCTCTCCTGCCTGGCGGCTAGTGTCTCTCTCTCCCCCCCCCCCCCCCTCCCCTCATGGCGGGTGCGGTGGTGACCTCACATACCCAGACCTCCCATAGGGCAGAAACCCAGCGCTGTTCATGCAGCCTGAACTGAGACAAGCTGGAGTTGGAAATACATTGTTTTCAACGAGGGGCGGCGCAAATAAGAGCATTTTTAGGCACGTGTTCAACATGACAACTGTTTTAAAGAATATTGTACAGTATAACAGCTAACGTCTCTGTAATGTTCATGTTGTACTATTACTACGAAACTATCTAAAAAAATGGATTTAAGATCATTAAAGCTGGGCTGTTGCCACCTGGGACCAATGCATTTCTGCCTACTTCCGGTCCAGGACTCGTCCTCATTCTCAATAGAAGTCTATGTAGGAGAGCCTCCATTGGCCTGAAGTCAATATTAGTCTATGTAGGAGAGCCTCCATTGGCCTGAAGTCAATATTAGTCTATGTAGGAGAGCCTCCATTGGACTGAAGCCAATAGAAGTCTATGTAGGAGAGCCTCCGTTGGACTGAAGCCAATAGAAGTCTATGTAGGAGAGCCTCCATTGGACTGAAGCCAATAGAAGTCTATGTAGGAGAGCCTCCATTGGACTGAAGCCAATAGAAGTCTATGTAGGAGAGCCTCCATTGGACTGAAGCCAATATAAGTCTATGTAGGAGAGCCTCCGTTGGACTGAAGTCAATAGAAGTCTATGTAGGAGAGCCTCCATTGGACTGAAGCCAATAGAAGTCTATGTAGGAGAGCCTCCATTGGACTGAAGCCAATAGAAGTCTATGTAGGAGAGCCTCCATTGGACTGAAGCCAATAGAAGTCTATGTAGGAGAGCCTCCATTGGACTGAAGCCAATATAAGTCTATGTAGGAGAGCCTCCGTTGGACTGAAGTCAATAGAAGTCTATGTAGGAGAGCCTCCATTGGACTGAAGCCAATAGAAGTCTATGTAGGAGAGCCTCCATTGGACTGAAGCCAATAGAAGTCTATGTAGGAGAGCCTCCATTGGACTGAAGCCAATATAAGTCTATGTAGGAGAGCCTCCGTTGGACTGAAGCCATAGAAGTCTATGTAGGAGAGCCTCCATTGGACTGAAGCCAATAGAAGTCTCTGTAGGAGAGCCTCCATTGGACTGAAGCCAATAGAAGTCTATGTAGGAGAGCCTCCATTGGACTGAAGCCAATAGAAGTCTATGTAGGAGAGCCTCCATTGGACTGAAGCCAATAGAAGTCTATGTAGGAGAGCCTCCATTGGACTGAAGCCAATAGAAGTCTATGTAGGAGAGCCTCCATTGGACTGAAGCCAATAGAAGTCTATGTAGGAGAGCCTCCATTGGACTGAAGCCAATAGAAGTCTATGTAGGAGAGCCTCCATTGGACTGAAGCCAATAGAAGTCTATGTAGGAGAGCCTCCATTGGACTGAAGCCAATAGAAGTCTATGTAGGAGAGCCTCCATTGGACTGAAGCCAATAGAAGTGAACGCAGTTGTCTTACTCTATGGCTCTGGCCTATACACTAGGCTAGCCTCCCTGCTAGCAGGGAGGGACTGCTAGCCTCCATGCTAGCAGGGAGGGACTGCTAGCCTCCATGCTAGCAGGGGGGGAATGCTAGCCTCCATGCTAGCAGGGAGGGACTGCTAGCCTCCATGCTAACATGGAGGGACTGCTAGCCTCCATGCTAGCAGGGAGGGACTGCTAGCCTCCATGCTAGCAGGGAGGGACTGCTAGCCTCCATGCTAGCAGGGAGGGACTGCTAGCCTCCATGCTAGCAGGGGGGGAATGCTAGCCTCCATGCTAGCAGGGAGGGACTGCTAGCCTCCATGCTAACATGGAGGGACTGCTAGCCTCCATGCTAGCAGGGAGGGACTGCTAGCCTCCATGCTAGCAGGGAGGGACTGCTAGCCTCCATGCTAGCAGGGAGGGACTGCTAGCCTCCATGCTAGCAGGGAGGGACTGCTAGCCTCCATGCTAGCAGGGAGGGACTGCTAGCCTCCATGCTAGCAGCCACGTGCAGTCACAGAGGCGTCTAACTTCCCTCGCTGTGAGTTAAGGTCACCTTGTGCTGCTGCCGCTGCTCTCAGCTCCTCACAGCCAAGCTAGCGCAGTCCGTCTGCTGCTCAGCGCGAGAGAGGGAAACACAGCCTTGTGTTCTCACATTCCTTATGTCGATCTGACCTCATCAAACCCTGTACGCTCAAGGCCTGCTCCATGTATGGCCAGTACAGAATAATAATCATTCCATATGTTGATCTGATCTGACCCCCTCATGCCAAAGCGCCAGCACTCGCCCAGCAGTCTGCTGTCCCCCGCGAGAGGAGAGGAGAGGAGAGGAGAGGAGAGGGGAGGGGAGGGGAGGAGAGGAGAGGGGAGGGGAGGGGAGAGGAGAGGAGAGGAGAGGAGAGGAGAGGAGAGGAGAGGAGAGGAGAGGAGAGGAGAGGAGAGGAGAGGGGAGGAAAACTGTGGCTTTTCAGGATTTAGAAGAAAACAGAAAACAGCACAAGGTGTCAACGAGACGTGACAATTGGTGCCGTGTTTCGACCCCGTGGATCTGCTGCTCCCCTCCCCCTCCCCTCCCCTCCCCTCCCCTCCCCCTCCCCTCCCCCTCCCCTCCATGCTCGTTATGTGACGCTGTAGCTTTGATCAAGTAGCGGGGCGTTAATATACGACAAAACACGCACACGTGCAATACGGAGTTAAGAGGTTGCCGACGCCGGGAAACCTCTTAACGACATGCTGCTTGGTGCGTGTGCGTGTGCGTGCCTGCGTGCGTGTGCGTGTGTGTGTGTGTGTGGGATGGACGTGGTCTAGAGAGAGTGACTCAGCAAGGTGAATAATGCAGTGTGAAGCTCTGTCCTTCGCTGCGTTCACACCTGCAAAGATGCAGTCTATACCGTTCAGTGTCAATGGAAGCACAGCGACATGAAGATGCAAAGATGCAGTCTATACCGTTCAGTGTCAATGGAAGCACAGCGACATGAAGATGCAAAGATACAGTCTATACCATTCAGTGTCAATGGAAGCACAGCGACATGAAGATGCAAAGATGCAGTCTACCATTCAGTGTCAATGGAAGCACAGCGACATGAAGATGCAAAGATGCAGTCTACCATTCAGTGTCAATGGAAGCACAGCGACATGAAGATGCAAAGATGCAGTCTACCATTCAGTGTCAATGGAAGCACAGCGACATGAAGATGCAAAGATGCAGTCTATACCATTCAGTGTCAATGGAAGCACAGCGACATGAAGATGCAAAGATGCAGTCTATACCATTCAGTGTCAATGGAAGCACAGCGACATGAAGATGCAAAGATGCAGTCTACCATTCAGTGTCAATGGAAGCACAGCGACATGAAGATGCAAAGATGCAGTCTACCATTCAGTGTCAATGGAAGCACAGCGACATGAAGATGCAAAGATGCAGTCTACCATTCAGTGTCAATGGAAGCACAGCGACATGAAGATGCAAAGATGCAGTCTATACCATTCAGTGTCAATGGAAGCACAGCGACATGAAGATGCAAAGATGCAGTCTATACCATTCAGTGTCAATGGAAGCACAGCGACATGAAGATGCAAAGATGCAGTCTATGCCATTCAGTGGCAATGGAAGCACAGCGACATGAAGATGCAAAGATGCAGTCTGCCATTCAGTGTCAATGGAAGCACAGCGACATGAAGATGCAAAGATGCAGTCTGCCATTCATTGTCAATGGAAGCACAGAGACATGAAGATGCAAAGATGCAGTCTGCCATTCATTGTCAATGGAAGCACAGCGACATGAAGATGCAAAGATGCAGTCTATACCATTCAGTGTCAATGGAAGCACAGCGACATGAAGATGCAAAGATGCAGTCTACCATTCAGTGTCAATGGAAGCACAGCGACATGAAGATGCAAAGATGCAGTCTACCATTCAGTGTCAATGGAAGCACAGCGACAGGAAGATGCAAAGATGCGGTCTGTACCATTCAGTGTCAATGGAAGCACAGCGACAGGAAGATGCAAAGATGCGGTCTGTACCATTCAGTGTCAATGGAAGCACAGCGACATGAAGATGCAAAGATGCGGTCTATACCATTCAGTGTCAATGGAAGCACAGCGACAGGAAGATGCAAAGATGCGGTCTGTACCATTCAGTGTCAATGGAAGCACAGCGACAGGAAGATGCAAAGATGCAGTCTATACCATTCAGTGTCAATGGAAGCACAGCGACAGGAAGATGCAAAGATGCGGTCTGTACCATTAAGTGTCAATGGAAGCACAGCGACAGGAAGATGCAAAGATGCGGTCTATACCGTTCAGTGTCAATGGAAGCACAGC
>NC_137879.1:2040328-2055328 GCF_963924005.1 Protomyctophum bolini | reverse complement strand
TCGACTAAAACTAAGACGAAAAATGATCGTCGAACACCCTTTTTTTCACTGTCACGTCTATGTTTATTTGTATTTATTTATTTTACTACACTTTAGAAACAAGACCAAATAAACAACTACACTTTAGAAACAAGACCAAATAAACAACTACACTTTAGAAACAAGACCAAATAAACAACTACACTTTAGAAACAAGACCAAATAAACAACTACACTTTAGAAACAAGACCAAATAAACAACTACACTTTAGAAACAAGACCAAATAAACAACTACACTTTAGAAACAAGACCAAATAAACAACTACACTTTAGAAACAAGACCAAATAAACAACTACACTTTGGAAACAAGACCAAATAAACAACTACACTTTAGAAACAAGACCAAATAAACAACTAACTTTAGAAACAAGACCAAATAAACAACTACACTTTAGAAACAAGACCAAATACGAGACCAAATACGAGGACACGTGACCATGTCCTCTCCTTCTCTAAGCTTCCTTGGTTTTTATCGGAAAGGCGGGAAAACTCTCACCAGAGCAGAACGGGTCCAGCTCGGGGTGGTTGTTGTCGTGGTGGGCGGAGCCAAACTCTGAGTGGGAGGAGCCAAGCTCTGAGGGCGGGATTCGAGGGCTCTCCACGAACTTAGCCTTACGCAGGGGAGCTGGGAGAGAGAGAGAGAGAGAGAGAGAGAGAGAATCTGGATAAGCGTGGAACAGAAACAAACAAATAACAAATAACAACAGGCTTTACTTCATGCTTCTCTGTCTTACGTTGTGACCAGGCTTTACTTTTTCCTTCTCTGCCTTACGTTGTGACCAGGCTTTACTTTATGCTTCTCTGTCTTACGTTGTGACCAGGCTTTACTTTATGCTTCTCTGTCTTACGTTGTGACCAGGCTTTACTTTATGCTTCTCTGCCTTACGTTGTGACCAGGCTTTACTTTATGCTTCTCTGCCTTATATGTTGTGACCAGGCTTTACTTTATGCTTCTCTGTCTTACGTTGTGACCAGGCTTTACTTTATGCTTCTCTGTCTTACGTTGTGACCAGGCTTTACTTTATGCTTCTCTGTCTTACGTTGTGACCAGGCTTTACTTTATGCTTCTCTGTCTTACGTTGTGACCAGGCTTTACTTTATGCTTCTCTGTCTTACATTGTGACCAGGCTTTACTTTATGCTTCTCTGTCTTACGTTGTGACCAGGCTTTACTTTATGCTTCTCTGTCTTACGTTGTGACCAGGCTTTACTTTATGCTTCTCTGTCTTACGTTGTGACCAGGCTTTACTTTATGCTTCTCTGCCTTACGTTGTGACCAGGCTTTACTTTATGCTTCTCTGTCTTACGTTGTGACCAGGCTTTACTTTATGCTTCTCTGCCTTATATGTTGTGACCAGGCTTTACTTTATGCTTCTCTGTATTACGTTGTGACCAGGCTTTACTTTATGCTTCTCTGTCTTACGTTGTGACCAGGCTTTACTTTATGCTTCTCTGTCTTACGTTGTGACCAGGCTTTACTTTATGCTTCTCTGCCTTACGTTGTGACCAGGCTTTACTTTATGCTTCTCTGCCTTACGTTGTGACCAGGCTTTACTTTATGCTTCTCTGTCTTACGTTGTGACCAGGCTTTACTTTATGCTTCTCTGTCTTACGTTGTGACCAGGCTTTACTTTATGCTTCTCTGTCTTACGTTGTGACCAGGCTTTACTTTATGCTTCTCTGTCTTACGTTGTGACCAGGCTTTACTTTATGCTTCTCTGCCTTACGTCGTGACCAGGCTTTACTTTATGCTTATCTGCCTTACGTTGTGACCAGGCTTTACTTTATGCTTCTCTGCCTTACGTTGTGACCAGGCTTTTCTTTATGCTTCTCTGCCTTACGTTGTGACCAGGCTTTACTTTATGCTTCTCTGCCTTACGTTGTGACCAGGCTTTACTTTATGCTTCTCTGTCTTACGTTGTGACCAGGCTTTACTTTATGCTTCTCTGTCTTACGTTGTGACCAGGCTTTTCTTTATGCTTCTCTGCCTTACGTTGTGACCAGGCTTTACTTTATGCTTCTCAGCCTTACGTTGTGACCAGGCTTTTCTTTATGCTTCTCTGCCTTACGTTGTGACCAGGCTTTTCTTTATGCTTCTCTGCCTTACGTTGTGACCAGGCTTTACTTTATGCTTCTCTGCCTTACGTTGTGACCAGGCTTTACTTTATGCTTCTCTGCCTTACGTTGTGACCAGGCTTTACTTTATGCTTCTCTGCCTTACGTTGTGACCAGGCTTTACTTTATGCTTCTCTGTCTTACGTTGTGACCAGGCTTTACTTTATGCTTCTCTGCCTTACGTTGTGACCAGGCTTTACTTTATGCTTCTCTGCCTTACGTTGTGACCAGGCTTTACTTTATGCTTCTCTGTCTTATACGTTGTGACCAGGCTTTACTTTATGCTTCTCTGTCTTACGTTGTGACCAGGCTTTACTTTATGCTTCTCTGCCTTACGTTGTGACCAGGCTTTACTTTATGCTTCTCTGTCTTAGGTTGTGACCAGGCTTTACTTTATGCTTCTCTGTCTTACGTTGTGACCAGGCTTTACTTTATGCTTCTCTGTCTTACGTTGTGACCAGGCTTTACTTTATGCTTCTCTGTCTTACATTGTGACCAGGCTTTACTTTATGCTTCTCTGTCTTACGTTGTGACCAGGCTTTACTTTATGCTTCTCTGCCTTACGTTGTGACCAGGCTTTTCTTTTCGCAGATAAGTAAGCCTGGGACCGAGGCTTACAAACACATTCACACACCTTTACATAGACTGTGCATTACATTCACCCATTCACACACACGTTCACACACCTTTACATAGAATGTGCATTACATTCACACACACGTTCACACACCGATGTCGAGAGAGAGAGAGAGAGAGAGAGAGAGAGAGAGAGCTGTGGGCTGCTTGTCACAGGAACACCTTGGGTTCTTTGGAAGGTGTTGAAAGGCTTTCCTTTTTAATTCAAAGTCTAAATTTAGGATATTCAGGAATTCTCCCGATGTTATTGAGACGGAGAGGCAAATACGTGGAGCCATGCAGTTCTCACGCACAGCCACAGGGGGAGCAGTTGTTGAGTGATTGATTGATAGATTGATTGATGTATTAACAGTTTGCATAATTACAGTACGTTTGAAGCACAACTCAATACAAAGACTGTTAACTGTGAGTGGACGACGCCATAAAGCATCACACTTGAGGGTCCACCTTGTTCAATTCATCAAGACATTTAGAGACGTACAAATAGACACTTCTATTTAGCCAAAGAACAGGACAGGAATTCATCATAAAGGAGGTAAAACCAGTAAGACGCGCAAACGCGGGAAGCGAACGCAGCTGAGACCCTGCAGATCATGTCTGTCTGTCTGTGTGTCTGTCTGTGTGTCTGTCCCGCTGTTACTGTATATGTGGACCTGTCCCCTTTTGTGCCCATATATGGAGCTGAGTGATTGCTGATGCAACACACTCCATATTTGGATAGCGGGACAGACAGACACACACACACACAGACAGACATGATCTGCTAGGTCTCATAGTAAGTGCTCATTGCATTAACAAATAAACATAGAATATACAGTGTTGGGATGCAGCCGTCCGTAGTGCCCTTTGAGACGGTTTTGAAGACGTTGAGCCGCCTGGGTGACAAAGTCAAGGCCCGCGGGCCAAATGTGGCCCGCCATGTCATTTTATGCGGCCCGCCTGCCTTACCTCGACCAACAAGCCAATCACACGACAGACACAACAGACAAAATGATTTTCCTTCTCTTATTCGCGCTGCTCGCGTTGTTCCCTTCTCTGACTCTGCCTCAGTCAGGTTTACACACACACACACACACACACACACACACACACACACACAGACACACATTCTTCATAATATCCATTATGAGTCAAACCGTCGAGAAGATTTGATTGTTTTCGGAACACAGTTCTTTATTTGACGTGATACAAAAAAAAATCACACCCGTGTGAAGTGAGGGGCGCGCTCTTATCCTCGCAACTCCTACACTATCACATCATCAGACACTATGAATGTAATGTTTGTGTAGGACAAAGTCTGTCAACATATAACCAAAAAAAACATTGCATGGATGCACCTGGGACGTATTCCTCAGTGATGTATCCTGAGGTCATCACCTGGGACGTATCCTCAGTGATGTATCAATTTACAATTTACAATTTAGGCATTTAGCAGACGCTCTTAATCCAGAGCGACTTACATTAAGCAAGAACAAAAAGCAATACATCACATAAAAACATTTATCATGAAACATGCGTAAGCTAAGAAAGTAACAGTGGAATATCTATAATGAAACTATACATATAAGCTATACATCTATACTACTATGATATACATTATGTACTATGACGTGCTATGACTACATACAATGCACTTATGCTGTTTACATAACATGCTATAAGTCTGTATCAAATGCTATCTAAGTCTACAGAATTGCTATCTAAGGGGGTGGGGTAAGTGCTATGGGCCATGATGGAGTCTGAAAAGGTGGGTTTTCAAACTACGGCGGAAGATTGGGAGTGATGCTGCAGTTCTGACTGCAATGGGAAGTGCATTCCACAGTTTTGGAGGTCATCCCGAGGTCATCACCTGGGACGTATCCTCAGTGATGTATCCCGAGGTCAGGTGACCCAGCCGGGAGTGATCAAGTCCCGACTTACGTCCCTGCAGTAGCTACCCTCGATCAGTCCCACTAGGGAAGAACCAGGGACACACAATCCTCTGCCCCAGAACTACTCTGCCGGGGCTGGGAGGTACGCTTCTGGCGCGTGGAAGGACTAGGAGGCTCTGTGGGTTGTCTCCTGTCCGGGCCCCTCCTACGTCTCACCAGGTCCACTCCTATGCTCTCACCGGGCCCAGGACCTGTGCGTTGCACCAGAGTCTGCAGCACCAGACACTTCATTCAGGGCAATGGTTCCGCAGACTCCACCCGAGCCAGAAGGTGGCGCTGCGGGCTCCACTTGCTGCATGAATGGCCCTCCTAAGAGCTGGACATAAAGTCCATGACAGTTCAGAATGGGGTAAAAAAAAAAGTCAATCACACACTTACGTCATTTGCCATTTGACTTGGCAATTTGATGCACAGATGAATATCCGTCATACAAAGTCCATAGACTTAGCCACACGCATGACGTCATACAAAGTCCATAGACGTATCCACACACACACACACACATGGCGTCATACAAAGTCCATAGACTTATCCACACACATGAGGTCATACAAAGTCCATAGACTTATCCACACACACATGACGTCACAAGCCAAACACACAAAGCCAGGCGTTGGAGGGGCAAGCGTCCCTCAAAAAAGAAGTCACACTCATGTGAAGTGAGCGGCGCTCTTATCATCATACAGTGAGCGGTGCCTTTTATCAAGATGATGATGATGTCATCATATCAAATCAGCCAATCAAATCATCACATTCGGTGCTACAGAGACACACAAAGCTTAGGAGCATAGGAGGGGCCAGCTCCGCTCAAAAAAATAAAAACCCAACCCAGGTAGGATGTGTAATTGACGTCATACTTCGGCGCTCTATTCAAGTGCAATCTGAGCTCAGTCCAAATGAAAGCATTTATTTTATTGAGCATAGTTAGGTTGACAGAACGACACAGGAGGATGAAACACGCACAACATGACAACCTTGACTTGGGCCGAAAAACGTACGCCCAAATACGGAGATGACTGGCGTCATAGTGGTGATGTCATGCTGTACATGAGTGATGTCATTATACTGGTGGTCACATGGAGTCTGGTTTAGTTGACTCAATGTATTCTTCTTCTAGTGACCTTGTTGGCAGTGAGCACACTGTTGGTTGGCATGGCTACCAGTTCCCACCTGATGTCGTGTGGGAGTTCTGATTGGTCCAGACCGACCTGAATAACTGCTAGTTTACATAAAGTCTTAAGAGAAGGACTCAGTTCTAAGATGTACAGCTCATCAGAAGTACTGTGGTTTCCCTTGTATCCTCCAAAGAAGATGATATGATCTCCCACAATGCAACAGCACATACCATACATTGGACCTGGTCCTTTCCCCTTGGGCTCAACCTTCTTCCAGGAGAAGGTCTCTGGACTGAATTTCCACAAATCATTGAGGATCTTTTTGTTCAAGCCACCGAATATGTACAGCTCTCCATTGTAGGTAAATGCTGAATGATCACTGCGTCCTGGAAGAAGCTGTGCAGAAGGTGTGCTCAGCCAGAGGTCGGTCTCTGTGTCAAACACACTGATGGTGTTGTAGTACTGACCCCCCCAGTGCCCGAATACAAACATCTTTGTCCCAATGATGGTAGCAGAGTGAAACATTGAAGCAGGAGGTGGAGTTCCTCTGGTGTTAATTGAAGACCAGACCATTGTGCTGGTGTCCAACTTGTACATGTCATTAGTCCATCCAGTCAGCTTGGTGTGTCCTCCATAGATAAACATGACCTTCTCCAACACACAGGCTGAGTGATACCTCATCTCCTCTGGAACAGCTCCAGAAACCCTGCTGGGTTTGAACCACATGTGGGCGTCCACATTGAATGCATAAAGCTCACTGCAGTACTCCCCTCCCCAGTAGCCTCCCCAGATGTAGACTGTATCTTCCACCAACACGGCTGTGTGTCCCCAGCGGCTGGATGGAACCTCAAGGTGACCGTCTCCTCTTCCAGGTTCCATTGGAGGTAACTTCTTCCAGCATAAAGACACTGTGTTGAAGACATGGACGTCCATCTGTTCCATGTTGTTGTTCCATCCATCACAGTTGCCTCCAAAGGAATACAGATTGTTCCTCACTGCTACAGCAGCAGGACGGACTCGCTTTGGTCCTCCTGCTTTGGAAACGGTCCAAGACAACATCCCCTTGTCTGTCTGTCTGGTTCCGTCTGTCTGTCTATCGCTCTCTTCTCTCTCTCTCTGCGTCTACATTTTCAACACGGTGCATCATCTCATATATCTTCTGGTGTGAAATCACACGCAACACAAACTATTGCCGTGCACGCCTTAACGATACCAATTCACACAGCGATTCTCATCTGCACCTTTTGACTCTGATCTGGAGACACCAGGAAAACGGTCTGTGTGTGTGTCATATTCTGCTATACTTGTGGGGACATTTGGTCCTCTTCTAGTGCAAGGGGATTTATCTCCTCGGTCATCACGTTACTGGCTCAGGAATGAGCCGGTAAAAGGAACCAGGAGGAACTGGCTCCCAGTGCACAAAGTAATTGTCTTTATTGTCAGTTCACACTGAACTGTGTCTTGCGACCCAGAAGCCCTGTATGCAGAAACACATATCATTCGACACGTAACAAAACAATACAGACATGAAGACAAGAGCAATGTCCACCGGCTCGACTCCCCCGTGGCTACAACTACAACTCCTGATTAACCCATTCTGACCTGAGATCAGATTCATACGGAGGTTTCCACTGGACAACACACTGGTCTGATGAACCCATATCTGACCTGAGATCAGATTCTAAAAATGTCAGTCGTTCTTCGATTTTTCAAAAATAGCAGACCTACAAGCTCATAGCGCGCCACTCGGTGGCGCGCTATGAGCTTGTAGATCTGCTATTTTTCAATAGCTAAAGCATAACATGATGCTAATACCAAAATGGGTTCCCGTTCAGAATGGGTTAAGCCTCAAGGTCGACTGGTGGACAATTAAGGACCTCTTTAGTCTGACCTTACTGTATGCTGGGGACACCATATTATCAAACTATAGTGTTTGAGCTGATATTCCTTTGCTAACCTTAGGATGCTGTTATCACACGTGGATGTAGGGATGTCCACCGTTTATACGTGTTAGCCGATACCGAATACAGATACCAGAGAATAATATGTATAATAATAAATAAATAAAAAATAACTTATTTTGAAGTCCACCGACTGGGAATAGTGTTTATAGCTATATCTAACTACATATCTGGTGTTGTGTTTATAGCTATCTAACTATATATCTGGTGTTGTGTTTATAGCTATCTAACTATATATCTGGTGTTGTGTTTATAGCAGGCTCCTCACTCATAATATGCACTTGCAGTTTGGGGCAACTCCAAAGCAAACTCCACATGTCCCATCATTTTATTTACCTGGCATAGTGTCGGCCCCTTACCCCTGTGTGGGATCACTGGTTAGACTGGCATAGTGTCGACCCCTTACCCCTGTGTGGGATCGCTGGTTAGACTGGCATAGTGTCAACCCCCTTACCCCTGTGTGGGATCACTGGTTAGACTGGCATAGTGTCAACCCCTTACCCCTGTGTGGGATCGCTGGTTAGACTGGCATAGTGTCGACCCCTTAGCCCTGTGTGGGATCACTGGTTAGACTGGCATAGTGTCAACCCCTTACCCCTGTGTGGGATCACTGGTTAGACTGGCATAGTGTCGACCCCCTTACCCCTGTGTGGGATCACTGGTTAGACTGGCATATGTCAAACCCCTTACCCCTGTGTGGGATCACTGGTTAGACTGGCATAGTGTCAACCCCTTACCCCTGTGTGGGATCGCTGGTTAGACTGGCATAGTGTCAACCCCTTACCCCTGTGTGGGATCGCTGGTTAGACTGGCATAGTGTCGACCCCTTACCCCTGTGTGGGATCACTGGTTAGACTGGCATAGTGTCAACCCTTTACCCCTGTGTGGGATCACTGGTTAGACTGGCATAGTGTCGACCACTTACCCCTGTGTGGGATCACTGGTTAGACTGGCATAGTGTCAACCCCTTACCCCTGTGTGGGATCACTGGTTAGACTGGCATAGTGTCGACCCCTTACCCCTGTGTGGGATCACTGGTTAGACTGGCATAGTGTCAACCCCTTACCCCTGTGTGGGATCACTGGTTAGACTGGCATAGTGTCGACCCCTTACCCCTGTGTGGGATCACTGGTTAGACTGGCATAGTGTCGACCCCTTACCCCTGTGTGGGATCACTGGTTAGACTGGCATAGTGTCGACCCCTTACCCCTGTGTGGGATCTGTGGTTAGACTGGCATAGTGTCAACCCCTTACCCCTGTGTGGGATCTGTGGTTAGACTGGCATAGTGTCGACCCCTTACCCCTGTGTGGGATCACTGGTTAGACTGGCATAGTGTCGACCCCTTACCCCTGTGTGGGATCACTGGTTAGACTGGCATAGTGTCAACCCCCTTACCCCTGTGTGGGATCACTGGTTAGACTGGCATAGTGTCAACCCCCTTACCCCTGTGTGGGATCACTGGTTAGACTGGCATATTCGCCGATACCGATATGGCCCGATATGAAGCGCACGCACGCGCACACACACACACACACACACACACACACACACACACACACACACACTTCTGCATGGCCGGCCTCCACTGGCTGGTGGCCACAATGCCTCGACAAACATTTCCTCCTCGTAGTAAACAGGTGGCGAACTGAGCAGAGCTCTCTCTCTCTCTGTCTCTCTCTGTCTCTCTCTCTCTCTCTCTCGCATTTATCCTTTTCATGTAAACATTGTCAATCATATCAATCATATCAATCAATCAATCAATCTCTCTCTCTCTCTCTCTCTCTCTCTCTCCTCGTCAGATACAGATCCTAGATGAATGAACCAATAAGAACCAGAGCCAATCAGGGCAAGGGGGCGTGTCAA
The DNA here is from genome assembly GCF_963924005.1 of Protomyctophum bolini. Taxonomy (NCBI): domain Eukaryota; kingdom Metazoa; phylum Chordata; class Actinopteri; order Myctophiformes; family Myctophidae; genus Protomyctophum; species Protomyctophum bolini. The sequence goes on along the minus strand of NC_137879.1, from coordinate 2,045,666 downwards.
TAACACACAAAGCGGGGTGCCTATGGGCTATAGTTCCACACATTGGAACTATCCCATTGAGACAAAGCGGGTGGGGGCCTATGGGCTATAGTTCCACACATTGGAACTATCCCATTGAGACAAAGCAGGGTGCCTATGGGCTATAGTTCCACACATTGGAACTATATCCCATTGAGACAAAGCAGGGTGCCTATGGGCTATAGTTCCACACATTGGAACTATCCCATTGAGACAAAGCAGGGTGCTATGGGCTATATAGTTCCACACATTGGAACTATCCCATTGAGACAAAGCAGGGTGCTATGGGCTATAGTTCCACACATTGGAACTATCCCATTGAGACAAAGCGGGGTGCTATGGGCTATAGTTCCACACATTGGAACTATCCCATTGAGACAAAGCAGGGTGCTATGGGCTATAGTTCCACACATTGGAACTATCCCATTGAGACAAAGCAGGGTGCTATGGGCTATAGTTCCACACATTGGAACTATCCCATTGAGACAAAGCAGGGTGCCTATGGGCTATAGTTCCACACATTGGAACTATCCCATTGAGACAGAATGAACACTTCCTCATGCCATCGTTACAATGGGAGTCAACGCTAGTGTCGCCACTGTCTGACTAGATTACTCATGGTCACCATCTCCAACAGAGGTGAAAGGTAGGCCATAGTGTAAGTGATATGTTTTTGGTTAAAACAAACCTTTTTTTTGTTGTTAAATGGTTTAAAATAAATCACTATATCCTGAAAGTAACGGATTGCATTTTTTTTTGCCCAAGGACACTTCCACATGTGGAAGACAGGAGAAGGAGCCGGGATTCGAACCGCCGACCCATGAGGGATCGTTGTAAATAAAATAAAAGGGGCAGGGGGTACAACACCTTTATACAGACGGGGGTACAACACCTTTACAGATGGGGGTACAACACCTTTACAGACGGGGGTACAACACCTTTACAGACGGGGGTACAACACCTTTATACAGACGGGGGTACAACACCTTTACAGACGGGGGTACAACACCTTTATACAGACGGGGGTACAACACCTTTATACAGACGGGGGTACAACACCTTTATACAGACGGGGGTACAACACCTTTATACAGACGGGGGTACAACACCTTTATACAGACGGGGGTACAACACCTTTATACAGACGGGGGTACAACACCTTTATACAGACGGGGGTACAACACCTTTACAGACGGGGGTACAACACCTTTATACAGACGGGGGTACAACACCTTTATACAGACGGGGGTACAACACCTTTATACAGACGGGGGTACAACACCTTTATACAGACGGGGGTACAACACCTTTATACAGACGGGGGTACAACACCTTTATACAGATGGGGGTACAACACCTTTATACAGACGGGGGTACAACACCTTTATACAGATGGGGGTACAACACCTTTATACAGACGGGGGTACAACACCTTTATACAGACGGGGGTACAACACCTTTATACAGACGGGGGTACAACACCTTTATACAGACGGGGGTACAACACCTTTATACAGACGGGGGTACAACACCTTTATACAGACGGGGGTCCAACACCTTTATACAGACGGGGGTACAACACCTTTATACAGACGGGGGTACAACACCTTTATACAGACGGGGGTACAACACCTTTATACAGACGGGGGTCCAACACCTTTATACAGATGGGGGTCCAACACCTTTATACAGACGGGGGTACAACACCTTTACAGATGGGGTACAACACCTTTATACAGACGGGGGTACAACACCTTTATACAGACGGGGGTACAACACCTTTATACAGATGGGGGTACAACACCTTTATACAGACGGGGGTCCAACACCTTTATACAGATGGGGGTACAACACCTTTATACAGACGGGGGTACAACACCTTTATACAGACGGGGGTACAACACCTTTATACAGACGGGGGTACAACACCTTTATAAAGACGGGGGTACAACACCTTTATACAGACGGGGGTACAACACCTTTATAAAGACGGGGGTACAACACCTTTATACAGACGGGGGTACAACACCTTTATACAGACGGGGGTACAACACCTTTATACAGACGGGGGTACAACACCTTTATACAGACGGGGGTACAACACCTTTATACAGACGGGGGTACAACACCTTTATACAGACGGGGGTACAACACCTTTATACAGACGGGGGTACAACACCTTTATACAGACGGGGGTACAACACCTTTATACAGACGGGGGTACAACACCTTTATACAGATGGGGGTACAACACCTTTATACAGATGGGGGTACAACACCTTTACAGATGGGGGTACAACACCTTTATACAGACGGGGGTACAACACCTTTATACAGATGGGGGTACAACACCTTTATACAGATGGGGGTACAACACCTTTATACAGATGGGGGTACAACACCTTTATACAGACGGGGGTACAACACCTTTATACAGACGGGGGTACAACACCTTTATACAGATGGGGGTACAACACCTTTATACAGACGGGGGTACAACACCTTTATACAGACGGGGGTACAACACCTTTATACAGATGGGGGTACAACACCTTTATACAGACGGGGGTACAACACCTTTATACAGACGGGGGTACAACACCTTTATACAGATGGGGGTACAACACCTTTATACAGATGGGGGTACAACACCTTTATACAGACGGGGGTACAACACCTTTATACAGACGGGGGTACAACACCTTTATACAGACGGGGGTACAACACCTTTATACAGACGGGGGTACAACACCTTTATACAGATGGGGGTACAACACCTTTATACAGACGGGGGTACAACACCTTTATACAGACGGGGGTACAACACCTTTATACAGATGGGGGTACAACACCTTTATACAGATGGGGGTACAACACCTTTATACAGATGGGGGTACAACACCTTTATACAGATGGGGGTACAACACCTTTATACAGACGGGGGTCCGCAGCCAAAAGGATTGTTTATGAACAGCAACACGAGTGAGAACTGGATATGAAACGTTTTTCTGCTTCACCACAAAGAGAGATAAACCTGCCTCAAGCCATTCTGAACAGGAACCCATTCTGGTGTTAGCATCATGTTATGCTTTAGCTATTGAAAAATAGCAGATCTACAAGCTCATAGCGCGCCACCGAGTGGCGCGCTACGAGCTTGTAGGTCTGCTATTTTAGAAAAATCGAAGAGCGGCTGACATTTTTAGAATCTGATCTCAGGTCAGAATGGGTTCATCAGACCAGTGTGTGTCCAGTGGAAACCTCGTATGAATCTGATCTCAGGTCAGAATGGGTTCATCAGACCAGTGTGTGTGTCCAGTGGAAACCTCGTATGAATCTGATCTCAGGTCAGAATGGGTTCATCAGACCAGTGTGTGTGTCCAGTGGAAACCTCGTATGAATCTGATCTCAGGTCAGAATGGGTTCATCAGACCAGTGTGTGTGTCCAGTGGAAACCTCGTATGAATCTGATCTCAGGTCAGAATGGGTTCATCAGACCAGTGTGTGTGTCCAGTGGAAACCTCGTATGAATCTGATCTCAGGTCAGAATGGGTTAAGTCACCATAGCTTATAGTTTTAGTTTTCGTCAGTGGAAAAAGGAAGTCGACGGACATCTTTCGTCTTCGTTTTAGTCGATGGAAACAACACTGCAGTGCATCCGACCCTGTGTGTGTGAGACGCAGACCGCGCGGCAGCGCTCCAGACTCGTCATAACTCTCTGACACACGGATGAATAATTTACGGACGCTCGGCTTCAAGGTTAAAAACGCCAGAGCACGTCTCCTCACGTCCGTCTGCACACAGTTCACATCATTATTATTATTAGTATTATTAGTATTATTATTATTAGTATTATTATTATGCGTGTTAATAAATGCACTGTATCGCCGCAAGCAAGGTCCTCTTAGAGAGATAGTACTTCACTATAGCATGAATAACTGTCTGTCTGTCTGTCTGTCTGTCTGTCTGTCTGTCTGTCTGTCTGTCTGTCTGTCTGTCTGTCTGTCTGTCCATCTAGACCTCCGAACATCGTGCGTTTTATCCAAACCACTGAGAGCTCCGTAGATTAGGAGTTATTATTCAGCGTTTCAGTCAGCCTATCACAGAGGCCCGTCTAAATATCTATAAAAATCAAGAAAATATATTTTCTGTCCTCACATTCCATGCTCAGCCAATCAAATCACAGCTATGGGCTGATCGCCGGCCAATCAAATCACCGCTATGGGCTGATCGCCGGCCAATCAAATCATCGCTATGGGGCCGATCGGCCAATCAAATCATCGCTACGGGGTATAGCCTATACACACTAACACACAGAGCTGGGCCTATAGGAGGGGCCGGCACCCCTCAAAAAACACTAATGCCAAGGAGGACTCCTGATAGGCTGAAGCTACTAGCCTATCACTGCATTATAAAAGATATTCTATATGTTTGACAGACATGAGGAGAGAGAGAGAGAGAGAGAGAGGGAGAGAGAGGAGAGGGAGAGAGAGAGAGAGAGAGAGAGACAGAGAGACAGAGAGACAGAGAGGGAGAGAGAGAGGGGCTGCTTTGAAGGAGGCGCTGGAAGCTACAGTGCTAACGCTAACCCAGTAGTCTGCTAGCATTCATTTCTGCTGCGCTCCACAAACCACGACTCACAGACCCACGCACGCACAGACAGACACACACACACACTCTCACACACAAACACACACACACACACACACACAACGGCAAGCACGCACACGCACACATACACACACAGGCCTAAAGAAAGGTTACACAAAATGAAAATAATGAAATAAGAAAGTGTTTGCTCATGGTCTACTATAGCATATACTGCTCTGCCCTGGTTCCTTGAGGGGGTACAGTACTGTACTGTACCGTACTGTACTGTACTGTACTGCACAGTAGCATACAGTAATCCCACAGCTCTGTTTTGTAAGCAAATCATTATCAAACTCTATTAATAGCACACTGCAGTCTTTCTCCAGCTCCTTGGATGGAGATTTATTTATCTCTCCTCTCCTCTCCTCTCCTCTCCTCTCCCCCCTTGCCTCCCCTCCCCTCCTCTCTTGCTTACTCAGAAGATAATTGTGTTCCCGTTCTTAACCTTCCACACAGCAGAGACAAAGCAAGGGGTTCTTTTTAACCTTCCACACAGCAGAGACAAAGCAAAAGTTATTTTTAACCTTCCACACAGCAGAGACAAAGATAGGGGTTCTTTTTAACCTTCCACACGCATGACCCGGAAACAATCTACTACAAAAAGTTGACTTTACATTGCTAGCTTACATTGCGATCATTTTAATTTATACGATATTATGATCCAAAAAGCGTT
>NC_137879.1:2025328-2030328 GCF_963924005.1 Protomyctophum bolini | reverse complement strand
CCCTAACAGTGATACCAGGGACCCCCACCATAAGGCCCTAACAGTGATACCAGGGACCCCCACCATAAGGCCCTATCAGTGATACCAGGGACCCCCACCATAAGGCCCTATCAGTGATACCAGGGACCCCCACCATAAGGCCCTATCAGTGATACCAGGGACCCCCACCATAAGGCCCTATCAGTGATACCAGGGACCCCCACCATAAGGCCCTATCAGTGATACCAGGGACCCCCACCATAAGGCCCTATCAGTGATACCAGGGACCCCCACCATAAGGCCCTATCAGTGATACCAGGGACCCCCACCATAAGGCCCTATCAGTGATACCAGGGACCCCCAAACATGCATTATAGTCTACGGACCCCCATTTAAATTAATTTCCATCTCTGGAACCCTCAATTTATATTGGATAATTAATGTCAATGTAACTCTGAGAGTGTACAAATGGAACCAAATGGAACCATTTGTACACTCTCAGAGTTACAGACCCCAAAAGGGTCCGCAAGTGGTTCCAAACTATATCATTTAGCTGGGGACCCCCTGGAACTCCCTCAAGGACCCCTGGGTCACCCCATCTGATCACACCCCTGTGAAGTGAGGGGTGCTTTTATCATACACCGTCCATCAGCCAATCAATCAAGTGCTACACGAGACACCCACAGCTGGCCATAGGAGGCGCTAAAGTATCAGGAATCTACCGCCGTCACAACACGATGCCATCCGCTGCAGGATTCAGATTTTATTCGTTTTTCTTTTTTTGCCACCTCGACTTCGTCTCGTTCCTGACCGCATCCCTGTCGTGGCAATAATCACGTTAAAACAACATCCTCTCGTGTAATATTGCTTAATTTTACACTTGGTTGCCTGCTGAAAACATAGACTGTAAAAAATATGGACAAAGCGTTCCGCGGGTCTAACATGAACGTAAAATGAAGCCCGTCAGTCCTTGCCATGGAAGTCGCCATCTTTCTAGATCCGTTTGGGCCAAGCTGGCCCATTGGCTGGCCCAGACAACGAGGCGGGACTTCCCCCATTCTTCTCCGTTATTTTTTATTTTGACTCGAGTGGGTGGGGAATCCCGGTCATAGACTGTAACGGTAGCCACGCCCCTCAGAACATATGCGACTTTATGGTATTTTTTTTTTATAAATGGGACCATAATTTTCCAAAAAGAATATTATGACATTAGAAATGAGACTTTAAACTAGTGACTTACTGGAAGCAGAAAGTATTCATGACCATGTTTATTAAGGTAATACAGTCTAGGTGAAGTTGGGCCCAAATACATGGGCCTCTATGGAGATATGGGTTTTTCTGGGTCCAATGACAGACAGCGCCACAACAGGCCATTATATGAACTTTCAGGATGTCCCGATTTCCTCAGTGGCTTCACAAAATATCTGTCTGACTGCCCCCCCCCCCCCCACCCCCTGGCTGAAAATAGCCGATCTACAAAATGTAAATGTGCAGCTGCCAAAAACAACAGCAGCGGCTCCCCCCGGTGGGCTGTCGGTGCACTGCAGGCCCAACCCTTTAATGAAACGCTCCCAGCGTGGCGGCAGGACACAAATAGACACCGCCGCGTTGGGGGGGGGGTGTTATCTCTGTAGATAGACGTGACCTTATACAACACTTAGCTTCTACAATGATGATGCTTCTATATCTTAGTACAACACAGACTATAGAGTACAGAGAGAGAGAGAGAGAGAGAGAGAGAGAGAGAGAGAGAGAGAGAGAGAGAGAGAGAGATACATACCTAGGTTTACAAATTACTTCCACTGGGAATTTCTGTTCAGCTGTGAAGGAACTCAAAGACAAGGCAAAAAGGGCTTTTTATGCCATCAAGCGTTCAATTCAATTCCAAGTTCCAATTAGCTCAAAATATTTAAATCGGTTATAGAATCAATTGCATCGTATGGCAGTGAGGTATGGGGTCCCTTATTACAAAGTGAGTGGGCAAAATTGGACAAAAATCCAGTTGAGATCCTGCATGCAGAGTTCTGCTAAACTATTATCAGGGTACAAAGAAAATGCCCAAACTCTGCATGCAGGGCTGAATTAGGCCAATATCCTTTACTTCTAAATATACAGAAAAGATCTATTAAATTCTGGAACCATATTAAAAAGAGTGACCCTGCCTGTTACCATTATAAAGCCCTTGCCTGCCAAGAGTTGGACATCCAAAAGAGCCTCCTCAGTCAGCTGGTTCTGAAACTAGCTGACCTCTCACCATCTGACATCACAAACCCCAGACAGCCTCAGTGCAGCTACACTATCACTCAGAAGATTAGACCTAACCAAATTATAACTAAAGAAAAAGATAAATACATCACATATTGGAACGAACTCACACAATCACAACACAAACTAGAAACATATTTCGCTCTAAACAGACAGTATACTGTGGCAGACTACCTAACCACAGTAACTGATAAAAACCTGAGAAAGACTTTGACAATGTACCGACTGAGTGATCATAGTCTGGCAATAGAGAAGGGCAGACACAGACAGACCTGGCTGCCCAGAGAGGAGAGGCTGTGCTGTCACTGTGATGACGGAGCTATAGAGACAGAGTTACACTTCTTAACACAATGTAAAAACTACACACTGTGATGACGGAGCTATAGAGACAGAGTTACACTTCTTAACACAATGTAAAAACTACACACTGTGATGACGGAGCTATAGAGACAGAGTTACACTTCTTAACACAATGTAAAAACTACACACTCTGATGACGGAGCTATAGAGACAGAGTTACACTTCTTAACACAATGTAAAAACTACACAAATATTAGAGAGGAGTTCTTCCCAAAATTTGAAACAAATTTCCCAGAATTCCGAAGTATGACAGAAAGGGAAAGATTACCACTCCTTCTGGGGGAACAGAAAGAATGTGCAGTTTTGGCTGCAAAATATGTCAATTCCTGTCACAAGAAAAGGGACAACCAGTAGGACACACATACAGTATGCCATGTTTTATTTTCTGCACCACCTGCTTTATTTTATATTATTTTAATTTATTTTTTCATGTCATTGATATTATGTTGTTATGTTGTTGTTTGTAATATCTGTGATTGTGCTTTGGCAACACTTGTAAAACGTCATGCCAATAAAGCCTGTTGAATTGAATTGAATTGAGAGAGAGAGAGAGAGAGAGAGAGAGAGAGAGAGAGAGAGAGAGAGAGAGAGAGAGAGAGAGACACACACACACACACACACACAAGGAGGAGCAGTGCACCAAAGCATGTAGCATGGGAATTGTAGTCCAGGGAGTAAGTGAGCCCAGTGTCCGTGACATCAGAGACACTGGGCTCACTGTTACAATCTAAAGACACTGAAGCCCAAATTGCTCCTGATGTGCAGGTCGGTGCCTTGCATGGCTTCCGCCGCCATCGGTGCATTAATGTAATCTATGTAAAGGTGTGTGAATGTGTGTGTGTGAATGGGTAAATGTAATGCACAGTCTATGTAAAGGTGTATGAATGTGTGTGTGAATGGGTGAATGTAATGCACAGTCTATGTAAAGTGCATGAATGTGTGTGTGTGAATGGGTAAATGTAATGCACAGTCTATGTAAAGGTGTGTGAATGTGTGTGTGTGAATGGGTAAATGTAATGCACAGTCTATGTAAAGGTGTGTGAATGTGTGTGTGTGAATGGGTAAATGTAATGCACAGTCTATGTAAAGGTGTGTGAATGGGTGTGTGAATGGGTGAATGTAATGCACAATCTATGTAAAGGTGTGTGAATGGGTGTGTGAATGGGTGAATGTAATGCACAATCTATGTAAAGGTGTGTGAATGTGTGTGTGAATGGGTGAATGTAATGCACAGTCTATGTAAAGGTGTGTGAATGGGTGTGTGAATGGGTGAATGTAATGCACAGTCTATGTAAAGGTGTGTGAATGTGTGTGTGTGAATGGGTAAATGTAATGCACAGTCTATGTAAAGGTGTGTGAATGGGTGTGTGAATGGGTGAATGTAATGCACAGTCTATGTAAAGGTGTGTGAATGGGTGTGTGAATGGGTGAATGTAATGCACAGTCTATGTAAAGGTGTGTGAATGGGTGTGTGAATGGGTGAATGTAATGCACAATCTATGTAAAGGTGTGTGAATGTGTGTGTGAATGGGTGAATGTAATGCACAGTCTATGTAAAGGTGTGTGAATGGGTGTGTGAATGGGTGAATGTAATGCACAGTCTATGTAAAGGTGCATGAATGTGTGTGTGAATGGGTGAATGTAATGCACAATCTATGTAAAGGTGTGTGAATGTGTGTGAATGGGTGAATCTAATGCCCAGTCTATGTAAAGGTGTATGAATGTGTGTGTGAATGGGTGAATGTAATGCACAATCTATGTAAAGCGCCTTGGATAAAAGGCGCTATATAAATGCACCATTTACATCGACACAGAAGTGAACCTTAATCTCAAGCCTGTTTTCTCAACTCGCTGTTTCTCTGCGACTGCAATACATTATACTCTATAAATATAAGCCATATCTCCAGAAATGGAGGGTCAAACTGAACAACTATTACACTCGGATCCAATTGCAGTCTTGCACACGACCGTTGTGTATATATAAAATTATGCTTCACGTTTGTATTAAATTCACAGCAGGAGAGACATACCGGTACACACATACAGTACAATAGATCAGAACATGGTTCCCTCTCAACTCTCTCTCTCTTTCCGGCATGTGTGTGACCCACAGACTGTAAAAAAATATGGACAAATCGTCCGTCTGTCCGTCCGTCCGTCCGTCCGTCCGTCCGTCCGTCCGAGCACGGACAGTCGTAACAGAGCAGCGTTACGCGCACACGCACACACACACACACACACACACACACACACACACACACACACTCCAGAGAACAATTCAGCACTCTAACCTGCGCTGACGCATGCAACGCGCCGTCTCTCTCTCTCGCTCTGTGTGAGGGAGACAGACTGAATGGAACGGGAACCGGTGTGTGTTTTAGAGGGGGTTTTGTCTC
>NC_137879.1:1995328-2020328 GCF_963924005.1 Protomyctophum bolini | reverse complement strand
TGTGTGTGTGCACGCACGTACGTGATCGGCCGGGATGTGATGATGTAATATATGATGAAGTGTATGATAGGTCTCATGTGAGCGTGTAGATCTGCCATTTTCAGATATCCCATGGATAATGGTTTTAAAGGCCTATTGGTTAAAAGGTCTCATGTGAGCTTGTAGATCTGACATTAGGCCTATTGGTTAAAAGGTGTCATGTGAGCTTGTAGATCTGACATTAGGCCTATTGGTTAAAAGGTGTCATGTGAGCTTGTAGATCTGACATTAGGCCTATTGGTTAAAAGGTGTCATGTGAGCTATAATAATTTGGGCTTGTTTTCATAGAGCCCAGCTCGTTGCTTGTTTCTCTCACAAAACCTGGCAACTCTGAGCTAGTGTTGCCAGGTCAGTTTGTTATAAGTGAAGCCTATTGTAAATGTTGCTCGTTGTGGCAGTTAGTTTCTAAACAATCTGAGAACCCATCGTCAATAAAATAAAGGAAAAACATCTCCCTCTTTTCCTTTGATTTAGAGTCAACAGGCTGTGTGTGTGTGTGTGTGTGTGTGTGTATGATTATTGCACTGTACACACGTACACGCACATAATTTGACTTCGCCAGGGACAAGATGTGTGTTTTAAAATGTTGCACTTTTTTTGCACTTTTGAGGCCCTGCCGTGTGTATGTGTGTGTGTGTGTGTGTGTGTGCACGCACGTACGTGATTGGCCGGGATGTGATGATGTAATATATGATGAAGTGTATGATAGGTCTCATGTGAGCGTGTAGATCTGCCATTTTCAGATATCCCATGGATAATGGTTTTAAAGGCCTATTGGTTAAAAGGTCTCATGTGAGCTTGTAGATCTGACATTAGGCCTATTGGTTAAAAGGTGTCATGTGAGCTTGTAGATCTGACATTAGGCCTATTGGTTAAAAGGTCTCATGTGAGCTTGTAGATCTGACATTAGGCCTATTGGTTAAAAGGTGTCATGTGAGCTTGTAGATCTGACATTAGGCCTATTGGTTAAAAGGTGTCATGTGAGCTTGTAGATCTGACATTAGGCCTATTGGTTAAAAGGTGTCATGTGAGCTATAATAATTTGGGCTTGTTTTCATAGAGCCCAGCTCGTTGCTTGTTTCTCTCACAAAACCTGGCAACTCTGAGCTAGTGTTGCCAGGTCAGTTTGTTATAAGTGAAGCCTATTGTAAATGTTGCTCGTTGTGGCAGTTAGTTTCTAAACAATCTGAGAACCCATCGTCAATAAAATAAAGGAAAAACATCTCCCTCTTTTCCTTTGATTTAGAGTCAACAGGCTGTGTGTGTGTGTGTGTGTGTGTGTGTGTGTGTGTGTGTGTGTGTGTGTGTGTGTGTGTGTGTGTGTGTGCACGCACGTACGTGATCGGCCGGGATGTGATGATGTAATATATGATGAAGTGTATGATAGGTCTCATGTGAGCGTGTAGATCTGCCATTTTCAGATATCCCATGGATAATGGTTTTAAAGGCCTATTGGTTAAAAGGTCTCATGTGAGCTTGTAGATCTGACATTAGGCCTATTGGTTAAAAGGTGTCATGTGAGCTTGTAGATCTGACATTAGGCCTATTGGTTAAAAGGTGTCATGTGAGCTATAATAATTTGGGCTTGTTTTCATAGAGCCCAGCTCGTTGCTTGTTTCTCTCACAAAACCTGGCAACTCTGAGCTAGTGTTGCCAGGTCAGTTTGTTATAAGTGAAGCCTATTGTAAATGTTGCTCGTTGTGGCAGTTAGTTTCTAAACAATCTGAGAACCCATCGTCAATAAAATAAAGGAAAAACATCTCCCTCTTTTCCTTTGATTTAGAGTCAACAGGCTGTGTGTGTGTGTGTGTGTGTGTGTGTGTGTGTGTGTGTGTGTGTGTGTGCGCGCGCGTATGATTATTGCACTGTACGCACGTAGACGCACATAATTTGACTCCGCCAGGGACAAGATGTGTGTTTTAAAATGTTGCACTTTTTTTGCACTTTTGAGGCCCTGCCGTGTGTGTGTGTGTGTGTGTGTGTGTATGTATGTGTGTGTGTGTGTGTGTGTGTGTGTGCACGCACGTACGTGATCGGCCGGGATGTGATGATGTAATATATGATGAAGTGTATGATAGGTCTCATGTGAGCGTGTAGATCTGCCATTTTCAGATATCCCATGGATAATGGTTTTAAAGGCCTATTGGTTAAAAGGTCTCATGTGAGCTTGTAGATCTGACATTAGGCCTATTGGTTAAAAGGTGTCATGTGAGCTTGTAGATCTGACATTAGGCCTATTGGTTAAAAGGTGTCATGTGAGCTTGTAGATCTGACATTAGGCCTATTGGTTAAAAGGTGTCATGTGAGCTATAATAATTTGGGCTTGTTTTCATAGAGCCCAGCTCGTTGCTTGTTTCTCTCACAAAACCTGGCAACTCTGAGCTAGTGTTGCCAGGTCAGTTTGTTATAAGTGAAGCCTATTGTAAATGTTGCTCGTTGTGGCAGTTAGTTTCTAAACAATCTGAGAACCCATCGTCAATAAAATAAAGGAAAAACATCTCCCTCTTTTCCTTTGATTTAGAGTCAACAGGCTGTGTGTGTGTGTGTGTGTGTGTGTGTATGATTATTGCACTGTACACACGTACACGCACATAATTTGACTCCGCCAGGGACAAGATGTGTGTTTTAAAATGTTGCACTTTTTTTGCACTTTTGAGGCCCTGCCGTGTGTATGTGTGTGTGTGTGTGTGCACGCACGTACGTGATTGGCCGGGATGTGATGATGTAATATATGATGAAGTGTATGATAGGTCTCATGTGAGCTTGTAGATCTGCCATTTTCAGATATCCCATGGATAATGGTTTTAAAGGCCTATTGGTTAAAAGGTCTCATGTGAGCTTGTAGATCTGACATTAGGCCTATTGGTTAAAAGGTCTCATGTGAGCTTGTAGATCTGACATTAGGCCTATTGGTTAAAAGGTCTCATGTGAGCTTGTAGATCTGCCATTAGGCCTATTGGTTAAAAGGTCTCATGTGAGCTTGTAGATCTGACATTAGGCCTATTGGTTAAAAGGTGTCATGTGAGCTTGTAGATCTGACATTAGGCCTATTGGTTAAAAGGTCTCATGTGAGCTTGTAGATCTGACATTAGGCCTATTGGTTAAAAGGTGTCATGTGAGATTGTAGATCTGACATTAGGCCTATTGGTTAAAAGGTGTCATGTGAGCTATAATAATTTGGGCTTGTTTTCATAGAGCCCAGCTCGTTGCTTGTTTCTCTCACAAAACCTGGCAACTCTGAGCTAGTGTTGCCAGGTCAGTTTGTTATAAGTGAAGCCTATTGTAAATGTTGCTCGTTGTGGCAGTTAGTTTCTAAACAATCTGAGAACCCATCGTCAATAAAATAAAGGAAAAACATCTCCCTCTTTTCCTTTGATTTAGAGTCAACAGGCTGTGTGTGTGTGTGTGTGTGTGTGTGTGTGTGTGTGTGTGTGTGTGTATGATTATTGCACTGTACACACGTACACGCACATAATTTGACTCCGCCAGGGACAAGATGTGTGTTTTAAAATGTTGCACTTTTTTTGCACTTTTGAGGCCCTGCCGTGTGTATGTGTGTGTGTGTGTGTGTGTGTGTGCACGCACGTACGTGATTGGCCGGGATGTGATGATGTAATATATGATGAAGTGTATGATAGGTCTCATGTGAGCGTGTAGATCTGCCATTTTCAGATATCCCATGGATAATGGTTTTAAAGGCCTATTGGTTAAAAGGTGTCATGTGAGCTTGTAGATCTGACATTAGGCCAATTGGTTAAAAGGTCTCATGTGAGCTTGTAGATCTGACATTAGGCCTATTGGTTAAAAGGTCTCATGTGAGCTTGTAGATCTGACATTAGGCCTATTGGTTAAAAGGTGTCATGTGAGCTTGTAGATCTGACATTAGGCCTATTGGTTAAAAGGTGTCATGTGAGCTTGTAGATCTGACATTAGGCCTATTGGTTAAAAGGTGTCATGTGAGCTATAATAATTTGGGCTTGTTTTCATAGAGCCCAGCTCGTTGCTTGTTTCTCTCACAAAACCTGGCAACTCTGAGCTAGTGTTGCCAGGTCAGTTTGTTATAAGTGAAGCCTATTGTAAATGTTGCTCGTTGTGGCAGTTAGTTTCTAAACAATCTGAGAACCCATCGTCAATAAAATAAAGGAAAAACATCTCCCTCTTTTCCTTTGATTTAGAGTCAACAGGCTGTGTGTGTGTGTGTGTGTGTGTGTGTGTGTGTGTGTGTGTGTGTGTGTGTGTATGATTATTGCACTGTACACACGTACACGCACATAATTTGACTCCGCCAGGGACAAGATGTGTGTTTTAAAATGTTGCACTTTTTTTGCACTTTTGAGGCCCTGCCGTGTGTATGTGTGTGTGTGTGTGTGTGTGTGTGTGCACGCACGTACGTGATTGGCCGGGATGTGATGATGTAATATATGATGAAGTGTATGATAGGTCTCATGTGAGCGTGTAGATCTGCCATTTTCAGATATCCCATGGATAATGGTTTTAAAGGCCTATTGGTTAAAAGGTCTCATGTGAGCTTGAAGATCTGACATTAGGCCTATTGGTTAAAAGGTGTCATGTGAGCTTGTAGATCTGACATTAGGCCTATTGGTTAAAAGGTCTCATGTGAGCTTGTAGATCTGACATTAGGCCTATTGGTTAAAAGGTGTCATGTGAGCTTGTAGATCTGACATTAGGCCTATTGGTTAAAAGGTGTCATGTGAGCTTGTAGATCTGACATTAGGCCTATTGGTTAAAAGGTGTCATGTGAGCTATAATAATTTGGGCTTGTTTTCATAGAGCCCAGCTCGTTGCTTGTTTCTCTCACAAAACCTGGCAACTCTGAGCTAGTGTTGCCAGGTCAGTTTGTTATAAGTGAAGCCTATTGTAAATGTTGCTCGTTGTGGCAGTTAGTTTCTAAACAATCTGAGAACCCATCGTCAATAAAATAAAGGAAAAACATCTCCCTCTTTTCCTTTGATTTAGAGTCAAAATGTTGCACTTTTTTTGCACTTTTGAGGCCCTGCCGTGTGTATGTGTGTGTGTGCACGCACGTACGTGATTGGCCGGGATGTGATGATGTAATATATGATGAAGTGTATGATAGGT
The DNA here is from genome assembly GCF_963924005.1 of Protomyctophum bolini. Taxonomy (NCBI): domain Eukaryota; kingdom Metazoa; phylum Chordata; class Actinopteri; order Myctophiformes; family Myctophidae; genus Protomyctophum; species Protomyctophum bolini. The sequence continues at coordinate 2,015,189 of NC_137879.1, read as the reverse complement.
CTCATGTGAGCGTGTAGATCTGCCATTTTCAGATATCCCATGGATAATGGTTTTAAAGGCCTATTGGTTAAAAGGTCTCATGTGAGCTTGTAGATCTGACATTAGGCCTATTGGTTAAAAGGTGTCATGTGAGCTTGTAGATCTGACATTAGGCCTATTGGTTAAAAGGTCTCATGTGAGCTTGTAGATCTGACATTAGGCCTATTGGTTAAAAGGTGTCATGTGAGCTTGTAGATCTGACATTAGGCCTATTGGTTAAAAGGTGTCATGTGAGCTTGTAGATCTGACATTAGGCCTATTGGTTAAAAGGTGTCATGTGAGCTATAATAATTTGGGCTTGTTTTCATAGAGCCCAGCTCGTTGCTTGTTTCTCTCACAAAACCTGGCAACTCTGAGCTAGTGTTGCCAGGTCAGTTTGTTATAAGTGAAGCCTATTGTAAATGTTGCTCGTTGTGGCAGTTAGTTTCTAAACAATCTGAGAACCCATCGTCAATAAAATAAAGGAAAAACATCTCCCTCTTTTCCTTTGATTTAGAGTCAACAGGCTGTGTGTGTGTGTGTGTGTGTGTGTGTGTGTGTGTGTGTGTGTGTGTGTGTGTGTGTGTGCACGCACGTACGTGATCGGCCGGGATGTGATGATGTAATATATGATGAAGTGTATGATAGGTCTCATGTGAGCGTGTAGATCTGCCATTTTCAGATATCCCATGGATAATGGTTTTAAAGGCCTATTGGTTAAAAGGTCTCATGTGAGCTTGTAGATCTGACATTAGGCCTATTGGTTAAAAGGTGTCATGTGAGCTTGTAGATCTGACATTAGGCCTATTGGTTAAAAGGTGTCATGTGAGCTATAATAATTTGGGCTTGTTTTCATAGAGCCCAGCTCGTTGCTTGTTTCTCTCACAAAACCTGGCAACTCTGAGCTAGTGTTGCCAGGTCAGTTTGTTATAAGTGAAGCCTATTGTAAATGTTGCTCGTTGTGGCAGTTAGTTTCTAAACAATCTGAGAACCCATCGTCAATAAAATAAAGGAAAAACATCTCCCTCTTTTCCTTTGATTTAGAGTCAACAGGCTGTGTGTGTGTGTGTGTGTGTGTGTGTGTGTGTGTGTGTGTGTGCGCGCGCGTATGATTATTGCACTGTACGCACGTAGACGCACATAATTTGACTCCGCCAGGGACAAGATGTGTGTTTTAAAATGTTGCACTTTTTTTGCACTTTTGAGGCCCTGCCGTGTGTGTGTGTGTGTGTGTGTGTGTGTGTATGTATGTGTGTGTGTGTGTGTGTGTGTGTGTGCACGCACGTACGTGATCGGCCGGGATGTGATGATGTAATATATGATGAAGTGTATGATAGGTCTCATGTGAGCGTGTAGATCTGCCATTTTCAGATATCCCATGGATAATGGTTTTAAAGGCCTATTGGTTAAAAGGTCTCATGTGAGCTTGTAGATCTGACATTAGGCCTATTGGTTAAAAGGTCTCATGTGAGCTTGTAGATCTGACATTAGGCCTATTGGTTAAAAGGTGTCATGTGAGCTTGTAGATCTGACATTAGGCCTATTGGTTAAAAGGTGTCATGTGAGCTTGTAGATCTGACATTAGGCCTATTGGTTAAAAGGTGTCATGTGAGCTATAATAATTTGGGCTTGTTTTCATAGAGCCCAGCTCGTTGCTTGTTTCTCTCACAAAACCTGGCAACTCTGAGCTAGTGTTGCCAGGTCAGTTTGTTATAAGTGAAGCCTATTGTAAATGTTGCTCGTTGTGGCAGTTAGTTTCTAAACAATCTGAGAACCCATCGTCAATAAAATAAAGGAAAAACATCTCCCTCTTTTCCTTTGATTTAGAGTCAACAGGCTGTGTGTGTGTGTGTGTGTGTGTGTGTGTGTGTATGATTATTGCACTGTACACACGTACACGCACATAATTTGACTCCGCCAGGGACAAGATGTGTGTTTTAAAATGTTGCACTTTTTTTGCACTTTTGAGGCCCTGCCGTGTGTATGTGTGTGTGTGTGTGTGCACGCACGTACGTGATTGGCCGGGATGTGATGATGTAATATATGATGAAGTGTATGATAGGTCTCATGTGAGCTTGTAGATCTGCCATTTTCAGATATCCCATGGATAATGGTTTTAAAGGCCTATTGGTTAAAAGGTCTCATGTGAGCTTGTAGATCTGACATTAGGCCTATTGGTTAAAAGGTCTCATGTGAGCTTGTAGATCTGACATTAGGCCTATTGGTTAAAAGGTCTCATGTGAGCTTGTAGATCTGCCATTAGGCCTATTGGTTAAAAGGTCTCATGTGAGCTTGTAGATCTGACATTAGGCCTATTGGTTAAAAGGTGTCATGTGAGCTTGTAGATCTGACATTAGGCCTATTGGTTAAAAGGTCTCATGTGAGCTTGTAGATCTGACATTAGGCCTATTGGTTAAAAGGTGTCATGTGAGATTGTAGATCTGACATTAGGCCTATTGGTTAAAAGGTGTCATGTGAGCTATAATAATTTGGGCTTGTTTTCATAGAGCCCAGCTCGTTGCTTGTTTCTCTCACAAAACCTGGCAACTCTGAGCTAGTGTTGCCAGGTCAGTTTGTTATAAGTGAAGCCTATTGTAAATGTTGCTCGTTGTGGCAGTTAGTTTCTAAACAATCTGAGAACCCATCGTCAATAAAATAAAGGAAAAACATCTCCCTCTTTTCCTTTGATTTAGAGTCAACAGGCTGTGTGTGTGTGTGTGTGTGTGTGTGTGTGTGTGTGTGTGTATGATTATTGCACTGTACACACGTACACGCACATAATTTGACTCCGCCAGGGACAAGATGTGTGTTTTAAAATGTTGCACTTTTTTTGCACTTTTGAGGCCCTGCCGTGTGTATGTGTGTGTGTGTGTGTGTGTGTGTGTGCACGCACGTACGTGATCGGCCGGGATGTGATGATGTAATATATGATGAAGTGTATGATAGGTCTCATGTGAGCGTGTAGATCTGCCATTTTCAGATATCCCATGGATAATGGTTTTAAAGGCCTATTGGTTAAAAGGTCTCATGTGAGCTTGAAGATCTGACATTAGGCCTATTGGTTAAAAGGTGTCATGTGAGCTTGTAGATCTGACATTAGGCCTATTGGTTAAAAGGTCTCATGTGAGCTTGTAGATCTGACATTAGGCCTATTGGTTAAAAGGTGTCATGTGAGCTTGTAGATCTGACATTAGGCCTATTGGTTAAAAGGTGTCATGTGAGCTTGTAGATCTGACATTAGGCCTATTGGTTAAAAGGTGTCATGTGAGCTATAATAATTTGGGCTTGTTTTCATAGAGCCCAGCTCGTTGCTTGTTTCTCTCACAAAACCTGGCAACTCTGAGCTAGTGTTGCCAGGTCAGTTTGTTATAAGTGAAGCCTATTGTAAATGTTGCTCGTTGTGGCAGTTAGTTTCTAAACAATCTGAGAACCCATCGTCAATAAAATAAAGGAAAAACATCTCCCTCTTTTCCTTTGATTTAGAGTCAACAGGCTGTGTGTGTGTGTGTGTGTGTGTGTGTGTGTGTGTGTGTGTGTGTGTGTGCGCGCGTATGATTATTGCACTGTACACACGTAGACGCACATAATTTGACTCCGCCAGGGACAAGATGTGTGTTTTAAAATGTTGCACTTTTTTTGCACTTTTGAGGCCCTGCCGTGTGTGTGTGTGTGTGTGTGTGTATGTATGTGTGTGTGTGTGTGTGTGTGTGTGTGTGCACGCACGTACGTGATCGGCCGGGATGTGATGATGTAATATATGATGAAGTGTATGATAGGTCTCATGTGAGCGTGTAGATCTGCCATTTTCAGATATCCCATGGATAATGGTTTTAAAGGCCTATTGGTTAAAAGGTCTCATGTGAGCTTGTAGATCTGACATTAGGCCTATTGGTTAAAAGGTGTCATGTGAGCTTGTAGATCTGACATTAGGCCTATTGGTTAAAAGGTGTCATGTGAGCTTCTAGATCTGACATTAGGCCTATTGGTTAAAAGGTGTCATGTGAGCTATAATAATTTGGGCTTGTTTTCATAGAGCCCAGCTGGTTGCTTGTTTCTCTCACAAAACCTGGCAACTCTGAGCTAGTGTTGCCAGGTCAGTTTGTTATAAGTGAAGCCTATTGTAAATGTTGCTCGTTGTGGCAGTTAGTTTCTAAACAATCTGAGAACCCATCGTCAATAAAATAAAGGAAAAACATCTCCCTCTTTTCCTTTGATTTAGAGTCAACAGGCTGTGTGTGTGTGTGTGTGTGTGTGTGTGTGTGTGTGTGTGCGCGCGTATGATTATTGCACTGTACACACGTACACGCACATAATTTGACTCCGCCAGGGACAAGATGTGTGTTTTAAAATGTTGCACTTTTGAGGCCCTGCCGTGTGTGTGTGTGTGTGTGTATGTATGTGTGTGTGTGTGTGTGTGTGTGTGTGTGTGTGTGTGTGTGTGTGTGTGTGTGTGTGTGTGTGTGTGTGTGTGTGCCTGCGTGCGTGTGTGTGTGTGTATTGATGAAAGATAATGAATAAATGAGTGAGGAGATGAAACAGAGTGGAATGGATAGAGAGACACAGAGTAAACATGGGGTGGGGAGAGAGAGAGGGAGAGAGAATAAGCTTTGAGTGGTGCTAGCCCCTCCTATAAACAGGTTTAATGTTTGTCTTTAGTTCAATGTTTGTGTTGTAAACACATTGACAATGAAGAGAAAATGTACGTCATATTGTCTCTTTATCGTTAATGGCACTTAATGTTTGTTTTTACATCACCATGACATCACCTAATCAACGCACGAGTTAGACTTTATTCTGAAACGGTTAGTCTCGATACTTAAATGTCACCTTCAATCACTTTGTATTATAGGGATGCACCGAAAGGGAAATTCTTGGCCGAAACCGAATACCGAATATAGGAAACAGTTGGCCGAAAACCGAATTCCGAATATGATTAATATTATATATCTTTTTTCCTACCATTGCTGTCATGGCCGTACCTTAAAGCTACCTGATTTGACAAAAGAAATGGTAATGGCAAAACTTAACTTCAATAATAATCACTATTATGGGTCCAGAAAACATGTTTTCAGCTCTTTTGAATGCATTAATTGCATATACACTATTCGGTGATATATTATCTGCCTATTCGGGCCGAAACCGAATAGGCCGAAAATGCATTTTTTAGCCATTTTCTGCCGAATATTTTCTGCGGCCGAATATTCGGTGCATCACTACTTTGTATCGTTCCCAGCCGATTCCGCATCTCTGTATAGCTGTACTGGGGAAGGGGAGCGCTTGATTTGCGTTAGGAACCCATGCTGTGCGGGGCGGTCTTCTACCCTCCCAGCCAGTGTGAAATACCCGGTAAGCCGGGGGGCCTCGAGTGGCTTAATGCTTTTCTAAAACGGTCACAAACATTATAGCAAAATATCAACCTCATAAAACTGTTAAAATCACGAAAGTAGCTATACTCTTTGCGCCCGCTATAGCAGACCTGGGCATTGTACGAAAGAGTACTTGATAATTAAAAATCACACACGTGTGAACCAAGTGGTGCAACTCCCCTCTCTCTCTCTCTCTCTCTCTCCTCTCTCTCTCTCTCTCTCTCTCTCTCTCTGCTCCGTTAGATTAGCTTTATTATGGATCGTGCATGCGCGCTGCCGTCCACCTCCCATTATACAGGCAGTTGATTTGCGTCCAGCAGGTGGCAGCAATGTCACATACTTCTCTCGTTCCAATTTCACGCATGCATACGTACACAGGTACACGGACAAAGCTGGATGTAGAAGTGGTTGCACCACTTAAAAATCACACACGTGTGAAGTGAGTGGTGAAATCCCCCCCCCCCCCCCCCTCTCTCTCTCTCTCTCTCTCTCTCTCATTAGAGACACAGCACTACCCCTCTCTCTGTTTCTGGCGCCCCCTACTGGTATAAATAAGTCACATACTCGTGCTCATCCAGGTACACAGACAGGTACACAGACAGGTACACAGACAGGGACATTGCTGGTTGTAGGAGTGGTTGCACCACTCAAAAAATAAAACATATACTTTCATTACCATAATAATGGAAGGACTAAAACCGCATTGCTTTTATTTTGAAGCCCATGTATTCTCACACTGCACGTGAACTGTGCACGTGAACTGCGTGTGATTGAGAACCTGTCTTCCTTCCTTCACCCCCCCCCCCCCCCCCTCATATGCGAAAATGTGGGCTTTATTGGTGACAACAGCGTCGGTGAATCAGTGTTGTTTTCGTCGACTAAAACTAAGACGAAAAATGTTCGTCGACTACCTTTTTTCACTGACTAAAACTAAATAGAAACTAAATGAAAACTAAGCTACGATGACTGAAACTATAAGACTAAATAATACTGACAATTTCGTCAACAAATAAAAACTAGACTAAAATGTTAGGAAGGGACTAGTGGACAAGAGATCCAGTTTTATGCTGGGTTGCATGATGAAAATAGCAGATATACAATCTCACAACGCGTCGCGCGCTGCGATCCGTTGTGAGATTGTATATCTGCTATTTTCACCATGCAACCAAAGTGTAAAATATGTCATTGCAACGACATCAAGGCCTGAAAAAAACACATTTTAGTCGTTGTCCGTCATTCATCTCACGCAGCGGGCCATGTGGGTTGTGAAAGTGGCCCCTATAGTCCAGGGTCCTCCGTATGGAAGAACAACTACCCCTTCTGACCTGAGACCAGATTCTAACGGACAGAAGAATGGTGGTTCTCTAACGCATTCTGACCTGAGACCAGATTCTAACGCACAGAAGGAATGGTGGTTCTCTAACGCATTCTGACCTGAGACCAGATTCTAACGCACAGAAGAATGGTGGTTCTCTAACGCATTCTGACCTGAGATCAGATTCTAACGCACAGAAGAATGGTGGTTCTTTAACCCATTCTGACCTGAGACCAGATTCTAACGCACAGAAGAACGGTGGTTCTTTAACGCATTCTGACCTGAGATCAGATTCTAATGCACAGAAGAACGGTGGTTCTTTAACCCATTCTGACCTGAGACCAGATTCTAACGCACAGAAGGAATGGTGGTTCTTTAACCCATTCTGACCTGAGACCAGATTCTAACGCACAGAAGGAATGGTGGTTCTTTAACCCATTCTGACCTGAGACCAGATTCTAACGCACAGAAGAGTGGTGGTTCTTTAACCCATTCTGACCTGAGATCAGATTCTAACGCACAGAAGAACGGTGGTTCTTTAACCCATTCTGACCTGAGACCAGATTCTAAGGCACAGAAGAACGGTGGTTCTTTAACCCATTCTGACCTGAGATCAGATTCTAACGAACAGAAGAACGGTGGTTCTCTAACGCATTTTGACCTGAGATCAGATTCTAACGCACAGAAGAACGGTGGTTCTCTAACGCATTTTGACCTGAGATCAGATTCTAACGCACAGAAGAATGGTGGTTCTTTAACGCATTTTGACCTGAGATCAGATTCTAAAAAATTTTTTTTATCTAAATCCCGACAGTTTTCAAAAATTGCAGACCTATACAAGCTTCGTAGCGCGGCGGCGCGCTATGAGCTTGTAGATCTGTTATTTTTCAATGGCTAAAGCATGACATGATGCTAACATCAAAAGGGGTTCCCGCCCAGAATGGGTTAAAAACAAACAGCTATACCTCTGATGTTCTCACTGTTCAAATAAAATGTGAGTATTTACAACTTAAACAAAAGCATATAGTTTTCAACTGGGAAAGAAAACGTCTCAAGCATGCAAGTAGAAAGTTTGAAAACATAATCACACCCATGTGAAATGAGGGGCGCTCTTATTGTTGTACATCATCATAAATGGCCCTTTACAGACAGACAGACAGACAGACAGACAGACAGACAGACAGACAGACAGACAGACACACAGACAGACAGACAGACAGGTGTTGGTATGTTGACAAGATGTCTGACCAACGCTTTACTGAGCAACGTGTGCACGTTTGTGTGTGTGTGTGTGTGCATGTGTAGTATATGCGTGTGTATGTGTGTGTGTGTGTATGTGTGTGTGTGTATGTGTGTGTGTGTGTGTGTGTGTGTGTGTGTGTGTGTGTGTGTGTGTGTGTGTGTGTGTGTCTGTGTCAAGGCTGACCGCCACGACGAGACCAGCCAATCACAACGCGAGGAGACGATTCTAAGCCACCATTCCCAAAAACAGAGGTGTGTGTCCGTCTCCCTTCAATGACGTACGACCTGGCACACTGTGCACGTACGCACGCACGCACAGAGGCACGCACGCATGCACATACGCACGCACAGTACATACCCACACACACACACACACACACGGACCAATCTTTCTCTGTATATCTCTCATAAAGACACAATGGATGCACAAAAATACTATTTTCTGAATAACCAATTGACCAACCTCTCTCTCGGGCGCACGCACACGCACACACTCACGAGTCTCACACACGCACACGCACACGCACACACACACACACACACACACACACACACACACACACACACACAGCTGTCCAGACATGCTTGCAGACGGTGTGTAAAGGACAGATAAACACCATTCACAGCTCAACGTCAACACATAGCACAGACACACACACACACACACACACACACACACACACACACACACACTTCATCTCTCTCTCTCTCTCTCACCTCATTGGGGCGATCCTGGAGACATGCAACACGCTAGAAATATCCACAACAATGGAGAGAGAGAGAGAGAGAGAGAGAGAGAGAGAGAGAGAGAGAGAGAGAGAGAGAGAGAGAGAGAGAGAGAGAGAGAGAGAGAGAGAGAGAGAGAGAGAGAGAGAGGTGGGACGAACAACAAGCTCTCTATCCACAGTGGGGAGGAGCTATATTGCCAGGTGGCAACGCATATGCAATCACTGAGGCGCACGCACATACACACGCACGCACGCACATACACACGCACGTACACACGCACGCACGCAAGCACGCGCACACACAATTTGACTCCTCCTCCCCTTGTTCGCTGGCAGCAACAGCTCTCTCTCTCTGTCTGTGTCTGTGTCTCTCTCTCTCTGTGTCTGTGTCTGTATCTCTCTCTCTCTCTCTGTCTGTGTCTGTATCTCTCTCTCTCTCTCTCTCTCTCTCTCTCTCTCTCTTCAAAGCAAAAAATCACACCCGTGTGAAGTGAGCGGCGCTCTTATCATCGTACATCATCATCTCATTCCGGCCAATCACAATTCAACTTCAATGTTCTCACACACACACACACACACACACACACACACACACAGTAAAAGTTGGACATAGGAGGCTGTATGTCTGTCTTGTCTGTGTTATTACACCCTTTCAGAGTTAACACTGATAATTTTACTAGCACACACACACACACACACACACACACACACACACACAGCTCAGCGTGTGACATATGGTGGTCCTGACAGGGTGTCGGGTTCAACAAATCTCCACCAAACACACCAAACGCTGGCTTCCTGTCACCGTGACTCTCTCTCTCTCTCCCCCTCTCCCTCTCCATCTCTCTCTCTCTCTCTCCCTCTCTCTCTCTCTCCCTCTCTCCCTCTCTCTCTCTCTCCCTCTCTCCCTATCTCTCTCCCTATCTCTCCCTCTCTCTCCCTCTCTCTCTCTCTCTCTCTCTCTCTCTCTCTCTCTCTCTCTCTGTCTCCACAAACCAAATTAACCACATTTGGCACAAACGTCGGGATGGAAATCTCATGCATAGATTACACAGTGGTGGAGAGTAACTAAGTACATTTACCGGATATATTTCTACTGGCCAATGGAAGCAGAGAGGATATATTTCTACTGGCCAATGGAAGCAGAGAGGATATATTTCTACTGGCCAATGGAAGCAGAGAGGATATATTTCTACTGGCCAATGGAAGCAGAGAGGATATATTTCTACTGGCCAATGGAAGCAGAGAGGATATATTTCTACTGGCCAATGGAAGCAGAGAGGATATATTTCTACTGGCCAATGGAAGCAGAGAGGATATATTTCTACTGGCCAATGGAAGCAGAGAGGATATATTTCTACTGGCCAATGGAAGCAGAGAGGATATATTTCTACTGGCCAATGGAAGCAGAGAGGATATATTTCTACTGGCCAATGGAAGCAGAGAGGATATATTTCTACTGGCCAATGGAAGCAGAGAGGATATATTTCTACTGGCCAATGGAAGCAGAGAGGATATATTTCTACTGGCCAATGGAAGCAGAGAGGATATATTTCTACTGGCCAATGGAAGCAGAGAGGATATATTTCTACTGGCCAATGGAAGCAGAGAGGATATATTTCTACTGGCCAATGGAAGCAGAGTGGATATATTTCTACTGGCCAATGGAAGCAGAGAGGATATATTTCTACTGGCCAATGGAAGCAGAGAGGATATATTTCTACTGGCCAATGGAAGCAGAGAGGATATATTTCTACTGGCCAATGGAAGCAGAGAGGATATATTTCTACTGGCCAATGGAAGCAGAGAGGATATATTTCTACTGGCCAATGGAAGCAGAGAGGATATATTTCTACTGGCCAATGGAAGCAGAGAGGATATATTTCTACTGGCCAATGGAAGCAGAGAGGATATATTTCTACTGGCCAATGGAAGCAGAGAGGATATATTTCTACTGGCCAATGGAAGCAGAGAGGATATATTTCTACTGGCCAATGGAAGCAGAGAGGATATATTTCTACTGGCCAATGGAAGCAGAGAGGATATATTTCTACTGGCCAATGGAAGCAGAGAGGATATATTTCTACTGGCCAATGGAAGCAGAGAGGATATATTTCTACTGGCCAATGGAAGCAGAGAGGATATATTTCTACTGGCCAAAGGAAGCAGAGAGGATATATTTCTACTGGCCAATGGAAGCAGAGAGGATATATTTCTACTGGCCAATGGAAGCAGAGAGGATATATTTCTACTTGCCAATGGAAGCAGAGAGGATATATTTCTACTGGCCAATGGAAGCAGAGAGGATATATTTCTACTGGCCAATGGAAGCAGAGAGGATATATTTCTACTGGCCAATGGAAGCAGAGAGGATATATTTCTACTGGCCAATGGAAGCAGAGAGGATATATTTCTACTGGCCAATGGAAGCAGAGAGGATATATTTCTACTGGCCAATGGAAGCAGAGAGGATATATTTCTACTGGCCAATGGAGGCAGAGAGGATATATTTCTACTGGCCAATGGAAGCAGAGAGGATATATTTCTACTGGCCAATGGAAGCAGAGAGGATATATTTCTACTGGCCAATGGAAGCAGAGAGGATATATTTCTACTGGCCAATGGAAGCAGAGAGGATATATTTCTACTGGCCAATGGAAGCAGAGAGGATATATTTCTACTGGCCAATGGAAGCAGAGAGGATATATTTCTACTGGCCAATGGAAGCAGAGAGGATATATTTCTACTGGCCAATGGAAGCAGAGAGGATATATTTCTACTGGCCAATGGAAGCAGAGAGGATATATTTCTACTGGCCAATGGAAGCAGAGAGGATATATTTCTACTGGCCAATGGAAGCAGAGAGGAAGTGTTAAGGCAGAGCGCCTCACAACAGTGGCTAATGCTACGAGCTAACTGTAGCTACGCAACAACGCAGTGATTGAACCAACAAAGCTAATGCTACGAGCTAACTGTAGCTATGCACAACAACAGTGACTTAACCAACGTCAGAAATGAACGTAAAGAGGAGTTTCGCACAAGCTGTTTTCTTATCCATTCGTCATTAAAAAAAAAACAAAAAAAAACAACATGCCAAGGGTTCCATACCAAATTAGCCGATTTACCGTCCGGGTGGATCAACCGCTAGAACTCGTATTCAGGTTTTAGTCCGTCTGTTGATGTTATGACAGGTTAGTCCGTCTGTTGTAGATGTTATGACAGGTTAGTCCGTCTGTTGTAGATGTTATGACAGGTTAGTCCGTCTGTTGTAGATGTTACGAAAGGTTAGTCCGTCTGTTGTAGATGTTATGACAGGTTAGTCCGTCTGTTGTAGATGTTATGACAGGTTAGTCCATCTGTTGTAGATGTTATGACAGGTTAGTCCGTCTGTTGTAGATGATATGACAGGTTAGTCCATCTGTTGTAGATGTTATGACAGGTTAGTCCATCTGTTGTAGATGTTATGACAGGTTAGTCCGTCTGTTGTAGATGATATGACAGGTTAGTCCATCTGTTGTAGATGTTATGACAGGTTAGTCCGTCTGTTGTAGATGTTATGACAGGTCAGTCCGTCTGTTGTAGATTATATGAAAGGTTAGTCCGTCTGTTGTAGATGTTATGACAGGTCAGTCCGTCTGTTGTAGATTATATGACAGGTTAGTCCGTCTGTTGTAGATGTTATGACAGGTCAGTCCGTCTGTTGTAGATTAAATGACAGGTTAGTCCGTCTGTTGTAGATGTTATGACAGGTTAGTCCGTTAGTCCGTTACTGATTTAGTAAAAAAAAAAAAAAAACGGTTAGGAAGAAATTCCCCTTTAATGTTTGTTATGAATGTCACTGAGGGGGTTTCTGTCTCAAACAAGTGCTCTGATTGGCCTGTGGAATGTGATGTAAGAGTCCACAAATCACATGTATGACAGAGGATGACCAGCAGATGTCACTGTTTCCAGGCCTGTTGAGAACTCACTGACATCATCAATATGACATCATCAAAAAGGGACGTCCACAGGGAGGATATCCTGTCTCGTTTTGTCTTCGTTGGCTGAGGTGTTGTTGTTTTTTACGCTTCTTTGGTCACATAGCTGCCAGTTCCCACCTGATGTCGTGTGGGAGTTCTGATTGGTCCAGAGCGTACTGAGTAAATGCTAGCTTACATAAGATCTTAAGAGAAGGATTCAAGTCAAAGATGAACAGCTCATCAGTGGGTGTGGGGTCTGTGTCCTTGTATCCTCCGAATTGGATGATACGATCTCCCACCATGCAACAGCACATACCATACATTGGACATGGTCCTTTCCCCTTGGGCTCAACCTTCTTCCAGGAGAAGGTCTCTGGACTGAATATCCACACATCATTGAAGGTCTGTTTTAAATTGCAGCCACCAAATATGTACAGATCTCCATTGTAGGTAAAGGCTGAATGACGGTAGCGTCTTTCTGGAAGAGGCTGTGCAGAAGGTGTGATCAGCCAGAGGTCTGTCTCTGTGTCAAACACTCTGATGGTGTTGTAGTACCGACCCCCCATACTGCCCCCAAATACAAACATCTTTGTCCCAATGATGGTAGCAGAGGGACACCATGAAGCAGGAGATGGAGTTCCTCTGGTGTTGATTAAAGACCAGACCATCGTGCTGGTGTCCAACTTGTACATGTCATTAGTGTATCTAGTGTGGTTGTATCCTCCATAGATAAACATGACCTTCTCCAACACACAGGCTGAATGGCCGTACCTCTCCTCTGGAACAGTGCCAGAAACCCTGGGTTTGAACCATATGTGGGCGTCCACATCAAATGCATAAAGCTCACTGTAGTACCCCCCTCCCCACCGGCCTCCCCAGATGTAGACTGTATCTTCCACCAACACAGCTGTGTGGCCGAAGCGCCTGGATGGAACCTCTAGGTGACCGTCTCCTCTTCCAGGTTCCACTGGAGGTAACTTCTTCCAGCATAAAGACATTGTGTTGAAGACATGGACATCCATCTGTTCCATGTTGTTGTTCCCTCCATCACAGCCTCCAAAGGAATACAGTTTGTTCCTCACTGCTACGGCAGCATGATGGGCTCGCTTTGGTCCTCCTGCTTTGGAAACGGTCCAAGACAACATCGCCTTGTCTGTCTGTCTTTCGTAGTCTCTCTCTCTCTCGTCTGCCACGTTCAACATCATCTTATATATGTTCTGGTGTGAAATCACACGCAACACAAACCGTTACCATGCACGCCTTAACGACGGACAAAACACGATCAGTGGCCGAAGACACTTACTTCGCTCAGAATGTATGCGCTGTGTTTGTGTGTGTGTGTGTGTGTGTGTGTGTGTGTGTGTGTGTGTGTGTGCGCGAGCACACGTCACTCGGACACACGATATTCACAGAGAGACAACAACAAAAGGGACCCTAGAATATTGCGTGCATCGCCAGATTATAGAGTTCCATCTTGTGGATCTTCTACGTGTGATGCCTGTGTGTGATGCTGTGGTGAATGGTGAATGGTGAACGGTGAACGGTGAACGGTGAACGGTTGAACGGTGAAAGGTGAACGGTGAACGGTGAATGGTGAACGGTGAATGGTGCATTTATATAGCACCTTTATCCAAGGCGCTTTACAGAGACTGTGCATTACATTCACCCATTAATACACCAACCAGCACATCGGGAGCAATGTGGGCTTCAGTGTCTTCGCCCAAAGGACACTTCCACATGTAGACAGGAGGAGGAGGAGCCGGGATTCGAACCGCCGACCCATGGATCATTGGACGGACCTGCTCTACCTCCTGGGGCGAGGCTGCACGACAGTGACACTCGGTGGTGATACTGTGCTGTTTCCGTGCTCGGACCCAGGGACACGGCCAGCCAGCCAGCCAGGGACACACATAGCTGTCTATAGGAGTGCTTATACACAAATCAGAAACATGGTAATACATCAAGTACATAGAATCACACCTGTGTGAACCGAGTGGTGCTACTCCCCTCTCTCCCCCCATCTCCTCTCTCTCTCTCTCTCTCTCTCTCCCTCTCTCTCTCATTAGCAGGCAGCAGGCACAGCACTACCCCTCTCTCTGTTTCTGGCGCCCCCTACTGGTATTAATAAGTCACATACTTTTTCCGGGAGCGTTTTTAACCCATTGCTGACCCGAGATCAGATTCTAACGCACAGAAGAATGGTGGTTTCTTTAACGCATTCTGACCTGAGATCAGATTCTAAAAAAAATATCTTTAATTAATCCTGACAGTTTAAAAAAAAATCACACACGTGTGAACTGAGTGGTGCAATTCCCCCCCCCCCCCCCCCTCTCTCTCTCTCTCTCTCACTCTCTCATTAGAGACACAGCACTACCCCTCTCTCTGTTTCTGGCGCCCCCTACTGGTATAAATAAGTAACATACTCGTGCTCATAGACACACACAGGTACACAGGTACACAGGTACATGGACATTGCTGGTTGTAGGAGTGGTTGCACCACTCAAAAATAGCAGACCTACAAGCTCGTAGCGCGACACTCTGTTGGCGCGCTACGAGCTTGTAGATCTGCTATTTTTCAAATAGCTGAAGCATAACGTAATGCTATGACACCAAAACGGGTTCCCGCTCAGAATGGGTTAACCCATTGCTGGCTGTCTGGATACCAAAAAGGTACAGTAAGCAAGAACAACCAATTGTGTATTCTACATGAAAAAATAAAAAAAGCCTAAGTATAAGCCTAAGAACCAGAACAAAGGAATATCTATCTAAGGAAACTAACACACTTTAGAGTTGCCATGTCTATACATACAATGCTATGTTGTGCTATTTGGCCACATGACATAATCTTGAAAAAGCACGCGCACACACACACACACACACACACACACACACACACACACACACACACACACACACACACACACACACACACACACACACACACACACACACACACACACACACACACACACACACACACACACACACACACACACACATGCACAACGTGACAAAGAGGACGCTCTGGTTTCGGCACGCTTCAGGCTGTCAGTGAAACTGAGGAGGACAATATAGTCACACGAAACAACAGACAGACAGAGTGACGAGGTGGTGGGTGTTTCCACCTGGACCTCATCTGGTCTGAGATCAGATTCATACGAGGTTGGTTTCCCACTGGACACACACTGGTCTGATTATAACCCATTCTGACCTGAGATCAGATTCTATAAAAAATGTCAGTCGTTCTTCGATCTTTCAAAAATTATAGCAGACCTATACAAGCTCGTAGTGCGACACTCGGTGGCGCGCTACGAGCTTGTAGATCTGCTATTTTTTAATAGCTAAAGCATGACATGGTGCTGACACCAGAACGGGTTCCCGTTCAGAATGGGT
Organism: Protomyctophum bolini; assembly: GCF_963924005.1. Classification (NCBI taxonomy): domain Eukaryota; kingdom Metazoa; phylum Chordata; class Actinopteri; order Myctophiformes; family Myctophidae; genus Protomyctophum; species Protomyctophum bolini. Next base: position 1,999,168 of record NC_137879.1, on the reverse strand, counting down.
TAATCTAACTATAATGTCTACATGAACCATTTCAATAGTCAACTGGATACGTTCGTTTTACCAGCAGTTTCCTCTGCTTGTTGCATCAGCACATTATAACTGAGAGAGAGACAGAGAGACAGAGAGAGAGAGAGAGAGAGAGAGAGACAGAGAGAGAGAGAGACACAGAGAGAGACACACAGAGAGAGAGAGAGAGACACAGAGAGAGAGAGAGAGAGAGAGAGAGAGAGAGACACAGAGAGACACAGAGAGAGAGAGAGAGAGAGAGAGATCTCTCTACCTGTGATGTAATTGTAATCCAAAGAACAGAGGGATGGCTTTAGACCAATTCCTTTCCCACGCATCCCCCCCCCCCGCTGAACCCCCCCCCCCCCCCCACACCCTGAACCCCCCCCTCCCTGCCCCCCCCCCCCCACCCCCCCCGCGCACAGTGCAGCACTAAGTTGTCTGTCCAGTTCATTCTGACCTGAGATCAGATTCTATATAAAAATGTTCTTCTACATCCTGACAGTTTTCTGAAAAAGCCTATGTTTCTGTGTCAGTCGTTCTTCGATTATTTTTTTAAAGATAGCAGACCTACAAGCTCGTAGCGCGGCACTCTGTGTTCTATGTGTCAGTGGTTCTATAGATCCACATGTAATAGATCCTCTGACCAGCCCCTCTATAGCGTAGAGCCACAGGGGTAGAGCAACGCCACACGGAATCCAAGCACAGCAGATGGTGGCCTTTTCAATTCATTCACGTTTTGGCAACGTGCGTGCGGCGTGGTGCGTGCGTGCAGTGCGTGCGGTGTGTGCAGTGCGTGCGTGCATGTGGTGTGTGCGTGCGTGCGTGCAGTGTGTGCAGTGTGTGCAGTGTGTGCATGCGTACAGTGCGTGCGTGCGTGCATGTGGTGTGTGCGTGCGTGCGGTGTGTGCAGTGTGTGCGTGCGATGTGTGCGGTGCATGCATGCGTGTGTGCGGTGCGTGCGTGCGTGCAGTGTGTGCGTGCGTGCGTGCGTGCGTAAGGAGCATCTTAAGTGTGGAGACTCATCATCTCAGACGTGTTCAGTTGAACTGCAGTCTGTGATCCTGAATGGAGTGTGATTAAGGGTAGCGGGAACAGGATGAATGACGGCTAATGACCAATCAGGAGGACGATAGCCAGGAGGGTGGAGGGGGGGGTGGAGGGTGGAGTGGGGGGGAGACCACTTCTCTAAGTGGAGACTGATGCCGTTAAAAACATGAGACGATTTAACTCCTTGTTCACCATACAGTATAGCAGTAGCAATAGCAGATCTACAAGCTCGTAGCGCGCCACTCGGTGGCGCGCTACGAGCTCTTTAACAAAACATGAGGAAGGAAGGAAGGAAGGAACGTTCAGAAACAGAGAGAGATCAAGAACACAGCCTGCTGGGATGCGCACACACACACACACACACACACACACACACACACACACATACACACACACACACGCACACACACACACGTACACCCAGGTATGTGTAAATCCAGGGTTCTCAAACTTCTCAGCAGCATCAGTATATCATCATCATCAAAGCTGGGTGAATATCTTCTCATATCGAACCGTCTCACACTGGCATCAAACACACTGTTTAGCCGCCAGCTAATGTGCACACACACACACACACACACACACACACACACGCGCATGTGCACGCACACGCACATGCACACACGCACACGCACACATACACACACAGACACACACACACACACACAGGAGCTATTTTCAAACACGCGCGTCCTCCCACTGGTGACAGAAGTATACTCGCTCGTTGTATTACTTAGAAGTGAAAGTAGTCATTCAAATGCCACGAGGTACAAGTACTTTGCTGCAGGGTAAAAGAGGTAAAAGTACTCTGTTTGCAGTATAACCATCCGGTTGAGTAAAAACGTAAAACGGTACGTCATCAAAATAAATACTTACAGAAGCAGAGTATAAAATGTTACAAAGTACAAAACGTCGTGTCAAACCTGTTCGGAAAACAAAATAGCCGATCTACAAGCTCACAAGGTGACGCATCGCGACACGCTGTGAGCTTGTAGATCGGCTATTTCCAGGTCAATGTAATGTTTTGGAATAGTAATCAAAATGTGCAAAGTAACAAAAGCTGACAAAATGATTTGTAGTGGAGTATAGAAGTACAATGTGTACTCTGAGAGTACAATGTGTACTCTGAGAGTACAATGTGTACTCTGAGAGTACAATGTGTACTCTGAGAGTACAATGTGTACTCTGAGAGTACAATGTGTACTCTGAGAGTACAATGTGTACTCTGAGAGTACAATGTGTACTAGTAATGTGGCAAGTAAAAGTAAAAAAAATGTACCTATGAACATACTGGAGTACATTGAGTAGATGGTAACAAAAACACATCACTATCCTATCCCTGCACGGTCCTCCAGCGCCCTCTGTCTACCAAGTGGCGTTAGTGCTTCTGTTAGGTCTGTGTGTGTGTGTGTGTGTGTGTGTGTGTGTGTGTGTGTGTGTTAGACCTTGGTGTGTCATTTTGACCGGTGGCATGGATTTATTACAGAGACGGACAGTGTCTCTGTGCGTGCGTGCGTGTGTGTGGTAGTCTCCAGAGACTCCAGAGAGACACACATCTCTGCTGTCGGGAGGAGACCTCAGAACATGATGAGACAACAGGATGGTTCAAGTCTGCACAGACACCGCTGCACGCTGACTCATGGCTTGTGCGCGCGTGTGTGTGTGTGTGTGTGTGTGTGCGTGTGCGTGCGTGTGTGTGCGTGTGCGTGCGTGTGTGTGTGTGCGCTCACCGCTGCTCCTGCTCTTGCGGTTGGCCTTCCCTCCGGTCAGCAGCATCTTCAAGCTGTTCCTGAACATGGTGATGACCTTTGACCTCTGACCTCTGTGACCTCTGACCTCAACGCACAGCAACCTGGAAAACAACACAAACGTCATGTTTTAACAACCCCAACTCACTGCACGTCCATCCATAAGCAAACGCTTATCCGTAGTCGGGTCGCGGGGGGCAACAGCTCCACCAGAGAGCTCTAGACTTCCCCTCTCCTCCAGAGCAACATCAGTGACTTCCTCCTGGGGGGGATCCCGAGACGTTCCAAAGCGCCCGAGAGGCGTCCTAACCAGATGCCTCGAGGACCTCCCTATAGAGCGCCGCAGTCCCGCCCCCTCGAGTGGCACAGGAAATGAAACCCCAATGCATTCTCCCATCGGCACTTCTAATATAATTTATTTAAAGACGGTTACGCCGCGGACAAAGCCAACTCGGATCGTGACAAATCATGACAATGAACACAATGTTTTGGGGCCGATCAAAGACGAAAAACAAAACAAATAGTGTCGTCTCCTGACTTTCTTTTCTTCTTTCTAATAATTTGATCGGCCCAAAATATTGTGTTCATTGTCATGATTTGTCACGATCCGAGTTGGCTTTGTCCGCGGCGTAACCGTCTTTAACCGTCTGTATGGGGCGGCGGTGGCTCAGGGGTAGAGTGCCTGGATGGGAACCGCAAGGTTGCCAGTTCGAACCCGGGCTCCCCAGAGTTACTGTCGAAGTGTCCTTGAGCAAGACACTGAACCCCTAATTGCTCCGATGTGCTAGTTGGTGCCTTGCATGGTTTCCGCTCCCATCGGGTGTATGAATGGGTGAATGTAATGCACAATCTATGTAAAGCGCCTTGGATAAAGGCACTATATAAATGCACCATTTAAATGAATTATATTAGAAGTGCCGATGGGAGAATGCATTGGGGTTTCATTTCCTGGGCCACTCGCTTCTCTGAGAGGGGGCGGGACTGCGGCGCTCTATAGGGAGACGCCCGAGAGGCATCCTAACCAGATGCCCCGAAA
>NC_137879.1:1960328-1987828 GCF_963924005.1 Protomyctophum bolini | reverse complement strand
CACAGAACTGGAGTAAAGAACAGTGGAAACAGAACAATACAACACAGAACTGGAATAAAGAACAGTGGAAACAGAACAATACAACACAGAACTGGAGTAAAGAACAGTGTAAACAGAACAATACAACACAGAACTGGAATAAAGAACAGTGGAAACAGAACAATACAACACAGAACTGGAGTAAAGAACAGTGGAAACAGAACAATACAACACAGAACTGGAATAAAGAACAGTGGAAACAGAACAATACAACACAGAACTGGAATAAAGAACAGTGGAAACAGAACAATACAACACAGAACTGGAATAAAGAACAGTGTAAACAGAACAATACAACACAGAACTGGAATAAAGAACAGTGTAAACAGAACAATACAACACAGAACTGGAATAAAGAACAGTGGAAACAGAACAATACAACACAGAACTGGAATAAAGAACAGTGTAAACAGAACAATACAACACAGAACTGGAATAAAGAACAGTGTAAACAGAACAATACAACACAGAACTGGAATAAAGAACAGTGGAAACAGAACAATACAACACAGAACTGGAGTAAAGAACAGTGGAAACAGAACAATACAACACAGAACTGGAATAAAGAACAGTGTAAACAGAACAATACAACACAGAACTGGAATAAAGAACAGTGGAAACAGAACAATACAACACAGAACTGGAATAAAGAACAGTGTAAACAGAACAATACAACACAGAACTGGAATAAAGAACAGTGGAAACAGAACAATACAACACAGAACTGGAGTAAAGAACAGTGTAAACAGGAACAATACAACACAGAACTGGAATAAAGAACAGTGGAAACAGAACAATACAACACAGAACTGGAGTAAAGAACAGTGGAAACAGAACAATACAACACAGAACTGGAATAAAGAACAGTGTAAACAGAACAATACAACACAGAACTGGAATAAAGAACAGTGGAAACAGGAACAATACAACACAGAACTGGAATAAAGAACAGTGGAAACAGAACAATACAACACAGAACTGGAATAAAGAACAGTGGAAACAGGAACAATACAACACAGAACTGGAATAAAGAACAGTGGAAACAGAACAATACAACACAGAACTGGAATAAAGAACAGTGGAAACAGAACAATACAACACAGAACTGGAATAAAGAACAGTGGAAACAGAACAATACAACACAGAACTGGAATAAAGAACAGTGGAAACAGAACAATACAACACAGAACTGGAATAAAGAACAGTGGAAACAGAACAATACAACACAGAACTGGAATAAAGAACAGTGGAAACAGAACAATACAACACAGAACTGGAATAAAGAACAGTGTAAACAGAACAATACAACACAGAACTGGAGTAAAGAACAGTGGAAACAGAACAATACAACACAGAACTGGAATAAAGAACAGTGTAAACAGAACAATACAACACAGAACTGGAGTAAAGAACAGTGGAAACAGAACAATACAACACAGAACTGGAGTAAAGAACAGTGGAAACAGAACAATACAACACAGAACTGGAATAAAGAACAGTGGAAACAGAACAATACAACACAGAACTGGAATAAAGAACAGTGGAAACAGAACAATACAACACAGAACTGGAATAAAGAACAGTGGAAACAGGAACAATACAACACAGAACTGGAATAAAGAACAGTGGAAACAGGAACAATACAACACAGAACTGGAATAAAGAACAGTGGAAACAGAACAATACAACACAGAACTGGAATAAAGAACAGTGGAAACAGAACAATACAACACAGAACTGGAATAAAGAACAGTGGAAACAGAACAATACAACACAGAACTGGAATAAAGAACAGTGGAAACAGAACAATACAACACAGAACTGGAATAAAGAACAGTGGAAACAGAACAATACAACACAGAACTGGAATAAAGAACAGTGGAAACAGAACAATACAACACAGAACTGGAATAAAGAACAGTGGAAACAGAACAATACAACACAGAACTGGAATAAAGAACAGTGGAAACAGGAACAATACAACACAGAACTGGAATAAAGAACAGTGGAAACAGGAACAATACAACACAGAACTGGAATAAAGAACAGTGGAAACAGGAACAATACAACACAGAACTGGAATAAAGAACAGTGGAAACAGAACAATACAACACAGAACTGGAGTAAAGAACAGTGGAAACAGAACAATACAACACAGAACTGGAGTAAAGAACAGTGGAAACAGAACAATACAACACAGAACTGGAATAAAGAACAGTGGAAACAGGACAATACAACACAGAACTGGAATAAAGAACAGTGTAAACAGAACAATACAACACAGAACTGGAATAAAGAACAGTGTAAACAGAACAATACAACACAGAACTGGAATAAAGAACAGTGTAAACAGAACAATACAACACAGAACTGGAATAAAGAACAGTGGAAACAGAACAATACAACACAGAACTGGAATAAAGAACAGTGGAAACAGAACAATACAACACAGAACTGGAATAAAGAACAGTGTAAACAGAACAATACAACACAGAACTGGAGTAAAGAACAGTGTAAACAGAACAATACAACACAGAACTGGAATAAAGAACAGTGGAAACAGAACAATACAACACAGAACTGGAGTAAAGAACAGTGGAAACAGAACAATACAACACAGAACTGGAAAAAAGAACAGTGTAAACAGAACAATACAACACAGAACTGGAGTAAAGAACAGTGGAAACAGAACAATACAACACAGAACTGGAGTAAAGAACAGTGGAAACAGAACAATACAACACAGAACTGGAATAAAGAACAGTGGAAACAGAACAATACAACACAGAACTGGAATAAAGAACAGTGTAAACAGAACAATACAACACAGAACTGGAGTAAAGAACAGTGGAAACAGAACAATACAACACAGAACTGGAATAAAGAACAGTGGAAACAGAACAATACAACACAGAACTGGAATAAAGAACAGTGTAAACAGAACAATACAACACAGAACTGGAGTAAAGAACAGTGGAAACAGAACAATACAACACAGAACTGGACTAAAGAACAGTGGAAACAGAACAATACAACACAGAACTGGAATAAAGAACAGTGTAAACAGAACAATACAACACAGAACTGGAGTAAAGAACAGTGGAAACAGAACAATACAACACAGAACTGGAGTAAAGAACAGTGGAAACAGAACAATACAACACAGAACTGGAGTAAAGAACAGTGGAAACAGAACAATACAACACAGAACTGGAATAAAGAACAGTGGGAACAGAACAATACAACACAGAACTGGAATAAAGAACAGTGGAAACAGGAACAATACAACACAGAACTGGAATAAAGAACAGTGGAAACAGAACAATACAACACAGAACTGGAATAAAGAACAGTGGAAACAGGACAATACAACACAGAACTGGAATAAAGAACAGTGGAAACAGAACAATACAACACAGAACTGGAGTAAAGAACAGTGGAAACAGAACAATACAACACAGAACTGGAATAAAGAACAGTGGAAACAGAACAATACAACACAGAACTGGAATAAAGAACAGTGGAAACAGAACAATACAACACAGAACTGGAATAAAGAACAGTGGAAACAGAACAATACAACACAGAACTGGAGTAAAGAACAGTGGAAACAGAACAATACAACACAGAACTGGAGTAAAGAACAGTGGAAACAGAACAATACAACACAGAACTGGAATAAAGAACAGTGTAAACAGGAACAATACAACACAGAACTGGAGTAAAGAACAGTGGAAACAGAACAATACAACACAGAACTGGAATAAAGAACAGTGGAAACAGAACAATACAACACAGAACTGGAATAAAGAACAGTGGAAACAGAACAATACAACACAGAACTGGAGTAAAGAACAGTGGAAACAGAACAATACAACACAGAACTGGAATAAAGAACAGTGGAAACAGAACAATACAACACAGAACTGGAATAAAGAACAGTGGAAACAGAACAATACAACACAGAACTGGAATAAAGAACAGTGGAAACAGGAACAATACAACACAGAACTGGAATAAAGAACAGTGGAAACAGAACAATACAACACAGAACTGGAATAAAGAACAGTGGAAACAGAACAATACAACACAGAACTGGAGTAAAGAACAGTGTAAACAGAACAATACAACACAGAACTGGAATAAAGAACAGTGTAAACAGAACAATACAACACAGAACTGGAATAAAGAACAGTGTAAACAGAACAATACAACACAGAACTGGAATAAAGAACAGTGGAAACAGAACAATACAACACAGAACTGGAATAAAGAACAGTGGAAACAGGAACAATACAACACAGAACTGGAATAAAGAACAGTGGAAACAGAACAATACAACACAGAACTGGAGTAAAGAACAGTGGAAACAGGAACAATACAACACAGAACTGGAGTAAAGAACAGTGGAAACAGAACAATACAACACAGAACTGGAATAAAGAACAGTGGAAACAGGAACAATACAACACAGAACTGGAATAAAGCAACAGTGGAAACAGAACAATACAACACAGAACTGGAGTAAAGAACAGTGGAAACAGAACAATACAACACAGAACTGGAATAAAGAACAGTGGAAACAGAACAATACAACACAGAACTGGAATAAAGAACAGTGGAAACAGGAACAATACAACACAGAACTGGAATAAAGCAACAGTGGAAACAGAACAATACAACACAGAACTGGAATAAAGAACAGTGGAAACAGAACAATACAACACAGAACTGGAATAAAGAACAGTGTAAACAGAACAATACAACACAGAACTGGAATAAAGAACAGTGGAAACAGAACAATACAACACAGAACTGGAATAAAGAACAGTGGAAACAGAACAATACAACACAGAACTGGAATAAAGAACAGTGGAAACAGAACAATACAACACAGAACTGGAGTAAAGAACAGTGGAAACAGAACAATACAACACAGAACTGGAATAAAGAACAGTGTAAACAGAACAATACAACACAGAACTGGAATAAAGAACAGTGGAAACAGGAACAATACAACACAGAACTGGAATAAAGCAACAGTGGAAACAGAACAATACAACACAGAACTGGAATAAAGAACAGTGTAAACAGAACAATACAACACAGAACTGGAGTAAAGAACAGTGTAAACAGAACAATACAACACAGAACTGGAATAAAGAACAGTGTAAACAGAACAATACAACACAGAACTGGAATAAAGAACAGTGGAAACAGAACAATACAACACAGAACTGGAATAAAGAACAGTGGAAACAGAACAATACAACACAGAACTGGAATAAAGAACAGTGGAAACAGGAACAATACAACACAGAACTGGAATAAAGAACAGTGGAAACAGAACAATACAACACAGAACTGGAATAAAGAACAGTGGAAACAGAACTAAATGTGTTACTTTAGAGAGAAAACTATAAAACCATCTCATACCAAAACCATGAGAATGATGCAATAGATCTACGTTTATACAGTGGTTAGCTTGGGATAAACTTTAGAGTCACTAATGACAGCTCTGCCTCTCTCTCTCTCTCTCTCTCTCTCTCTCTCTCCCTGTGTGCATGTGTGCGTGCATGCGACGTGTGTGTGCCTGCGTGTGTGCGTGCGTGTGTGCGTGCGTGTGTGTTTGCCTGCGTGTGTGTGTGTGTGTGTGTGTGTGTGTGTGTGTGTGTGTGTGCATGTGGTAGAGTGAGGTATGAATCCATGCATGATGGGTGACTGCTCTACAGTTACACTGCAGTGTGTGTGTGTGCGTGTGCGTGTGTGCGTGTGCGTGTGTGTGTGTGTGTGTGTGTGTGTCAACATTGTGAAACAATGTGTTTAGGCTGTATTGTGTGATGTGGACCTTTCTGCTTGTATTTGTGGAAACAGATAAAAAATGGCAGGTCACTGACGGTCAGTGGTATTAAATCAAATGTATACAGCAGGCCACTGACGGTCAGTTGTTCAGGACACTGACGGTCAGTGGTTCAGGCCACTGACCGGTCAGTTGTTCAGGACACTGACGGTCAGTGGTTCAGGCCACTGACCGGTCAGTGGTTCAGGTCACTGACGGTCAGTGGTTCAGGCCACTGACGGTCAGTGGTTCAGGACACTGACGGTCAGTGGTTCAGGACACTGACGGGTCAGTGGTTCAGGACACTGACGGGTCAGTGGTTCAGGACACTGACGGGTCAGTGGTTCAGGTCACTGACGGTCAGTGGTTCAGGCCACTGACGGTCAGTGGTTCAGGCCACTGACGGTCAGTGGTTCAGGCCACTGACGGTCAGTGGTTCAGGACACTGACGGTCAGTGGTTCAGGACACTGACGGGTCAGTGGTTCAGGACACTGACCGGTCAGTGGTTCAGGACACTGACGGGTCAGTGGTTCAGGACACTGACGGGTCAGTGGTTCAGGTCACTGACCGGTCAGTGGTTCAGGTCACTGACCGGTCAGTGGTTCAGGACACTGACGGTCAGTGGTTCAGGTTACTGACGGTCAGTGGTTCAGGCCACTGACGGTCAGTGGTTCAGGTCACTGACGGTCAGTGGTTCAGATCACTGACGGTCAGTGGTTCAGGTCACTGACCGTCAGTGGCATGGTAAACTAGTACTCTATGTGTGTGTATGTGCGTACAGAGTAAATGTACCCAGTTACTTCCCAGCGGTTGTTATTCAGAGGAAGGGGCTGAAACAACATGGAGTCAGAGGGAGAACATCGTTTATTGTCTTTCTCTCTGCCCGTTCTCTGTCGTTTGCTTTAGAGGAGGTGCCAAGACTAACACCACCATGGGGCAGTGGCAGGGTGCTGTGTGTGCCGCACTGCACTGCACTGCACTTCACTGTACAGTACAGTACAGTACAGTACTGCACAGCACAGTATGATTGAACCCTATACGAACGCGGAAAGAATGTCTCGCATCTCCTAATCCAGGGCGCTCTCCGTGGTGATGAACGAGCGTGGCACGGCTGCAGCTCAGCCGCTCCAAGAGAGATGGGGGTCAAATGCGGAGAAACAAATTTCACTGAACGGTAACGTGTGTGACAAATCGTACGACTTTGAGGAGAGGAGAGGCTCTGTTGCCCTCTTCAGACCAACTGCGTCACCGTACAGCCCACACATGGAGAGAGAGAGAGAGAGAGATCTATGTCATCATTTATAGGCCTTCAACATGAAAATGAGCTGTTCACAGACAGACAGACAGACAGACAGACAGACAGACAGACAGACAGACAGACAGTATGTTGTGTCAGTGCACTATGATCCTATTCCTACAGACGACTGTTTCTATGCGTTCCATATACAGTATATATTCATGTACTGTACACACACACACACACACACACTGTACACACACTGTACACACACACACACACTACAGTGTGAAACAACAGAATACTGCCGTGTCATTCTTCCCCATATAAGGACGTACCGTATATACAGTAGGAGTGGATTTAATCTGATGACAGGCCGGCCAGTAGGAGGCGCTATACAGTAGGTCGAACACAGGCCTTTTATATCACTCTTAAATCAGTGCACTGCATGCACGCACACACACACACACACACACGCACACGCACACACACACACACACAAAACGCACACACACACAGAGGCTGCTGTTGTATTCCACATCAACCATGTCTTCCACGCCTCTCTGACGAACATCAAACGCCAGAAATGTGGCATAAATTACCCTCACACAGGAAGGTGAGCGCACACACACGCACACACACACGCACACGCACACACGCGCGCACACACGCACACGCGCACACACACACACACACACACACACACACACACACACACACACACACACACACACACACACACACACACACACACACACACACACACACACACACACACACACACACACACACACACACACACACACACACACACACACACACACACACACACACACACACACACACACACACACACACACACACACTCTCTCTAACAGGGTGGGTGTGTTTCAGTTGGTCCCCAGGAGGAAACGCCCTGCTAATGGCCCCCCCGCCACGCCTTTCCATGACCGCTAAATAATTAGCAAGCCCCCCCCCCTCCCCCCACACCACCTGTGTGTGAGGGGGGGGGATGGGGGGCGGCACCTCGACAGAGTCGGTGTTGTATTCGTCGACTAAAACTAAGACGACGTCTTTCTTACAATAATCCACTTATTATTTAGATCCGGAAGGAGAGGGGAGGGGGGGGGGGTGGGGTGGACGACACAGATGTTGGCAGGGCCCAGCTGTCAGGGGGGGGGGGGGGGGGGGGGGGGGAGGCAGGGAGGGGGGGAGGGGGGGGGGGGATTAGAGCAAACAAACGTGTGTGTGCTCGCTCCCAGCGGACACTCCCCTCCGTTTAAAAAGAATGAGAGAGAGAGAGAGAGAGATAAGCTTTTCTCGTCAAAACTCCCATTGAAAGAGAATTGCGAGCCGTGAGACTCACAGGAGACACCGAGGAGACACACAGGAGACACTGAGGAGACACCGAGGAGACGAGGAGGAGACGAGGAGGAGACGAGGAGGAGACGAGGAGGAGACACAGAGGAGACACCGAAGACACAGAAGACTGAAGGTCATTACACACTGGCGAATTAGCGACGCGATGCGAATAAGCAATCTGAAAATGCGAAATATTGCATGTTGCAGTTTCGCCTGCGAATCTCTGCAAAATACGACACCAGAGCGAACAAATAAAGAGCGAAAACGGTCGCATTTTAGGACATTCGCCACTGATGTGGAAGCTTGCATGGACTTTTTAAATGCGAATTATTCGCACGAATATATCGCGTCGCCAATTCGCCAGTGTGTAATGACCTTAAGGCTTCATACACACATAAAGCACAACTGTGCTGTGCTCTGTCTGTGTTTCATGGCTTCATACACACATAAAGTAACAACTGTGCTGTGCTCTGTCTGTGTTTCATGGCTTCATACACACATAAAGTAACAACTGTGCTGTGCTCTGCCTGTGTTTCATGTCTTCATACACACATAAAGTAACAACTGTTCTGTGCTCTGCCTGTGTTTCATGGCTTCATACACACATAAAGTAACAACTGTTCTGTGCTCTGTCTGTGTTTCATGGCTTCATACACACATAAAGTAACAACTGTGCTGTGCTCTGCCTGTGTTTCATGGGCGCCCCAATGCTTTTCCAATGGAAGTCACGTGGTTTGACCAAACGCTTGTGTTTGATTGCCCCCCCCATCACAAGTAACATAGACGTCAGAGTCAAAGGATGCAGATGAAGAACAGCTGCACTAATTGACGTCGTTAAGGCGTGCATGGAGACAGTTTGTGTTGCGCGTGATTTCACAGCAGAAGATATATAAGATGATGCACCGTGTTGAAAATGACTGTGGACGCCGAGAGAGAAGAGAGAGAGAGACAGACAGACAGACGGAACCAGACAGACAGACAGACGGAACCAGACAGACAGACTGAGCGATGTTGTCTTGGACCGTTTCCAAAGCAGGAGGACCAAAGCGATACCATCATGCTGCCGTAGCAGTGAGGAACAAACTGTATTCCTTTGGAGGCTGCTGTGATGGATGGACCAACTACATGGAACAGATGGACGTCCATGTCTTCAACTCAGTGTCTTTATGCTGGAAGAAGTTACCTCCAGTGAGTCCTGGAAGAGGAGACGGTCACCTTGAGGTTCCATCCAGGTGCCACGACCACACAGCTGTGTTGGTTGAAGATACGGTCTACATCTGGGGAGGCCGCTGGGGAGAGGAGTACTACAATGAGCTTTATGCATTTGATGTGGACGCCCACAGATGGCTGAAAACCAGGGTTTCTGGGACTGTTCCAGAGGCGAGGTGGGGCCACTCAGCCTGTGTGTTGGAGAAGGTCATGTTTATCCATGGAGGAAGAACCCAGCTGACTTCATGGACTAATGACATGTACAAGTTGGACACCAGCACGATGGTCTGGTCTTCAATTAACACCAGAGGAACTCCACCTCCTGCTTCATGGTGTCACTCTGCTACCATCATTGGGACAAAGATGTTTGTATTTGGGGGCTGGGGGGGTCAGGACTACAACACCATCAGAGTGTTTGACACAGAGACCGACCTCTGGCAGAACACACCTTCTGCACAACTTCTACCAGGAAAAGGCTGGTATCATTCAGCCTTTACCTACAATGGAGAGCTGTACATATTTGGTAGCTGGAACGGTAACAAGAAACTAAACGATGTGTGGAAATTCAGTCCAGAGACCTTCTCCTGGAAGAAGGTTGAGCCCAAGGGGAAAGGACCAGGTCCAATACATGGTATGTGCTGTTGCATTGTGGGAGATCGTATCATCCTCTTTGGAAGATACAAGCACAGAACCAACACACCCACTGATGAGCTGTTCATCTTAGACTTGAGTCCTCGTCTTAAGATCATATGCAAACTAGCAGTTATTCAGTACTCTCTGGACCAATCAGAACTCCCACACGACATCAGGTGGGAACTGGCAGCTATGAGGACCAATCAGAACTCCCACACGACATCAGGTGGGAACTGGCAGCCATGAGGACCAATCAGAACTCCCACACGACATCAGGTGGGAACTGGCAGCCATGAGGACCAATCAGAACTCCCACACGACATCAGGTGGGAACTGGGCAGCCATGAGGACCAATCAGAACTCCCACACGACATCAGGTGGGAACTGGCAGCCATGTGACCAAAGAAGCGTAAAAGATAAGGAAGAGAAAACGAGACAGGATCTCCTCCCTGGGGATGTCCCTGGTTGATGATGTCATATTGATGATGTCATATTGATGATGTCAAGACATCGCATGCACAGCTAAACCAATCTGGTAACACTCTTGCATGTTTATACATTGCTGCACTAGTTGGCATTGAACTGCATCAGACACTAGGTCAACAATCCGGTCGTGGCGAGCAATATACACGTTTTTTTTATGCACTACATCCATTCGTTACTGTATGTGTGCGATGGATTCTAGGTGGTGTTCAGAATCATGATGGTTTATACAGAGTGGAGTGTGGGTGACGGGAACACACACACACACACACACACACACACACACACACACACACACACACACACACACACACACACACACACACACACACACACACACACACACACACACACACACACACACACACACACACACACACACACACACACACACACACACACACACAAGCAGGTTGGAGTCTATTCATTCCTACGTGAGAATGAATGTGAACACAGTTTCTCTAGCTCTATGACAGGGGTGTGGAACTTTGACGATGGAGAGGGCCACTATATTTCCACACTCACTCCCTATAGGGCCATATATTACTGTCGTAGCAAAAATAGCCGATCTACAAGCTGAGCATTGAGCTACTAATTTAGACTGAAGTAATTAAAGCGGCTCATGTCTGCAATGTGTTGTGGAATTGTAAACAGCTGGAACCAATGTTATATCAGTGTTCTGACATTAACCTGAGGGCCACATGAAGTGAAGGTGGGGGCCGCATGTGGCCCCGGGGCCGCCAGTTGTGGACAAGAGATCCACTGGGAAGGGACTGTAGTGGACAAGAGATCCACTGGGAAGGGACTGTAGTGGACAAGAGATCCACTGGGAAGGGACTATAGTGGACAAGAGATCCAGCCTAAGTAAAGGACACAAGTCATGCTGAGAATAGCAGATCTACAAGATCTACAAGCCTACAAGTTGTGGGCTTGTAGATCTGCCATTTTCCACCTTAACCCATTCTGACCTGAGATCAGATTCATACGAGGTTTCCACTGGGACACACACTGGTCTGATTAATCCATTCTGACCTGAGATCAGATTCATACGAGGTTTCCACTGGGACACACACTGGTCTGATTAATCCATTCTGACCTGAGATCAGATTCATACGAGGTTTCCACTGGACACACACTGGTCTGATGAACCCATTCTGACCTGTGATCAGATTCTAAAAATGTCAGTCGTTCTTCGAATTTTTCAAAAATAGCAGACCTACAAGCTCGTATCGCGCCACTCGGTGGCGCGATACGAGCTTGTAGATCTGCTATTTTTCAATAGGTAAAGCATAACATGATGCCAACACCAAAATGGGTGCCCGGTCAGAATGGGTTAAATGGCTCCAACTGGGACGGCCTACCTTACAATAAATGTACCACATCTCTGTGTGTACGTAATGTACGTACGTACGTACGCGTACGTAGGTCTGAAATCCACGCAACTCCAGAACCGTTCGCCCCGCGCCAACTTCACGGAGCGCAGTGCGCTGTCTCGAGTCGGTTCGGACCCCACGGTTCTCCAGAAACGCCACGAAAGGCTCCGGGTTCAGGCTCTGCCAAGTGGACCTACTGTAAGTCCTCTCTCACCTGTACAATTCCCAGCCTCTGCCTCAGACAATAATTGACAATAATGCAACGGCAATCGCACACCTGCCATTTGATTGCGAACGCAGTGATCACCTACTATGAGACCTAGCAGATCATGTCTGTCTGTGTGTGTCTGTCTGTCCGTCCCGCTTTTGTGCCCATATATGGAGCCGAGTGATTTGTTTGTGATTGATGCAACACACTCCATATCTGGACGTATTAGCTGCTTTGGGGACTCCTTATATGGTTATGGCTAAGTTAAAAACTTAACTTAAAAAATAACTTAACTTAAAAAAATAATAACTTAAAAATAAATCTTAAAAAAAAAACCAAATATGTACGAGCTGCGTTCGCTTCCCGCGTTTGCGCGTCTTACTTGTTTACTTAACCAGTACACTTTTCACAGTCCGTTTGTCAGTTCTTCTTCAGACACATGAGGCAGACGGACAGATACAGAGATCTCCATATATGGGCGCAAAAGGGACACAGACAGATGGTTAAAACGGGGTGCTATGACAGCGGCTATTGCCCTCATATCACTCGTACCCTGGTCTCGTCTGCCGGCGGCTGACGGTCACAGCTGAGTCTCGTCTTCCTAAATGAACCATCTTTGGTCTAAAGCAGCTCTAGAGAGAGCGGAGCGACGTACCACCCTACACCAGACGTACCACCCTACACCAGACGTACCACCCTACACCAGACGTACCACCCTACACCAGACGTACCACCCTACACCAGACGTACCACCCTACACCAGACGTACCACCCTACACCAGACTTACCACCCTACACCAGACGTACCACCCTACACCAGACATACCACCCTACACCAGACGTACCACCCTACACCAGACGTACCACGCTACACCAGACGTACCACCCTACACCAGACGTACCACCCTACACCAGACTTACCACCCTACACCAGACGTACCACCCTACACCAGACGTACCACCCTACACCAGACGTACCACCCTACACCAGACTTACCACCCTACACCAGACGTACCACCCTACACCAGACATACCACCCTACACCAGACGTACCACCCTACACCAGACGTACCACGCTACACCAGACGTACCACCCTACACCAGACGTACCACCCTACACCAGACATACCACCCTACACCAGACGTACCACCCTACACCAGACGTACCACCCTACACCAGACTTACCACCCTACACCAGACGTACCACCCTACACCAGACATACCACCCTACACCAGACGTACCACCCTACACCAGACGTACCACCCTACACCAGACGTACCACCCTACACCAGACGTACCACCCTACACCAGACGTACCACCCTACACCAGACGTACCACCCTACACCAGACGTACCACCCTACACCAGACGTACCACCCTACACCAGACGTACCACCCTACACCAGACGTACCACCCTACACCAGACGTACCACCCTACACCAGACATACCACCCTACACCAGACGTACCACCCTACACCAGACGTACCACGCTACACCAGACGTACCACCCTACACCAGACGTACCACCCTACACCAGACGTACCACCCTACACCAGACGTACCACCCTACACCAGACTTACCACCCTACACCAGACGTACCACCCTACACCAGACATACCACCCTACACCAGACGTACCACCCTACACCAGACGTACCACCCTACACCAGACGTACCACCCTACACCAGACGTACCACCCTACACCAGACGTACCACCCTACACCAGACGTACCACCCTACACCAGACGTACCACCCTACACCAGACGTACCACCCTACACCAGACGTACCACCCTACACCAGACGGCGATACACCCGCCGATGCACAGCCACACCAGAACATGCTCTCGACCCCCCAGGCTCCAAAACACGGACATTGGACAGAACTTTTCTCCACACTGCTGTTCAGGTGTGGAACAGCCTATACCAGAACATGTAGTGGACTCCATCACAGACAACAGAACAGCCTACCAGAACATGTAGTGGACTCCATCACAGACAACAGAACAGCCTATACCAGAGCATGTAGTGGACTCCATCACAGACAACAGAACAGCCTACCAGAGCATGTAGTTGACTCCATCACAGACAACAGAACAGCCTACCAGAACATGTAGTGGACTCCATCACAGACAACAGAACAGCCTACCAGAACATGTAGTGGACTCCATCACAGACAACAGAACAGCCTACCAGAACATGTAGTGGACTCCATCACAGACAACAGAACAGCCTACCAGAACATGTAGTGGACTCCATCACAGACAACAGAACAGCCTACCAGAACATGTAGTGGACTCCATCACAGACAACAGAACAGCCTACCAGAACATGTAGTGGACTCCATCACAGACAACAGAACAGCCTACCAGAACATGTAGTGGACTCCATCACAGACAACAGAACAGCCTACCAGAACATGTAGTGGACTCCATCACAGACAACAGAACAGCCTACCAGAACATGTAGTGGACTCCATCACAGACAACAGAACAGCCTACCAGAACATGTAGTGGACTCCATCACAGACAACAGAACAGCCTATACCAGAGCATGTAGTGGACTCCATCACAGACAACGGCCTTCAAGCCTTTAAACTCAGAGCTCACAGACATCTCCTGACCACCCCCCCCCCCCCACCCTCACACTGACTGTTGAGCTGCAGTGAACCATTTGATTGGCCAATGGATAATGTATCTTACTATGTATTACTTGGCTATTGTTCACAATTGCATCTAATAAAAAAAGAAAAAAAGAGACTCACCATGAGCAGGCAGCGGGCAGCGGCGGGGCTCCTAATCCGTGTGGTGGGGAGGCCTAATATTCCGTGTGGTGATGGGGAGGCCTAATATTCCGTGTGGTGGTGGGGAGGCCTAATATTCCGTGTGGTGGGGAGGCCTAATATTCCGTGTGGTGGTGGGGACGCCTAATAATCCGTGTGGTGGTGGGGAGGCCTAATAATCCGTGTGGTGGTGGGGAGGCCTAATACTCCGTGTGGTGGGGAGGTCAATGTCTGCTACACGTGGGAGGTCAGGGATCTGCTACATCGCATCTCTCTGTGTGACACCGCATGGAGTCAGTCAGATCCTGGGCCCTCTCCTCTCCTCTCCTCCCCTCCACTCCCCTCTCCTCACCAGATCCTAGAGTCAGATCCTCTCCTCTCCTCTCCAGAGCGTAGCGTAGAGTCCGATCCTGACCCTCTCCAGAGTACGATAGTAACTCACACCAGCTCGGCTCGGCTCTCTGCGAAGAAAACAATGAAGTGCGTTAGTTTGACCTCATTTAGACGTCTAAATCGTGACAGTTTTCTGAAAAAAACCTATGTTTCTGTGTCAGTAATCTGAGTTCCCAGAAGTTTTATTTTTCGCCACTAGGCGGGCGAGAAAAAAGGAACTTCTGGGAAAAAAGGAACGTATCCCTGTGAGGGAAGTACTTTGCGCTCAGAATCTGAGCGGACACTCCCCTTTCCGGTCTGAAGCACTGTGCATACCATGAAAATAGTCCGAAGGGAATCCAATTCCAAATTGAATTGTAGTAGGCCACCACCGCTCAAGGAGCAATTGTTTCCCTTCCGTCTTATTTAGATGTAGCGCCCACTCCATGTGGAACCCGCCCCTGTCTTTTGATTCGCATTTAATTTGAAACGCAACGCACTGGGCCACGCCCCTGCTGCACAGGATCTGAGGCCAATTTTCCTAGACTTCTGTGTCAGTGGTTCTCAAATGATTTCGACACCCCAGAAGTACCCCAGATCTGTAATTGGACGCCAGACCTTCATCTAAATACGTGTGTGAGTTAACAGCACAGGCAGACTCATACTAGAGCACGTCTGAAATATTATAAAATATGTCAGAGCTGAAAACGACATGAAAATATGACATTGTCTCTGCAAGACATTACTCCAAAACTGGTGGGTCAAACTGAACAACCAATATGTCAATTTGAAGCTATGATTCCCTGCTTTCACATGATAAAAATCTAAATAAATCCAATGGCAGTCCCTCAGTCAAATGTGGTCACATTATGTTTATATGTCAACATAATGAGCTACAAACATTTGCTGTGATAAAGAACAGCTTTACACCCACATTTTCACTATTAAATAGCAGATCTACAAGCTCGTTGGCAAGCGTATGAGCTTGTAGATCTGCAATTTTTTCAATAGCTAAAGTGTAACATGAGGCAACAAAAAGGGTTCCTTCCTCACTGCGTACAACCGACCATCGGAAAAGTACCGACACAAATTATCGGCTAAAACGTGTTCAACGTCAAAACAAACTATCCACCCCCAAAAACACTCTGGGCTGTATTTTGCGTGTCTTAAGTACCAGGTCTTATTCCCTATAACTTGAGTAAACTAAAGACCTGGAGGCGTGATCAATGCCATTTGGCTATTCTGAGTGGCCAAAGAGCATTGATCACGCCTCCAGGTCTTTAGTTTACTCAAGTTATAGGGAATAAGACCTGGTACTTAAAAGACACGCAAAATACAGCCCCCGGAGTCTTATCCATTTGGATAAGATTCAGTTTTGCATCCTAAGTTAAAAAGTGTTGGCTAGGAAAATAAATATACAGTATATATATATATATATATATATATATATATATATATATATATATGTATCACACCCGTGTGAAGTGAGGGGTGCTTTTATCAACGTACATCATCATGATGTAACATGTCTACTCGCTCCTAAACCATCTTCATCTGGGGCAGAAATAAGACAACGTCCCGACGAGGGCCTTTTGGCTTTTTATTTATCCCAAAGCGCCAACGTGAAAAACTAACTAAATAAATCACGTAATATCTTTTGACCACAATGAATTATTACCACATGAAATTATGAATGCCCTTGTGTCAGTCAGACAGTCATGCTGTCTTTTTAAAATGACCATGAATTGTCCATATTCTCACGATGTGAATGTCCGCATGTCACAAACACAAACAAACACACGATACAATTGCAATGGCAATATAACTTTTACAGACACCAAACAAAACAACTGGGAACATATACCGTATGCGCCTTCTGCCTTCACAGACTTTTAGGAGTTCAGTTAAGTTATTTTTTATATTTAGTTTCTTTCTTATCTTTTGTGGAGACTCTCTGACATGAAAGAGCTCCTCTCTTCACCTCGGCTCTGTTTGTTCTGCTCAAACCCAACAGGTGATTGAAATGAGGTGATTAGCTGCTTAGGTGAGCCTATAATTCAACCTGCCCATGAACCAGACAAACAGACCACAAATACAGAGCACAGTAGATGGCACTATCTCACCATGTATTTACATGTTACAAATACCGAAATATACAGTTTGTTGCCCCAAAACAAAAATACAATTTACCATAATGCATTTTCAGAAAAATAAGCTACATAAAATATGACAGCATACCCATAACTGGGACAGCTACACACACACACACACACACACACACACACACGCACACGCACACGCACACAGAGAAGTGTGTGTGGCAGACCCTGGGCATCTCGTGTGGGGTCAGAGGTCGTGGTGAAGTGTGGGGCGTTATTATCACCGTACGGTATATCGTCATGTATTAATGTGTCTCAGACACGATGATTGTAAACGACTGACATAGAAACATATATAGCTGTTCCAGAAAACTGTCAGGATGTAGAAGAATTTTTTTTTTAATCTGATCTCAGGTCAGAATGAAAACTGTCAGGATTTAGAAGAACATTTTTTAGAATCTGATCTCAGGTCAGAATGAAAACTGTCAGGATTTAGAAGAACGTTTTTTAGAATCTGATCTCGGGTCTAAAAATGGGTTTAATAGTTCCTTCAAGGTCGACAACGGAGCAGCTCAGCCTGTCTGTCTGTCTGTCTGTCTGTCTGTCAGCCTCACACAGAGAGACCGACAGGCCTTAACGAGGTCCTAATTGATATCCCGCTGAATGCCCCCGTAGAAACAATAACACCCCCCTCCCCTGGGAGGTCCTGGAAGGCAGCATGCATTTTTAATACGCTGACCTGTCTGTCTGTCTGTCTGTCTGTCTGTCTGTCTGTCTGTCTGTCTGTCTGTCTGTCTGTCATAGATGTCACATCTAGGTCCATTATTTATTCAGACGGAACCACCATCTGATGACATTCAGCCTCTCAGACCCATTTGAGCCACGGAACCACCGTCTGATGACATTTAGCCTCTCGGACCCATCTGAGCCACGGAACCACCCGTCTGATGACATTTAGCCTCTCAGACCCATCTGAGCCACGGAACCACCGTCTGATGACATTTAGCCTCTCGGACCCATCTGAGCCACGGAACCACCGTCTGATGACATTTAGCCTCTCAGACCCATCTGAGCCACGGAACCACCGTCTGATGACATTTAGCCTCTCGGACCCATCTGAGCCACGGAACCACCATCTGATGACTTTGTAACATCCGGTTACGGATATCTGGCTCTTCAAAATAAGGGTTGCACACGATATAACGGTGGCAATGCGCGATGAATAGATGAGCTATTCCTGGCGGGCAAACGGTTAAGAGAACACAAAACAAAAACAGAAGATTCTCCCCAAAAAAAACGAGCTTTAATTCTGGGTTATTCCACATAATAAATTAATCCAATCATCTAATTGAAAAGGTGATCAAATTAAGTAATCAATAAGAAATGTTATATTTGCAGGACTAACCTTTAACCCTCTTCCACGCGTGCGTGCGTGCGTGCGTGCGTGCGTGCGTGCCACAATCATTGCATAATAGCAATTACAATTGTCCTTAATTCCTCATTATAATTTCCATGTTTAAAAATGCTCATGTTATTTTCAAACATCACATAAATAATGAATTGTCATTTATATCAGTCCCGAAGCACCTTTACTTTGTAATTGTTAATTTCTATTAAATAATGTTCCGTTAATGTTCACCAACGGAAAACCAATTAAATTGTTAATCGGAAATTGCTTGAGCGACAATTAAATCGGCAAGTAGAATGTCAACATTGTGACAGCGCTGCGGTGCGTGCGTGTGTATATGTGCGGTGCGTGCGTGCAGTGCGTGCGTGCGTGCGTGTGCGTGCGTGCCGTGCGTGCGTGCGTGTGTATATGTGCGTGCGTGCGTGCGTGCGTGCGTGCGTGCGTGCGTGCGTGCGTGCGTGCGGTGCGTGCGTGCGTGTGTATATGTGTGTGCGTGCGTGCGTGCGTGCGTGCGGTGCGTGCGTGCGTACAATGTAAACGTATACGTTTACATTGTTGCCAAAAGCAGAAAGTGAAACAAGACAAATCAAAATAAAAAAACAACAATCTACAAATAAATATTGGATATAAATATGAATTAGATAAAGAGCTGTGTTACAGTAACACTCTGGGTGATACTATCTTGGGAAACCATTTTCTGCCAGAGATATAGTTATACAATATGCATCCATATAGGACACGTTAGCTTTATTGCGAATCAATGCAGTGAGCACTTACTATGAGACCTAGCAGATCATGTCTGTCTGTGTGTGTGTGTGTGTGTGTGTGTGTGTGTGTGTGTGTGTGTGTGTGTGTGTGTGTGTGTGTGTGTCTGTCCCGCTATACGTCCAAATATGGAGTGTGTTGCATCAGCAATCACTCAGCTCCATATATGGGCACAATTCAAGAACTATGAGAACTATTCAAGAGACTATGACTAAAACTAAATGAAAACAACACTGCTTTATACTTACACTATCAGTGCATGGATGGCATTGGGGAAAGGGTACAGTACAGTATGTACAGTATGAAGGATATACAGTAAGTACAGTATATAAAGGCTATACCGGCTGAGCTGGTATTTTTAGATAAAGGACTGTATGTTCCAACAAACACAATGAGCCGTCAGACCTCCAAACAATACAAGGACATTATGGGCTACTGTGCCACTTCTCTCACTGACTGTACGCCCGTTATGTACGCTATGTATGTACGGTATGTGTGTCATCTGAGCTTTAACACGTCTTGGATTATATTATGTCATGCTTTAGCTATTGAAAAATAGCAGATCTACAAGCTCGTAGCGCGGCACCGAGTGCCGCGCTACGAGCTTGTAGGTTCTGCTATTTTAGGAAAATCATGAATACTGTATGTGGCGGAAATCTTTGAATAACATATTATTTCAGAGCGAACGAACGTTTTTAAACTCAAATCTGTCCCTGGAATAACTTTAATTAATTTTCAGATGGGGGTCGGTGGCCAATTACATTATGATTGTTGGGGTCCTCGACATTAAATACTGTCTGTCTGTCTGTGTGTCTGTCTGTGTGTCTGTCTGTCTGTCTGTCTGTCTGTCTGTCTGTGTGTCTGTCTGTCTGTCTGTGTGTCTGTCTGTCTGTCTGTGTGTCTGTCTGTCTGTCTGTCTGTCTGTCTGTCTGTCTGTCTGTGTGTCTGTCTGTGTGTCTGTCTGTGTGTCTGTCTGTCTGTCTGTCTGTCTGTCTGTCTGTCTGTCTGTCTGTCTGTCTGTCTGTCTGTCTGTCTGTCTGTCTGTCTGTGTGTCTGTCTGTGTGTCTGTCTGTCTGTCTGTCTGTCTGTCTGTGTGTCTGTCTGTCTGTCTGTCTGTGTGTCTGTCTGTGTGTCTGTCTGTCTGTCTGTCTGTCTGTCTGTGTGTCTGTCTGTCTGTCTGTCTGTCTGTCTGTCTGTCTGTCTGTCTGTCTGTCTGTCTGTGTGTCTGTCTGTCTGTCTGTGTGTCTGTCTGTCTGTCTGTCTGTCTGTCTGTCTGTCTGTCTGTCTGTCTGTCTGTCTGTCTGTCTGTCTGTCTGTCTGTCTGTCTGTCTGTCTGTGTCTGTCTGTGTGTCTGTCTGTCTGTCTGTCTGTCTGTCTGTCTGTCTGTCTGTCTGTCTGTGTGTCTGTCTGTCTGTCTGTCTGTCTGTCTGTCTGTCTGTCTGTCTGTCTGTCTGTCTGTGTGTCTGTCTGTGTGTCTGTCTGTCTGTCTGTCTGTCTGTCTGTGTGTCTGTCTGTCTGTCTGTCTGTCTGTCTGTCTGTCTGTGTGTCTGTCTGTGTGTCTGTCTGTCTGTCTGTCTGTCTGTCTGTGTGTCTGTCTGTCTGTCTGTCTGTCTGTCTGTCTGTCTGTCTGTCTGTCTGTCTGTCTGTCTGTCTGTCTGTGTGTCTGTCTGTGTGTCTGTCTGTCTGTCTGTGTGTCTGTCTGTCTGTCTGTCTGTCTGTCTGTCTGTCTGTCTGTCTGTCTGTCTGTCTGTCTGTCTGTGTGTGTGTCTGTCTGTCTGTCTGTCTGTCTGTCTGTCTGTCTGTCGGTCTGTCTGTCTGTCTGTCTGTCTGTCTGTCTGTCTGTCTGTCTGTCTGTCTGTCTGTCTGTCTGTCTGTGTGTCTGTGTGTCTGTGTGTCTGTCTGTCTGTCTGTCTGTCTGTCTGTCTGTGTGTCTGTGTGTCTGTGTGTCTGTCTGTCTGTCTCTCTGTCTGTCGTTCCCAGAACAATGATGTCTCAGAGAGAGACCTCTCAACCTTTTGCTGTCCGTCTTTCTGTAGTTCTTTATAGTTCTCAGACTCGTTTGGAACAAAAAAACGCCAACAGAAGAATCTCTCTTTCTGCACGCTGGTCCCTCCCACCGCCAGCATTGTGCACTGTACTTCCCACGCACGCACACGCACACACGCACACACGCACGCACACACGCACACACACACACGCAAACACGCACGCACGCAGCTGTGTGGCCGCAAGCCTGGCCGGTGACAATGTGTCCCCTATGCTCCGCAGACAACACGCATGCCGAGCAAATTACACTGAAGTGGAGCAGAGCCATTAACCCATTCTGACCTGAGATCAGATTCATGCGAGGTTTTCACTGGAACACACACACTGGTCTGATGAACCCATTCTGACCTGAGATCAGATTTAAAAAAAATGTCAGTCGTTCTTTGATTTTTCAAAAATAGCAGACCTACAAGCTCATAGCGCGCCACTCGGTGGCGCGCTATGAGCTTGTAGATCTGCTATTTTTCAATAGCTAAAGCACGACATGATGCTAACACCAACATGGGTTCCCATTCAGAATGGGTTAACCCTCTCAGGACGGGAAACACCCCTCTGGGTGTTCTGAAAGCATCATGTTATACTTTTAGCTATTGAGAAAATAGCAGATCTACAAGCTCGTAATCAGATCTACAAGCTCGTAGCGCGGCACCGAGTGGCGCGCTACGAGCTTGTATAATTATAGTCTGCTATTTCTTTGAGAAATCGTGAAAACGTGGCATTCAAGTCTTTGAATGTATTATTCTTTCAGAGCGGAACGTTTTTTTAACTCAAATCTTTGCTTCTGGGAGGGAGGGAGGGGGGGGGTCCCTGGAACAACATTATTTATTACATATCATTTTTCGGGGGGGGGGGGGGGGGTCCTTGACATGAAATATTGAGCAGCAACTGATACAGAAACATGGGAGGTTTTATTCCGAAAATTGTCATCATTTTTTTAGAATCTCTTGTAAACTTCGACGTCAGCTCTAAATGGATTATCCCATTCTGAACGGGAACCCATTTTGGTGTTTAGCATCATGTTATGCTTTAGCTATTGAAAAATAGCAGATCTACAAGCTCATAGCGCGCCACCGAGTGGCGCGCTACGAGCTTGTAGGTCTGCTATTTTTTGAAAAATCGAAGAACGACTGACATTTTTATAGAATCTGATCTCAGGTCAGAATGGGTTCATCAGACCAGTGTGTGTCCACAGTGGAAACCTCGTATGAATCTGATCTCAGGTCAGAATGGGTTAAGAGGCACTTTATGTCGGCCTCCTTCCACGACACGAGAACACATGAAAAGAACCGTTCTGTTCAGGAGGGGTTGCCATGTTGGTGTCATGATGCCACAGAGAACAGGAGTGTTCAGGAGGGTTGCCATGTTGGTGGTAAAGTGATTTGGATTAAAAAAAAAACACGTGCTATATAAATGCGCCATCCCAAACGTCCCGTCATCTACCCTATAAGCCATCCCAAACTGGCAACGAAATGGCTGGTCAGTTTGAGAAAGGTCTTAAGAAGTGGTCCAATCAGAAGGAGGTATATAATGAGATGGGTCTTAGGTGGTCCAATCAGAAGGAGGTATATAATACGATGGGTCTTAAGTGGTCCAATCAGAAGGAGGTATATAATATGATGGGTCTTAAGTGGTCCAATCAGAAGGAGGTATATAATGAGATGGGTCTTAAGTGGTCCAATCAGAAGGAGGTATATAATGAGATGGGTCTTAGGTGGTCCAATCAGAAGGAGGTATATAATGAGATGGGTCTTAATCCAATCAGAAGTAAGTGTCAATCTGCTGATGAGGGACACAGATGTTGTGGGGGGGGGGGGTGGGGGGGGGGGGCTGGACAGCACAATGGAAGGGATGAGTGAGGGGGCGGAGCTTTGATGACTGATTCTGCTGTTATTGGGCTGTTTTGAACACACACACACACACACACACACACACACACACACACACACACACAGGCTATTAAAAGAAGCAACTATGCGCTTCGTCCAACCAGGGAAACTCCCCCCTGTCAGGTGTAAAGGAGCAACTTGGACACTCAGGCATGAAGGGAGCATGAGTTCAAGTCCGTTGCTCTCCCCTTGTCCCCCATATATGGGGACTAGGTTGGTCTCCCCTTGTCCTCCATATATGGGGACTAGGTTGGTCTCCCCTTGTCCCCCATATATGGGGACTAGGTTGGAGGAGGGTGTGTAGAGCCCAGGATCACATTAGATGATTGACACAGGGGTAAAAAATGGGTTACAAAATTGTGGGATAAAAAAATATATATAAAAAAAACTATGCTAACTACACTTTAGAAACAAGACCAAATAAACAACTACACTTTAGAAACAAGACCAAATAAACAACTACACTTTAGAAACAAGACCAAATAAACAACTACACTTTAGAAACAAGACCAAATAAACAACTACACTTTAGAAACAAGACCAAATAAACAACTACACTTTAGAAACAAGACCAAATAAACAACTACACTTTAGAAACAAGACCAAATAAACATCTACACTTTAGAAACAAGACCAAATAAACAACTACACTTTAGAAACAAGACCAAATAAACAACTACACTTTAGAAACAAGACCAAATAAACAACTACACTTTAGAAACAAGACCAAATAAACAACTACACTTTAGAAACAAGACCAAATAAACAACTACACTTTAGAAACAAGACCAAATAAACAACTACACTTTAGAAACAAGACCAAATAAACATCTACACTTTAGAAACAAGACCAAATAAACAACTACACTTTAGAAACAAGACCAAATAAACAACTACACTTTAGAAACAAGACCAAATAAACAACTACACTTTAGAAACAAGACCAAATAAACAACTACACTTTAGAAACAAGACCAAATAAACAACTACACTTTAGAAACAAGAGCAAATAAACATCTACACTTTAGAAACAAGAGCAAATAAACATCTACACTTTAGAAACAAGACCAAATAAACATCTACACTTTAGAAACAATACCAAATAAACAACTACACTTTGGAAACAAGACCAAATAAACAACTACATTTTAGAAACAAGACCAAATAAACAACTACACTTTAGAAACAAGACCAAATAAACAACTACACTTTAGAAACAAGACCAAATAAACAACTACACTTTGGAAACAAGACCAAATAAACAACTACACTTTAGAAACAAGACCGAATAAACAACTACACTTTAGAAACAAGACCAAATAAACAACTACACTTTAGAAACAAGACCAAATAAACAACTACACTTTAGAAACAAGACCAAATAAACAACTACACTTTAGAAACAAGACCAAATAAACATCTACACTTTAGAAACAAGACCAAATAAACAACCACACTTTAGAAACAAGACCAAATAAACAACTACACTTTAGAAACAAGACCAAATAAACAACTACACTTTAGAAACAAGACCAAATAAACAACTACACTTTAGAAACAAGACCAAATAAACAACTACACTTTAGAAACAAGACCAAATAAACAACTACACTTTAGAAACAAGACCAAATAATCAACTACACTTTAGAAACAAGACCAAATAATCAACTACACTTTAGAAACAAGACCAAATAATCAACTACACTTTAGAAACAAGACCAAATAAACAACTACACTTTAGAAACAAGACCAAATAAACAACTACACTTTAGAAACAAGACCAAATAAACATCTACACTTTAGAAACAAGACCAAATAAACAACTACACTTTAGAAACAAGACCAAATAAACAACTACACTTTAGAAACAAGACCAAATAAACATCTACACTTTAGAAACAAGACCAAATAAACAACTACACTTTAGAAACAAGACCAAATAAACAACTACACTTTGGAAACAAGACCAAATAAACAACCACACTTTGGAAACAAGACCAAATAAACAACTACACTTTAGAAACAAGACCAAATAAACAACTACACTTTAGAAACAAGCCCAAATAAACAACTACACTTTAGAAACAAGACCAAATAAACAACTACACTTTAGAAACAAGACCAAATAAACAACTACACTTTAGAAACAAGACCAAATAAACAACTACACTTTAGAAACAAGAGCAAATAAACAACTACACTTTAGAAACAAGAGCAAATAAACAACTACACTTTAGAAACAAGACCAAATAAACAACAATACACTTTAGAAACAAGACCAAATAAACAACTACACTTTAGAAACAAGACCAAATAAACAACTACACTTTAGAAACAAGACCGAATAAACAACTACACTTTAGAAACAAGACCAAATAAGCAACTACACTTTAGAAACAAGACCAAATAAACAACTACACTTTAGAAACAAGACCAAATAAACAACTACACTTTAGAAACAAGACCAAATAAACAACTATACACTTTAGAAACAAGACCAAATAAACAACTACACTTTAGAAACAAGACCAAATAAACAACTACACTTTAGAAACAAGACCAAATAAACAACTACACTTTAGAAACAAGACCAAATAAACAACTACACTTTAGAAACAAGACCAAATAAATAACTACACTTTAGAAACAAGACCAAATAAACAACTACACTTTAGAAACAAGACCAAATAAACAACCACACTTTAGAAACAAGACCAAATAAACAACTACACTTTAGAAACAAGACCAAATAAACAACTACACTTTAGAAACAAGACCAAATAAATAACTACACTTTAGAAACAAGACCAAATAAACAACTACACTTTAGAAACAAGACCAAATAAACAACCACACTTTAGAAACAAGACCAAATAAACAACTACACTTTAGAAACAAGACCAAATAAACAACTACCCTTTAGAAACAAGACCAAATAAACAACTACACTTTAGAAACAAGACCAAATAAACAACTACACTTTAGAAACAAGACCAAATAAACAACTACACTTTAGAAACAAGACCAAATAAACAACTACACTTTAGAAACAAGACCAAATAAACAACTACACTTTAGAAACAAGACCAAATAAACAACTACACTTTAGAAACAAGACCAAATAAACAACTACACTTTAGAAACAAGACCAAATAAACAACTACACTTTAGAAACAAGACCAAATAAACAACTACACTTTAGAAACAAGACCAAATAAACAACTATACACTTTAGAAACAAGACCAAATAAACATCTACACTTTAGAAACAAGACCAAATAAACAACTACACTTTAGAAACAAGACCAAATAAACAACTACACTTTAGAAACAAGACCAAATAAACAACTATACACTTTAGAAACAAGACCAAATAAACAACTACACTTTAGAAACAAGACCAAATAAACAACTACACTTTAGAAACAAGAGCAAATAAACAACTACACTTTAGAAACAAGACCAAATAAACAACTACACTTTAGAAACAAGACCAAATAAACAACTACACTTTAGAAACAAGACCAAATAAACAACTATACACTTTAGAAACAAGACCAAATAAACAACTACACTTTAGAAACAAGACCAAATAAACAACTACACTTTAGAAACAAGACCAAATAAACAACTACACTTTAGAAACAAGACCAAATAAACAACTATACACTTTAGAAACAAGACCAAATAAATAACTACACTTTAGAAACAAGACCAAATAAACAACTACACTTTAGAAACAAGACCAAATAA
>NC_137879.1:1902828-1955328 GCF_963924005.1 Protomyctophum bolini | reverse complement strand
AGCTGAGACCCTGCAGATCATGTCTGTCTGTCTGTCTGTCTGTCTGTGTGTCTGTCTGTCTGTGTGTCTGTCCCGCTGTTACTGTATATGTGTACCTGGCCCCTTTTGTGCCCATATATGGAGCTGAGTGATTGCTGATGCAACACACTCCATATTTGGACGTATAGCGGGACAGACAGACAGACAGACACACACACACACACACACACACACAGACAGACATGATCTGCTAGGTCTCATAGTAAGTGCTCACTGCTTTCGCAATTATATTACCGTTTACTTCATTGGCCCGTTGGGCCGTTTGACTGTCAAGGGTTCAGCCTCCAGGAAGAAACCCTAAATACAAAGTTAATAGAGCGCCGCAGTCCCGCCCCCTTTCAGAAAAACGAGTGGCCCAGGAAATCAAAAACCCAATGCATTCTCCCATCGGCACTTCTTATTTAATTTATTTATAGACGGTTACGCCGCGGACAAAGCCAACTCGGATCGTGACCAAATCATGACAATGAACACAATGTTTTGGGGCCGGTCAAATAATTTATAAGACGAAAAACAAAACAAATAGTGTTGTCTCCTGACTTTATTTTCTTCTTTCTAATGATTTGATCGGCCCCAAAACATTGTGTTCATTGTCATGATTTGTCACGATCCGAGTTGGCTTTGTCCGCGGCGTAACCGTCTTTAAATAAATTAAATAAGAAGTGCCAATGGGAGAATGCATTGGGGTTTCATTTCCTGGGCCACTCGTTTTTCTGAACACCATCTATACACCATCGCACATAAAAACAACTCCAGGGTGTCTAATGAAGTACTGTCACCTCATAGAAACTGGAAAAATACCAAAATTGTGGCACTCCATCTTTAAGTAGCATGTGACACATGTCACACTAGGAAGTTTTCAATCTTCATGATTCTGAATCCATTCCAAAGCATTAGTTTTGCATCATGGCCTAAATTCGGCCGTATATCCATTTGCCCAAATGTGCTGCTGACCTCGTCACATTTGTGACGACGGCTATGGCCGTTTATTATTATTATTATTATTATTATATAATTATTATTGTTAAACATCTGCCATTACTTAATTAGTTAATTCAGTGCTTCTCAAAGTGGGGTCCGTATATATTGTTTGTATGTTTGTATTAAATGGGTGACTGTGGTCAAAATGTTTATCAAATTGGAGGTTCATTGGAAATGAAAAGGGGTTGAATGAGAACCACTGTGCTGTAATTGTAATAATCTCATGTCTATATACAGTATAAGTACAGTACAGTCACACACACACACACACACACACACACACACACACACACACACACACACACACTAAAGCCAATATCATTCATCCCCTGTCCCAAGCAACACATCTTCTCCAGCGAGGTATAACCTATAATCTATTCTAAATACAGATGGAGAGGAGAGGAGAGGAGAGGAGAGGAGAGGAGAGGAGAGGAGAGGAGAGGAGAGGAGAGGGGAGGGGAGGAGAGGAGAGGAGGCCAGTCAGTCTCACAGGAGAGGAGAGGAGAGGAGAGGAGAGGAGAGGAGAGGAGAGGAGGGGAGGGGAGAGGAGAGGAGAGGAGAGGAGAGGAGAGGAGAGGAGAGGAGAGGAGAGGAGAGGAGAGGAGGCCAGTCAGTCTCACAGGAGAGGAGAGGAGAGGAGAGGAGGCCAGTCAGTCTCACAGGAGAGGAGAGGAGAGGAGAGGAGAGGAGAGGAGAGGAGAGGAGAGGAGAGGAGGCCAGTCAGTCTCACAGGAGAGGAGAGGAGAGGAGAGGAGAGGAGAGGAGAGGAGAGGAGAGGAGAGGAGAGGAGAGGAGAGGAGGCCAGTCAGTCTCACAGGAGAGGAGAGGAGAGGAGAGGAGAGGAGAGGAGAGGAGAGGAGAGGAGAGGAGAGGAGGCCAGTCAGTCTCACAGGAGAGGAGAGGAGAGGAGAGGAGAGGAGAGGAGAGGAGAGGAGAGGAGAGGAGAGGAGAGGAGAGGAGAGGAGGCCAGTCAGTCTCACAGGAGAGGAGAGGAGAGGAGAGGAGAGGAGAGGAGAGGAGAGGAGAGGAGGCCAGTCAGTCTCACAGGAGAGGAGAGGAGAGGAGAGGAGAGGAGAGGGTAGACAGACATCATGAATGAATTGCATTCATTGTAAAAGGTGTAGAATAGAATCATCATCAGAGTTAATTGAACAGCAGCCTTCCTCCTCCTCCCATCCTAATCAATCCGGTTCTCCCTCAGCCAGCAGAAAAACACACGAAAAACAACAAAAGCAACCAAAACAACAACAATAAGGCTTCATAATAAAACAATATAAGATTACAACCACAACAACAGCACCACAGACAGACAGATGTTGGCTTTACAACAATGACACATGCTGGGACAATAAGCTACAAACCCGAGACAATATACGATTAAAACAGAAAGATTATTCAGCATGAAAAAGCAACACAATAAATTAACGACCTTCTTGCACCCAAAAAGCACTGGATGACAGCGCGTCGACAATGGGCTTATTTTAACCCCCCTCCCT
Organism: Protomyctophum bolini; assembly: GCF_963924005.1. Classification (NCBI taxonomy): domain Eukaryota; kingdom Metazoa; phylum Chordata; class Actinopteri; order Myctophiformes; family Myctophidae; genus Protomyctophum; species Protomyctophum bolini. Next base: position 1,952,812 of record NC_137879.1, on the reverse strand, counting down.
CCCCCCAGCAGCAATAATGATAATAAACACAAGATGTTCTCAGTGTTTTAAGAACATATACATTTATATTTGATCCGTACCTTGTGTTGTTCTGCGTCGCATCACCACCGCCACCTCCTCCAGACGCCATTCAGTCCAGTTCCATTCCGTCCAGCTCCACTCCACAGATTACAATCCATGACTTCCTAGAATATATATATATATTATATATATATATCTGTGTATGTATGGGAAAACCTATGCGTGTGTATGTACGTGCACGCTGTCTGTAAAGGCCAGTCCGTGTTTTGTTTCCACCCCCCACACACACACACACATACGGTACGTGACACACGCTCGCACTACTATTCTGCCGCACACACACACTACCGTCCCTCGGTGCCTAACCTACCCGCTATGAGAAGCCTCACGGGCGGCCGCGTCGTGTCCGTCTCACCGCCGAGTCCCGTAAAGCCGCTTCTCCTCCATGACGACAACAACAAACACGTTAACTTATTGTTGTTATTATTAAAACAATAGGCGTTAAAATGTGCGTGTTTGATGTTGTTACATGTCGCTGCAGTGTGTGTGTTTGTGTGTGTGTGTGAGCAGTATGTGCTGCCACGCAGCGACGCAACACGGTAGTCGAGACACACACACACACACAGGGTCTTATGGTCCCATGGGCCGGAGGGACGGCTCGCGCCACCACCACGCCGTGGTTGGTTGATTGCTGCTGGTGGAGGGGTCGGTTGTCTAGGCAACCGACCGAGACCGCTGACCGGCAGGGAGAGAGAGAGAGAGAGAGAGAGAGAGAGAGAGAGAGAGAGAGAGAGAGAGAGAGAGAGAGAGAGAGAGAGAGAGAGAGAGAGAGAGAGAGACTGTATTCTTATGTTCCCATAGGCCAGCTCGTTTCCGAGGCTGTGATTGGTCAGCTCGGTTGACCCGGAGTGACAGTACACAGCAGGGAGATAGGAAGGATAGGTGGGCACCGGTAGCGTGTGTGTGTGTGTGTGTGTGTGTGTGTGTGTGTGTGTGTGTGTGTGTGCGCGTTCAGGAACTAATCAAGCTGCTGTTACTTGCTGTTCCCGGGGCGAATTATAAGTTTGTCATGCCTTAGATAGGCAGTTTCTCCTCCTTCAGACTATACTGTACGTAAGTACTGATGCATATGTTGGGCAATTTACATAATTAGCATAATGTATAATATAGCTATATTTGTAGTACTATATAGCTATAGTATAATATACTATACTGTAGCTACACCTCTCAGCCATTGTAAAGTCCACTGTAACCTGAGACCTCTTGTGGCATATTGCTTTAGTATAGTATAATATAGTATATATGTACACTAGCTATAGTATAAACTAGGGCATTTCATCAAAAAACCGATTTATCGACTTCATTAACACGAGTCGATTCCCACCTGCAGCTCGAGTCGAAAATTGTTCTTTTTCTGTCTTTTTTCCCCCCCTTTTTTTTTCCATGCGATTGTGTGTGTGTGGGACACGGAACGCAAAACCTGATTGGCTTACCCTGATAGTGTGTGTCCTGGCTCTACCAATGATCACCTCATGCGTAAACACAGAGGGCGGAGCTTATAGCACGGTGGAGGGAGAAATAAGGAGAAAAGGTGTCAAGAAGAAAACAACAATGGCGGAGAGAGAGAGAGAGAGAGAGAGAGAGAGAGAGAGAGAGAGAGAGAGAGAGAACGCAGGTGGATCCTCGCAGACCCCGACGAATAAAAAGCACAGCCGGTCGGTCGTCACACGTGTGGAAATACTTCACGTTGGATGAAGAAAAGCAAACGCTGTCCTGTAACCTCTGTAAGACGACCTACTCGTATACCACGAGAACACAAGGAGCGCTATACGCTCGGCCATCTCACAAAAACAAGCATCCCAGGTAAGGGTGACGGAGTGCTGATACTAGTCGCCCAGTGCAGACGTCAGACGTCCATGAGCAGCGACGCCAAAAAAGCCTCTATCAGACCAAAGAAAAGGGCAAATCGCAGGTTAAATTATGGATGTGATCGTCCAAGACACCAGACCTGTGTGTGTGTGTAGAGCGCAAGGGAGAGGCTTCAAAGCGATGCTGACATTGTTTTGAACCGGAATACACACACAGCCCCGTCCGTGCCACAAAACTCTGTGCGGCTAGTATCAACCGAGAGAGTCATGACTCCGTGCGAGCCAGCATTATCCCATTCTGAACGGGAACCCATGTTGGTGTTGGCATCATGTTATGCTTTAGCTATTGAAAAATAGCAGATCTACAAGCTCATAGCCCGCCACCGAGTGGCGCGCTACGAGCTTGTAGGTCTGCTATTTTTGAAAAATCGAAGAACGACTGACATTTTTAAGAATCTGATCTCGGGTCAGAATGGGTTAATCGGACCAGTGTGTGTCCAGTGGAAACCTCGTATGAATCTGATCTCAGGTCAGAATGGGTTTAAAGAGGAGATGAAAGGCAGGAGTGTGACGCTGACAACAGACCTGTGGAACGTCCTCCTCAACCATGGAGCCCTAGATCACGGTAACGGCCCATTACATTACAGATGAGTGGACCAGATGAGTGGACCACGACAGCCAGAGTCCTGAGTCTGACTACCTCCCTCATGACAGAGCGACACACAGCTACCAACATCTCCGCTCGCCTGTCTGCGATAATCAAAGAGTGGGACATATACGGTACGGTACGGTCGGTGCACGATAGATAATGCCTCAAACATGAACCTGGCCTTGGAGATGTGTGAGCTGTCGCCAAAAGACCTCGCCGGATGTGCAGGGCACACTCTACGCAGTTGCCAATAAAAGCTAAAACCCTCGAAATGTTCAAAAGCACACTCAAAACCCACCTTTTCAAACGGGCTTTCCCTACATAACCCCCCCCACACACACACACACACCGCCTTCTTGTTTTTCCCTCTTTTGATTTTGATTTCTAGTTTTTAACCTTTTTAAACCTTTTTAAATATAGTTTTCTAATAAATATGTCTGTACCTCTTTCTGTAAAGCGACTTTGGGTACCCAGAAAAGCGCTATATAAATCGTATATATTATTAAGCTGGATTAAGTCCTATACCTGAAATCGCCAAGTCCGTCCGTGGAGCTGGCCAAACGTGTCGTCGTGAGTCATTTTCGACACTCATCGACGGCAACTTGCGCTCTGAAGGCAAAACAGCGTGACCTCAAAATGCCCAAAAAATATATAAACTCCAAAATGACTGTGCGGTTCGGTGTTTCATGATGCTTGGACGCTTACAGGAGCAAAGGGTCCCCGTCCAGGTCCAGTCTGTCCTGGTTAGATGAGTCCGTGACAAAGCCAAGTGTAGCCATGTCACTAACATGACTCTGTATGAGGGACTACCGAGGGTGAGCCAGAAAATAGCAGCCAGGAGAATGAGACTAGCAGGACACTGCCAAAGGCATCAAGAACTGCCAGCCAGCAAACTGGTGCTCTGGGAACCAACACACGGGCATCGATCACGAGGACGCCCCGCGCTAACATACGTGGATGTACTCAAGAGCGATGCAGGAGTGCAAAGTACCAACGAACTGGCCGGATGTACGGAGAACCGGGAGGACTGGAAACGACGATGGAGGGCTCGTCTGAGGACGACCTAGAGATGAAGGCCCTCGCGATGCGAGCGTCACATTGGGAGCTGATAGATTCAACTCATTCCTGTGTTATCTCCTCTAGGCAAAGTGACCACACTGATGTGTGCATGCGAGGTGCATGTTGGCCTGTCCTTCATCTATCCCGCCATTTTCAACACCGTCAACAAAACCCTCTATCTATCCATGAACCGATGAAAAGAACCGATGGTGAAACCAACTTGCATTCAACTGCATGTGGAAATAATATCAACTCTGTTGTGTCTTAAGTGTCGATTAGATCTATAACTGGTTTATGGATAGGGCAGGGGGGGGAAACTCTGATGATGGAGACTCAGAGAGAGAGAGAGAGAGAGAGAGAGAGAGAGAGAGGGAAACTATACCCCACACTCACTCCAGAGGGCCACAATGCATATAGTAAAAAAATAGCTGATCTACAAGCTCAAACTGCCACACGTTTTGATCTAGTAGATCTGCTATTTTTGCTCTTTTTTCAATTGAAATTCTGAATTATTTTTAGCTATTTCTGAAGGTGGGGGCCACATGTGGCCCTCAGGCCGCCAGTTGATATTAACCTGCGGGCCACATTAGCTGAAGGTGGGGGCCACATGTGGCCAGTAGCCCATGTAAGGGATAGGGGATACATAAAAAAAATAAAAATAAAAAATCTTCTCCCTGTGACGTGGCCCCCTCAGTGGTTGTGGCCCTAGTTATAAGAAGCGACCGCTTGGTTCGCTTATGCCTAGAACCGGCCCTGGATGGAATGTCGCGGTTTAGCCAGACAATAGCAGCCAGGAGAATGAGACTGTAGCAGCCAGGAGAATGAGACTGTAGCAGCCAGGAGAATGAGACTGTAGCAGCCAGGAGAATGAGACTGTAGCAGACAGGATAATGATACTGTAGCAGCCAGGAGAATGAGACTGTAGCAGACAGGAGAATGAGACTGTAGCAGACAGGAGAATGAGACTGTAGCAGACAGGAGAATGAGACTGTAGCAGACAGGAGAATGAGACTGTAACAGACAGGAGAATGAGACTGTATCAGACAGGAGAATGAGACTGTAGCAGACAGGAGAATGAGACTGTAGCAGACAGGAGAATGAGACTGTAGCAGACAGGAGAATGAGACTGTAGCAGACAGGAGAATGAGACTGTATCAGACAGGAGAATGAGACTGTATCAGACAGGAGAATGAGACTGTAGCAGACAGGAGAATGAGACTGTAGCAGACAGGAGAATGAGACTGTAACAGACAGGAGAATGAGACTGTAACAGACAGGAGAATGAGACTGTAGCAGACAGGAGAATGAGACTGTAGCAGACAGGAGAATGAGACTGTAACACTAACAGACAGGAGAATGAGACTGTAGCAGACAGGAGAATGAGACTGTAGCAGACAGGAGAATGAGACTGTAGCAGACAGGAGAATGAGACTGTAGCAGACAGGAGAATGAGACTGTATAGCAGACAGGAGAATGAGACTGTAGCAGACAGGAGAATGAGACTGTAGCAGACAGGAGAATGAGACTGTAGCAGACAGGAGAATGAGACTGTAGCAGACAGGAGAATGAGACTGTAGCAGCCAGGAGAATGAGACTGTAGCAGACAGGAGAATGAGACTGTAGCAGACAGGATAATGAGACTGTAGCAGACAGGAAAATGAGACTGTAGCAGCCAGGAGAATGAGACTGTAGCAGACAGGAGAATGAGACTGTAACAGACAGGAGAATGAGACTGTATCAGACAGGAGAATGAGACTGTAGCAGACAGGAGAATGAGACTGTATAGCAGACAGGAGAATGAGACTATAGCAGCCAAAGGCATCAAGAGCTGCCAACGCTAGTGCTGTGGTTACCGAATAACCAAATGCGCAAATTCCAATTTTATGAATTTATACCACAGGCAGACTCTTCACATACTAGAGCACGTCTGAAATAAGTGTCAGAGCTGAAATCGACATGTAAATATGAAATAAATGCTTAAACATGTAGCTATAGGTGTAATGTTAGAGTCCACAGAAGACATGTAAATATGAAATAAATGCTTAAACATGTAGCTATAGGTGTAATGTTAGAGACCACAGAAGACATGTAAATATGAAATAAATGCTTAAACATGTAGCTATATGTGTAATGTTAGAGACCACAGAAGACATGTAAATATGAAATAAATGCTTAAACATGTAGCTATAGGTGTAATGTTAGAGTCCACAGAAGACATCTAAACATGAAATAAATGCTTAAACATGTAGCTATAGGTGTAATGTTAGAGACCACAGAAGACATGTAAATATGAAATAAATGCTTAAACATGTAGCTAGTTGTAATGTTAGAGACCACAGAAGACATGTAAATATGAAATAAATGCTTAAACATGTAGCTAGGTGTAATGTTAGACCACAGAAGACATGTAAATATGAAATAAATGCTTAAACATGTAGCTAGGTGTAATGTTAGAGTCCACAGAAGACATGTAAATATGAAATAAATGCTTAAACATGTAGCTAGGTGTAATGTTAGAGACCACAGAAGACATGTAAATATGAAATAAATGCTTAAACATGTAGCTAGGTGTAATGTTAGAGACCACAGAAGACATGTAAATATGAAATAAATGCTTAAACATGTAGCTAGGTGTAATGTTAGAGACCACAGAAGACATGTAAATATGAAATAAATGCTTAAACATGTAGCTAGGTGTAATGTTAGAGACCACAGAAGACATAGGGATGCACCGAAATTTAAATTCTTGGCCGAAACCGAATACCGAATATCCGAATAGGATTAATATTATACATCTTTTTTCCTACCATTGCTGTCATGGCCGTACCTTAAAGCTACCTGATTTATGGCAAAATATATGGTTATGGCAAAACTTTACTTAACATAATGATCACTATTATGGGTCCATAAAACATTTATTCAGCCCTTTTGAATGCATTCATTGCATACACTATTCGGTGATATATTTTCTGCCTATTTGGGCCGAAACCGAATAGGCCGAAAATGCATTTTTAGCCATTTTCTGCCGAATATTTTCTGCGGCCGAATATGCGGTGCATCACTAGTAAATATGAAATAAATGCTTAAACATGTAGCTATGGTGTAATGCTAGAGACCACAGAAGTGAACCTTTTCAAGCCTGTTTTCTCAACTCGCTGTTTCTCTGCCAGACATTACTCTATAAGCCATATCTCCAAAACTGGAGGGTCAAACTGAACAACCAATATGTCAATTTGAAGCTATGATTCCCTGCTTTCACATGACATGAAAAAGCAAAAATTCTAAATTTTCCTTGTACTGCCTTTTGTCCAGCACCTGGGCTAGACGAGGCTCTCCTACATAGACTTCTATTGAGAATTGGGACAACAAATAGGGACAAGTCCTGAACCGGAAGTATAGGCAGAAAAGCACTGGACCGGTCCCAGGCAACAGCCTTTATTTTAGATTGTTTTGTAGTAATAGTACAACATAAACATTACAGAGATTTTAGTTGTTACTGTACAATACTTTAACCCCTTTTGACCTGAAATCAGATTCTAAAAATGTTCTTCTACATCCTGACAGTTTTCTGAAAAAGCTGATGTCAGTCGTTCTTCGATTTTTCAAAAATAGCAGACCTACAAGCTCGTGGCGCGCTATGAGCTTGTAGATCTGCTATTTTTCAATAGCTAAAGCATAACACCAAAATGGGTTAAAACAGTTTTCACACATGCTTAAAATAGCTCTTATTTGCGCCGCCCTGGTTGAAAAACAATGCATTTCCAACTCCAGGTTGTCTCAGTTCAGGCTGCATTAGAACAGCGCTCGGTTTCTTCCCCCACTCTGGGTCCGGGATGAGGCTTTCTACGTCTATGGGTTGTCCCCTGTGTGAGTCCTCATGTGATTTTTCAAAACTCGAACGTCGCTATAGCTTTTGCTACACACTGAACAAGCAAAGGGTTTTTCCCCGGTGTGAGTCCTCATGTGCATTTTCAAAGTGTTATTATGGCTAAAGCTTTTGCTACAAACTGAACAGGCGAAGGGTTTGTCTCCCGTATGAGTTCTCATGTGACTTTTCAGATTGCCATTTTCAATAAAGCTTTTGCCACAAACAGAACAAACGAATGGCCTTTCCCCTGTATGAGTCCTCATGTGATTTTTCAGATTTACAGTTTGGCTATAGCTTTTGCCACAAAGTGAACAAAGAAATGGCTTTTCCCCTGTATGTGTCCTCATGTGTTTTTTCAGTTGCTCCGATTGGCGAAATCTTTTGCTACAAATTGAACAAAGAAATGGCTTTTCCCCCGTGTGAGTCATCATGTGTATTCTCAGTTGTTCAGATTGGCGAAAGCTTTTGCTACAAACTGAACAAATAAATGGCTTTTCCCCTGTATGAATCAGCATGTGTTTTTTCACATCTCCAGATTGAGTAAAGCTTTTGCTACAAATTGAGCAAAGAAATGGCTTTTCGCCTGTATGGGTCCTCATGTGTGTTTTCAGTTGTTGAGTGTACCTGTAGCTTTTGTTGCAAACTGAACATGCAAATGGCTTTTCCCCTGTATGACTTCTCATGTGTCTTTTGAGCAGTGTATTGGTGCCATAGCTTTTGCTACAAACTGAACACGCAAATGGCTTTCCCTCTGTATGGGTCCTCATGTGTGCTTTCAACAGCTGAGTGTGGCTATAGGTTTTGCTACAAACTGAACAAGCGAATGGCTTTTCCACTGTATGAGTCATCATGTGTCTTTTGAGCTGTCGAGTGTCACCAAAGCATTTGCTACATACTGAACAAGCAAATGGCTTTTCGCCTGTATGAGTAGTCATGTGTTTTTTCAGATCTCCAGATTGGTAAAAGCGTTTGCTACAAACTGAACAAGCAAAGCGTTTTTCCCCCGTATGAATCCTCATGTGTCTTCTAAGCTGTTGAGTGTGACTATAGCATTTGCTACAAACTGAACAAGGAAAGGGTTTGTCCACTGTATGAGTCCTAATGTGAATTTTCAAACTTTGACGGTACTTAAAGCTTTTACTACAAACTGAACAAGCAAAGGGTTTGTCCCCTGTATGAGTCCTCATGTGACTTATCAAAATTTGATTACGACTAAAACTTTTGCTACAAACTGAACAAGCAAATGGCCTTTCCCCTGTATGAGTCCTCATGTGTCTTTGCAGGTGTTGAGGGCGAGTGAAGATTTTGCTACAAACTGAACAAACAAATGGCTTTTCCCCTGTATGAGTCCTCATGTGTAGTTTCAGGTGACAAGTTTGGCTAAATCCTTTGCTACAAACTGAACAAGCAAATGGCTTTTCCCCTGTATGAGTCCTCATGTGTGGGTTCAGGTGATAAGATCGCCTAAATCTTTTGCTACAAACTGAACAAGCAAATGGCTTTTCCCCTGTATGAGTCCTCATGTGTTGTTTCAGGTGAAAAGTTTGACTAAAGCCTTTGCTACAAACGGAACACGCAACTGGCTTTTCATGAGTCCTCATGTGTCCTTTCAGTTGACCAATTTCATTAAAGCTTTTTCCGCAAACTGAGCAAGGAAAGGGCGTGTCCCCTGTATGAGTCATCATGTGTGTCTTCAGCTGTTGAGTGTGGCCAAAGCTGTTGCTACAAACTAAACAAGCAAATGGATTTTCCCCTGTGTGAGTCCTCATGTGTCTTTTCAGCTGTATAGTGTAGGTAAAGATCTTGCTACAAACTGAACAAGCAAATGGCTTTTCCCCTGTATGCGTCCTCATGTGTTCTTTCAGGTGATAAGATCGGCTAAATATTTTGCTACAAACTGAACAAGCAACCGTATTTTCGTGAGTCCTCATGTGTTCTTCCAGAGACCACCCTGCAGCCTCCTCTGGTCTCTGAATTAGCTCCTCCTGCTGTTCCTCTTTAATCTGTGGTTGTGGTTCCTCCTCCTGGACCAAACTGGGACTCCTCTCCTCCTCTTCACACCCAGGAAGGAGTGTGAGATCTATCAGGAGGACACATAGAGTTATATATGAACAGAGAAGACACCCGAGTTCTCCTCCCATCCACTTGCATTAAGTTGCTCAAAAGCGCATGAGGCGATTTCACTCCTCCTTCCTGGTTTGGAACAGAGTGCATCCTGGTATGGATTTGCCCCAAACACATGAACGCGCTGCCGTTGACTATCATTGTGCCGTTTGTGCTGCGTTCACGTATGAAACATTCGTTCACGTGTCATGGCCCCAATAATAACATGAACGTGCACAATGATAGTCAACGGAGCAGCGCTGGCTCGAGATGCAATGACAAATTCGCCTCAGGGTTTCCTCTGGGTGCCGTCTCTATTGTATATATACTCTAAGGGAGGACAGAGGAGGGAACATCATCAGAGAACAAATCAATGTATGTGTTTTTAGAGTGACAGCTTTCGCAAGCGGAAAAAATGAGGGGGGGGATTTGCGGGTCCTGGCTTGCCTTTTTTGGGGGGGAGGGGGATGAAGAGAAAATATCACGCCAAAAATGTAGTACACATTGCACTAATTATACTGTAGGCTACTTAGTCAGACTTAGTTAACATATAGTCTATCAATAAATATAAGTAAATGTCAAAACACAGTCTGTCCTATCCTGTGACATTATGAATGAACATACATCAATGATCATGTTGTTGTTGTTATTGACAGATTATGATATAATTCACGGCAGCATTTTTCCCCCCCGTTCAGCTCTTATTTTGAAAGAGCCAAAAAATCTAGACCGGATGTTGTGAACGTATGTTGGGTTGTGTGACGATGCCACGTCGTTCCCTGTTTGCCGCGGGTTCTGCTCTAACATGACGCAGCAGGATCGCATCAAAACAAAAGTGTTTTGTCAAACCATGTGACTTCCATTGGAAATGCATTGGGGCGGCCATTAAACAGGGACAACGCATGTTGCAACACTGTGAGTGAGGTCTTAGGGCCGATTCATACTCCTATTTTAGAGCCGAATAAAAGTCGGTTCGATGCTGTAGAGCAGGGGTAACCAACCAGGGGTTCGCGAGCTACCAGTAGCTCGCGGGAACCTTTCAAGTCGATCCCGAAGTGTCAGACTGACGGGCAGCCAGACATCACAGCAGAATGTCGTTCGCAAAAAAGAGCAGATCTACAAGCTAACAACGTGTAGAGACTCGATGCATTTTAGCTTGAAGATCTGTTCCCCTTGCTTCCACCGCACCGCCCTCAGCCCTCCCCATTTTAGCACTCTGTGCTCATGTGCTGTGTCCTGTGTGTCTGTTGTTCCCTCGCAGCCGCAGGCAGCACACAGTCGCGTCAGAGTGAACGCAGCATGATGGCGTCCCCGACACGTTGAATACTAAACCTATTTGTAAAGTTCGAACGCCAACTTTTAACCAAACGTGGGAGAAACACTGTGCACGGCTGCACGCACAAATAAAGAGTGCACTCACGCACGCACATGACGGATTATTATCGATCAAAACAATCCTTAGCGTCGCTTACAAAAGCATGTGTTGCACAGCATGAATATCACTATGACAAAGTGTCAAAATGTTTAGTGCCGCTGTCAAAACATGACACAGTGAGAGTTGAAGATTCTAACTATTGGAACAAGAAATCAGTTTTGAAGGCAGTGGGTCCTAGACAGGGCTTGACGCTTAGCTCATGGATGCATGCATGATAGACAGACTATCCGTTTTATCCTGCTGTTCTATCATGGGATATTCGATGCAGGGCAAGATGCTCGATTGTGAATTAAATTGTAACATTCTCCTTGGCTTTGTCTACTTCACACAGAACATCTGACACACAGCTACAGTAGACTATTAATTTACTAAGCTGGTAACTTACTCGGCTGCCTACCGTTGCTGGTTAAGCAGGTCACACAATGGATATGGACCACTGATATTTATCCAGCCAGGTCGGTGATTACTTATCATTCATGCTGTGCAACACATGCTTTTGTAAGCGACGCTAAGGATTGTTTTGATCGATAATAATCCGTCATGTGCGTGCGCGAGTGCACTCTTTATTTGTGCGTGCAGCCGTGCACAGTGTTTCTCCCACGTTTGGTTAAAAGTTGGCGTTCGAACTTTACAAATAAGTTTAGTATTCAACGTGTCGGGGACGCTATCATGAACTCGTATGACTGACTCACATCTAAAAGAGACCCTCAGACTGGCAATCACTAAATATGAACCAGATTTCAAAACGCTTGCAGATAAAGTGCAGTCACAGCAGTCTCATTAAAGGTGGGCTGAACCTGAGAGTATGTCACCATATCTGTGCAAATATATATGGTCATGTTATGCCTATGTCATTTGAACATCTGCCAATGTGAATATTCATTGAAGTGAGAAACAAAATATTGTGCTGTAAAAGCAATTCATGTCCTTTGCATTTTGTTTTATTTAAAAAAAACTCAACAAAGAAGTGTATTTGTATTTCTGTCCTAATATTTTTTATTTCTAATACATTTGTCTTAATATTATTTGACATTGATAATTGCGAATGCAGTGAGCACTTACTATAAGTATTTATTCTAATTTAAGCTTTAGTCTTTGTGTGGATGTGTGCACATGCATTGAGCCTGTCAGAAATAGCAAAAAAATAAGTGTTTTTTATAACACGTTTTAGTGGTAGATCTTGGCTTACAATTGGGAATAAAATGGGCTCTTGGGCTTGAAAAGGTTGGTTACCACTGCTGTAGAGCCTACAATGTGACGTCATTTGAGGTTTGGGGGGGGCGGTGGGGGGGGGGGGGGGGTACCGTCCTAAAGTCGACTCTTCGGTGCTACTGAAAATTTCTGACGAGCCGAAATCATTTCGGCACTACAGCACCGAAACAGCGGTAAAATAGGAGTATGAATCGGCCCTAAGGCCTCACTCACACGCAAGACACACACTTGTGTCCCGTGTGTCTTCTGTGTGTCACGGCAGCCTCAATGCATTCGGGAGTCACATGGTTTCATGACAGAACCTTGATTCATGGCTGTCTTCTGCCCCATATTTTTAACATATTTTTTTTAACGTAGAAGTCTGGCCTCAGTCCTAGTTCTAAAATGGGTTTACAGCTGACTGACCTTCCTTGGCGTCCTCCCACCCATCACCGTCTTCGGCATCACATTCAGAACCGTTCTCAGAGAAGGGGTGGTAACCTCTAGTCGGTATGGGTGACGGCAGGCGGCCCACATCAGGTTGTGTTTTCGTGTATCCGGTGGAGGAGGTACCGGCTACAGGCTCTGGCTCTCTGTTCTCATCACCAGCGACACACTGTGGTTCCTCCTGGTCCAGACTGGGTCTCCTCCTCTCCTCCTCTGTGCACACAGCGAGGACGTCTAGGAAATATGAAATGAGAGAAAAGCACTGAACGTTTGACATGTTCTGTCGTTTCTCTTTCCAAGTTGTCTGTGTTCCACTCAGTTGTTAGACTTTACCAGATGTTTCTTTATTTCTAGCACTGGCCACTTGCCCAAATGTGCTGCGGCTATGGCCGCTTTTAGCCTGAGGGGTGTTTTTTTTGTGTAAAACGTGCAAACAATGTTTGGAATTGGAATTCTTCAACCTAGTAATTAAGGGTTGCCTAACTGCCCCTGGCAGCAAAATAAAACACTAAGGGTTGCCCACCTGCCCCTGGCAGCTAAATAAAACACTAAGGGTTGCCCACCTGCCCCTGGCAGGCAAATAAAACTTCTGGGCAGGTAGAGTTTGCTACACAACACCAGAGATCTGTCTAAACACCTGAACGTGTCCAGAGAGCTCTGTCTTCTATAAACACAACACCAGATATCTGTCTAAACACCTGAACGTGTCCAGAGAGCTCTGTCTTCTATAAACACAACACCAGATATCTGTCTAAACACCTGAACGTGTCCAGAGAGCTCTGTCTTCTATAAACACAACACCAGAGATCTGTCTAAACACCTGAACGTGTCCAGAGAGCTCTGTCTTCTATAAACACAACACCAGAGATCTGTCTAAACACCTGAACGTGTCCAGAGAGCTCTGTCTTCTATAAACACAACACCAGAGATCTGTCTAAACACCTGAACGTGTCCAGAGAGCTCTGTCTTCTATAAACACAACACCAGAGATCTGTCTAAACACCTGAACATGTCCAGAGCTCTGTCTTCTATAAACACAACACTAGATATCTGTCTAAACACCTGAACGTGGCCAGAGCGCTCTGTCTTCTGCTCTGTGGAATGTAAAATAAGAATAAAATAGAATGTGCTGCTTTCACTGTCACAAATAACGGCATGTGTTTTCTCTTTTAATGAAACAAACAAACAAACTACTGTACCAAATGAGTACTATTCTTCTATTCTTTTCTACAACAGGAGCCAATGCTGCATTGTTTTACAACACAACAATGGGTCTTAAAGGAGAATTCCATGCTAGAATGCTTTCTTACCTTTCTTTGTAGTTGTTACGTTACGTCACCACCAAAGAGGTCCAGGTGTTTTTTTGTGCAAAAGCTCCTTATTGGCTATTTTCCCTACCATAAGCGCTCAATGAATTGCATTGAATGGGAATTGAATGGGGCTATGGGGTGTTGTGCTAATTCACTTATTTCCATCGAAATAAGTAGTAAAGTGTGCCGCTTGGGATATTATTTACATTATGAAGAGAGGATATATACAAAATAATTATAATTTTGAGCGATGGAAATAAGCGAATTAGCACAACACCCCATAGCCCCATTCAATTCCCATTCAATGCAATGCAATTCATTGAGGGCTTATGGTAGGGAAATAGCCAATAAGGAGCTTTTGCACAAAAAAACACCTGGACCTCTTTGGTGGAGACGTAACAACTACAAATAACACCTGGACCTCTTTGGTGGGGACGTAACAACTACAAAGAAAGGTAAGAAAGCCTTCTAGCATGGAATTCTCCTTTAATTAGTAGTTCAGCAAACAATCATTGAGGAAACAATTTAGAAAGTATTGTTTGTTTGTTTGGTTCTTTTAGCAACAATATTCACATAATGTTATAATGCAGATAGAAATTTTTTTCTCTCTCACCCGTCGTCTTCTTCTTTCCTTTGGACATTTTCTTTAACTCTTTTCCGTTCTTCATTTTCTCACCAGTTCCTCCACCTACAGTACGTTCACCAAGACAAAAACAAAAGAAAACAATCTTGATGCGATGTAAAGTTATTGATCACAGCTAAACCAGGTAGCCTACTAGTAAAAAAACAAATGGACCCTTACGGGTCGATTTGGTTCAATTTCTTTGATTCCACACACAGGTGACACAGGAGGGTGATCACTGGCACACTGACTGACTGGCAGAGAGAGAGAGAGAGAGAGGGGTTTTTTATTTTATTGTTATAATTTTTATCCCACGATTTGTAACCCATTTTTCACCCCTGTGTAAATTATCTAATGTGATCCTGGGCTCTACACACCCTCCACCAACCTAGTCCCCATATATGGGGGACATGGGGAGACCAACCTAGTCCCCATATATGGGGGACAAGGGGAGAGCAACCTAGTCCCCATATATGGGGGACAAGGGGAGAGCAACCTAGTCCCCATATATGGGGGACAAGGGGAGACCAACCTAGTCCCCATATATGGGGGACAAGAGGAGAGCAACCTAGTCCCCATATATGGGGGACAAGGGGAGAGCAACCTAGTCCCCATATATGGGGGACAAGGGGAGAGCAACCTAGTCCCCATATATGGGGGACAAGGGGAGAGCAACCTAGTCCCCATATATGGGGGACAAGGGGAGAGCAACGGACTTGAACTCATGCTTCCTTCATGCCTGAGTGTCCAAGTTGCTCCTTTACACCTGACAGGGGGGAGTTTCCCTGGTTGGACGTTGTAGCGCGTGGAAGGAACACGTTATTCCAACCAGTTCCTTTCCCCTCCATCAGGTGCCCCGGCTGGCCAGGGGGAGGTAGTTTAGTGACCAGGATTACTGCATGTTT
This sequence comes from Protomyctophum bolini, assembly GCF_963924005.1. Lineage (NCBI taxonomy): Eukaryota > Metazoa > Chordata > Actinopteri > Myctophiformes > Myctophidae > Protomyctophum > Protomyctophum bolini. The sequence goes on along the minus strand of NC_137879.1, from coordinate 1,937,334 downwards.
TTTGTGAGGATACCTACCGCTTTTTTTCTTTAAAAAAAAGAATGTAGAATTATTATTCTACATTGTTTCAAACTGATAACTGTGTCTAGGGAGGGAGTCTGGGAGTCGAACGATCATTACATCCTGGTGTGAAAGAAAATACAAAATAAAAGTTGTCAAGTACAGCCTGTGGACAATCACACAACCAGTTGGGAATATTAAATTTTGTCGTGGTGTCATTAATAAACATAGCCATGGTTAACTTCCGCGATTAGCACTGCTGCACTCTGCGTAGTTTAATAAAAAGCATTTTTATCCAAGCTGTTTTTCCCCCATTGGCTTTCAACTACGCGCCCCCTATCGGTCGGGAGGAGGGTGGCACTCGGTGTGTTCGATATAGGCACGCTGACCGTCCTGCCAATACAGACTAATAGGCGAGTGCGCTCCCGGTGTGCAACTGTGAGTTTTCCAAACAAACCCCGTTTGAGAAAAGTAGCCGGGGCGCTCGGATAAAAATGCTTTTTATGAAACAACGCGGATTGCAGCAATGCTAATCGCCGTACCAGCACATTTCTAACACCCGTGGCCCACGTGGTGAGTACTTCCATCTGAATGTTTATGTACACGTTTGCTCTGTAAATGTAGCGATTGCGTAAAACAGGCATGTTTCAGGGCTAATAAACTTAAGGCCTATTCATAGTCTGGATTTTCGGTGGTGAGGTGACCACCGCTCCGGTGGTGAGCTGACCACCGCTCCGGTGGTGAGCTGACCACCGCTCCGGTGGTGAGCTGACCACCGCTCCGGTGGTGAGGTGACCACCGCTCCGGTGGTGAGGTGACCACCGCTCCGGTGGTGAGGTGACCACCACCGCTCCGGTGGTGAGGTGACCACCGCTCCGGTGGTGAGGTGACCACCACCGCTCCGGTGGTGAGGTGACCACCACCGCTCCGGTGGTGAGGTGACCACCACCGCTCCGGTGGTGAGGTGACCACCGCTCCGGTGGTGAGGTGACCACCACCGCTCCGGTGGTGAGGTGACCACCGGAGCTGAAATAACGTTGAGCGGTGGTGAGTAAAGGCTCATACAAAGTCTGGTTTTTCGGGGGTGAGGTGACCACCGAACTACAACATGACGTCACTGAGGTGACCACCGAACTACAACATGACATCACTGAGGTGACCACCGAACTACAACATGACGTCACTGAGGTGACCACCGAACTACAACATGACGTCACTGAGCCGCGGTGAAGAGCAAACCACCGCCACCGCTCCAGCCCTTATCTCTGTTTAGCCTACTCACCACCACTCAACGTTATTTCAGCTCCGGTGGGGAGCGGTGGTCACCTCACCACCGAAAATCCAGACTATGAATAGGCCTTTAAAACAGAGCGGTGGCGGTGGTTTGCTCTTCACCGCGGCTCGTGACGTCATGTTGTAGTTCGGTGGTCACCTCACCACCGAAAAACCAGACTATGTATGAGCCTTTAGTGGTGTCATAATTAAACTTAGTGTTGACATGGCACACAGACTAGAAAATTAAAACATGGCACTTCATGTCAAAAAGGTTGCCGAGTACTAGTAGAGCCCCTTCATAGATGGTTGAACCCCATATAATCAACATAGCCTCAAAATCAGTTTAACCCACTTTAAACGTATATACTTTGGCAGACATACCTGCAGCCGGGTGTAGCAGCAGTGTGTCCATCTCTCTCTGGAAGAGGCTGCACATGAACTGCGCGGCCGCGCTGAGGCGCTCCAACACAAACACTCTGAGCCGACAGACGTCACCGCTTGTTGTGTGTTTGTCCAAAACACACAATATGTCCTCTCCCACCGACGTCATGTGTCCGTTTATCTCCAGGCGTACAGACTCCATTTGAACCGTTTAACCTCCTTTAGGAGACGTTTTTAACTCATTTAAGAGACGTTTAACCTGCTTTAAGAGACGTTTTAACTCATTTAAGAGACGTTTAACCTCCTTTATGATACATTTGATGAATTGAAAATTAATTGAACAATTAAGGTGGGCCCTATTGTAACCAAGTGTAACGCTTTATGGTGTCGTCCACTCACAGTTAATAGTTTTTGTATTGAGTTTGCACTTGAAATGACTGTAATTCTGCAAACTGTTAATACATCAATCAATCAGTCAATCAATCAAACGTTTTACCTCCTTTAAGAGACGTTTTACCTCCTTCATGATACATTTAAATCATTTAGGATAAGTTTTAACTCATTAAAGAGACGTTTTAACTGCTTTTATGAGATATTTCACCTCCTTTCTTTGTTGTGAGTCCAGAGAAACCTCGCAGCGTCGCGTCTGTCAACAGGAAGGAAGAACTACAGTTACGACTTGCTACTTCCTGGTCAACGTGACTGGTCAAGCATGCAACAACAACACAGGATCCAGCGGGGCACCGTTAGCCTTAATGCCTGCCGCCCCCTGGTGGAGGAGGCGTGTAACTGTCGCTGGTATAGATTTAGATCCCCTCGATCGGTGAGTCAACGAGGTGGCCACTGCCCAGTGCCCACTGCCCACTGGCCAGTTGGTTCGATCCCCACTTGGTCCAGAAGTAACCTTACAAACAATTTGGAATTTGTTTATAAACATTTTGATATTTGTTTATAAACATTTGGGATTTTTTTTTATAAACATTTTGATATTTGTTTATAAACATTTGGAATTTGTTTATAAACATTTTGATATTTGTTTATAAACATTTGGGATTTGTTTATAAACATTTTGATATTTGTTTATAAACAAAGTACAATGTGCATGCACACAATATGTAAATAAATAAATGTGTTACATTTTCTTGCATAAACACAAAGAGCTGTTTCCATAACTGCACAAATTATTGCACATAACATGAGTAGCTGTTATAATAACATAATAACATAACATGAGTAGCTCTTTGCCTGCCTGCCTGTCTGTCTGTCTGTCCATGAGTAGTTATTTGTCTGTCTGTCAATGAGTAGCTGTCTTACTGTCTGCCTGTCTATGAGTAGCTGTCTGCCTGCCTGTCTATGAGTAGCTGTCTGTCTGCCTGCCTGTCCAATTGTCCATGAGTAGCTGTCTGTCTGCCTGTCTGAGTAGCTGTCTGCCTGCCTGCCTGTCCAATTGTCCATGAGTAGCTGTCTGTCTGTCTATGAGTAGCTGTCTGCCTTCCTGCCTGTCCAATTGTCCATGAGTAGCTGTCTGTCTGTCTATGAGTAGCTGTCTGCCTTCCTGCCTGTCCAATTGTCCATGAGTAGCTGTCTGCCTGCCTGTCCAATTCTCCATGAGTAGCTGTCTGTCTGCCTGTCTATGAGTAGCTGTCTGACTGCCTGCCTGTCCAATTCTCCATGAGTAGCTGTCTGTCTGTCTGCCTGTCTATGAGTAGCTGTCTGCCTGCCTGCCAGCCAGCAAGTTGGTTAACAGAAAATAAATTGTTATGGCTGAGTAAAATAAAATACAATAATAATTTCCGCAATTACAATTTCCGAAATTTCCGCAATTTCCATTTCCGCAATTTCCGCAATTTCCATTTCCAACTATTAATGGCAGCTGGGTTTCATCATTAAAATAAAATAGAATCCCCCCCCCCCCCCCCCTTCGTTCGAGTAATAGTACAACTCTAATAGTATTACTTATAATAATGTAATTAAAGATAACTTCATTCAGATTTATTTATTTTTATTTCATTTTCCAGATTTTTTTTTCTTCTTTTTTTTAGATTTTCATTGGTGGGCCAGTCATAATGGTCCCGCGGGCCTGATGTGGCCCGCGGGCCTGAGGTTGAGTATCACTGGTGTAACACATGGACCCAAATGGACCCTTACAGGTCTGTAACTCTGAGAGTGTACTAGTAATGGGACCAGCCTATTCTCCAAACCATTATCTTATGCTTTGCTAGGTTGTACAAAATAATATTGGGTCAATTTAGCGCCACTCTGTGGCACTCTATGAGCTTGTAGATCTGCTTTTTTTTTTAAACCAAAATTATAACATGTTTAAAACACCAAAAGGGGTTCCCGCCCAAAATGGGTTTTAATCCAGAGCGATTTACATTAAGCAAGAACAAAAAGCATGGCAACGTAACAGTGGAATATCTACTGTATATATAATGAAACCATTCATATATAAACTATACATATATACTACACTATGCTATACTTAATGATGTACTATGACTACATACAATGCAATTCTAGTGCCGTCTACGTAACATGCTATCCAAGTCTACATAAAGTGCTATCTAAGGGGGTAGGTAGGGTAAGTGCTATGGGCCATGATGGAGTCTGAAAAGGTGGGTTTTCAGACTACGGCGGAAGATTGGGAGTGATGCTGCAGTTCTGACTGCAACGGGAAGCCCTTCCCAGTTCACACGCAAAAAAAAAAAAGGACAAACGTTGTGGAATGTTTTATTATATTTATTGAGCGTAGAGTCAAAAAGACACAATGGCACACACAGATATACATTTATATCCTGCTTGATAAAATCTCAACAATGAGGTGAAAGAACGTTTAAACATTCCACACACACACACACACACACACACACAGGCTACGGCAATCTGAAGAAAAAAAAAGAATACTTCTTTTTGTTCCAAGAGGATAAGAAAGTAAACTTTGTAGAGAACACTTTGTTGACGCTGCGATGTGGCAACCCAACACCTTTAAGACACTTCAAGACAAAATGGCAGTTTTCTTTGTGCAAGGATGTGTTTTTTTTTCCAGTCATGTTAGAAATGTTCTGATCCAAATGATCCGTTCTCTGTGGCAGAGATATATATATATACATACATCCTATGATCCATACAGACAGAAATATATAGGCCTATATCTTATATCTCGCCTCAACCATTATTCCTAAACTATAATAAGCCATTTTTTACAAAAAAAAAAAAAACCTTTTTAACCCATTTAGGCCTTTTTAAAAATGTATTTTTTTCTGGAAAAACCTCATGTTTCTATATCAGTGGTGCTCAATATTTCATGTCAAGGACCCCCAATGTAAGTACGTTGTCCCAGGGACCGCCCCAGAAGGAAAGATTTGAGTTAAAAACTGAAACTTTATAACAGAAATATAGCCTATAATCCATTCTCTATGACAGAAATATAGCCTATAATCCATTCTATATAACAGAAATATAGCCTATAATCCATTCTATATAACAGAAATATAGCCTATAATCCATTCTATATAGAGCGCCGCAGTCCCTCCCCCTTTCAGAACAACGAGTGGACCAGCAAATGAAACCCAATGCATTCTCCCATCGGCACTTCTAATATAATTTTTTTAAAGACTGTTACGCAAAACCAACTCGGATCGTGACAAATCATGACAATGAACAAATTTTTTTGGGCCGATCAAATCATTAGAAAGAAGAAAATAAAGTCAGGAGACAACACTATTTGTTTTGTTTTTCGTCTTATAAATTATTTGATCGGCCCCAAAACATTGTGTTCATTGTCATGATTCGTCACGATCCGAGTTGGCTTTGTCCGCGGCATAACCGTCTTTAAATAAATTATATTAGAAGTGCCGATGGGAGAATGCATTGGGGTTTCATTTCCTGGTCCACTCGTTGTTCTGAAAGGGGGAGGGACTGCGGCGCTCTATGACAGAACTATAGCCTGTAATCCATTCTCTGACAGAAAATGTAAAAATGCTTCCACTCATGAGGACAAAAACAAAAAAACAGTAATAATAATAAAAAGTTCTTAAGCATGCCGGGTCACCTTTGACCCCTCGTTTAAAAAGCTTGGTCCTCGTTACATCCAAGAGCGTGATTGGTTCAGCGTTATTTGGTCATCAGTTCATTTATATAAATATACTTTATGTTTTTTAATATATATATATAATATATATCAAAGTAAGGCAGATTTTTTTTTTTTTATCGTTTCCAAAAGTGTAATGTGTCTATTTGGTTCATGGAAACACAGTGGTGACGTGCAACTCACTCTTATTCAGGTAGAGGGCGCAGTTGGGGGGGGCAGTGGTGGAACGTAACCAAGTATATTTGAGTACTCAAGGACTAAAGCACTACAGACGAATAACAGCTTAAAGGGACACTTCACCCTTTTTTCAAAAAAATATATTTTAATGACGTTTAGAAGCTTTAGATCACTTTCCTGGGGGTCTTTATGTGTGTAATATGTGGTTTTAGATATTTTAGATTGTAGCAGTGAGCCCGTTGTCTCTGATGTCATGTACACTGGTCTCCTTCCTGGACTACAATTCCCATAATTCTTTGGTGCACTGCTCCTCCTTGTGGATAGGGGGAGAGCTGTCTTACTAAGACAACATGAAGGAAGGAAGGAAGGAAGTGAGCCCAGTGTCCATGACATCAGAGACAACAGGCTCACTGCTACAATCTAAAATATCTAAAACCACATATTACACACATAAAGACCCCCAGGAAAGTGTTCTAAAGCTTGCAAAAACGGTGAAGTGTCCCTTTAAGTTCCAAATGTCATTCTGACCCCTCCACAAAACGGTCTCGTTGTCCATCATTCATACATTATGGATAATTAGTGTGGACTTAAGCAATATTACACGAGAGGGTGTTTTGTTTAACGTGATTACTGCCACACGACAGGGATGCGGTCAGGAACGAGACGGAGTCGAGTTCCGGCAAGCATCACGTTAAACCACACCCTCGAGTGTAATATTGCAATTCTAAAGTTTTCTAAAACATTCTAAAACAGTTACGCTTAAAACTAAGAAAATCGCTGATTTTTAATGACAGATGTAGTCACTACGGGGTGCAGGTCTTTTTTTCCGACAGCATATTGATCCGAAACCTCAATCCTAACCTAACCTAACCCTAACCGCAAGCACGGGAGCAGCGCATGTCGGACCATCGCTTTTTCGCATCGCAGGGAATGTCCCCCCCGCTGCGGTGCGGACCGTTGCCCCGTCGGCTAGAATGCTGTCGGAAAAAAAGGCCGCCTCCCGTCACTACGACCACAAATGTCCCAAGAAACTAGCTAGCCTAGCCACCGAGTTTGCTATAGCGCTCTGGGAGAACAGAGCGGCTGAATTCTTTGTTTTGATTATAGGTGGTGAACAGTGCTGGTTTGATCCACGGCTAGACACCGTTTCAACCAATCGGATTGCTTCCTTGAAACGACCTGTTATTCGTCTATAGTACTCGTTAGTGCTCCTCAGGCACCGTCTCTCCTTATATGGACATTTTCCTACACTTTATACGTCTTACTTTGTAGATTTACAGCATCAAAACAATACTTGAACCAGTCAAGCAGTCTCGATTAAAGAAATAGCAGATCTACAAGCTCACTCTTGTACTGTAGAGGTCCTATTGTTTCTTTCGTATATGAAACTAAAGCAGTGAAAATAGCCGACATGATGAGCTTGTAGATCCGCTGTCGTTATTCATTTAAAAATGCGTTTTAATATAATAATCTTTTAAAAAAGGGAACCGTTAAAAAAAAAAAATCCCTTGACGGAAAAAATCTCCACGATGACTTGGCACTTAAAGGACCACTTCACCACTTTTCAACCTATCTTCATATAATAGGTCCGCACTAATAATCATGAAGAAATGGCGCAATTTTCTTTCCTACTCGGTCTGTGTCTCATAGGAGGGCTGTGGGCAGTTCAGAAAACGTCCTCCAGTGACATCATCGATGGGGGAATACATGCTAATAAAAACTGCAGGCTTTCTAGTCCTGAAAAGTTGCAATGCGAAAATGGAAGCCATCGTTCTCACGATAATGAAAATCTAAACATTTTTGTAAAAATCTGCCTAATGATGATGTCACTGGAGGACGGTTTCTAAACTGCCCACAGCCCTCCTATATATGAGACACAGACTATGAGTAGAAAAAAATTGCGCCATTTTTTCATGATTATTAGTGAGGACCTATAATATGAAGATAGGTTGAAAAGTGGTGGAAGTGGTCCTTTAAAATTCTTCCTCTTCCACCACTGATAACGCTGTGGCGCCCCCCCCTGGTGGAGAAGGGAGGGTACTTCACACAGCCTTGATGTCCAGAAGGTGCGTATTATTGGTAGCGTCTCCGGGGGGGAGCTCCTGCGCCCCCTGCTGCTGGGAGGTCCTCTGGGCCTTGACGAGGTGCAGCCGCCGCCCGTGGAGCGTGAAGCGCTGCCAGGCCGCCAGCTGCAGCAGAGCGCACGTGATGGGCACGCCCACCAGCATGTAGAAACAGCCCAGACGCAGGGGGGGAGGGGCCAGAGCCCCCCCCACCGCCGCTGGGGGAGGGGCCAGAGCCGCCGCCGCCGCCTTCACGGGGTCGTTCCTCTCGAAGATGTCATATCCTGGAGAGGGAGGGGAGGGGGGGGGGGGGGGGGGGGGGCACAGAAAGACTTCAGTGCGTTGTGCTTACACATGTTGCAACCGAAGGTCGCAACATGTGTTGCATGTTGCGATCTTCAGTGCTTACACATGTTGCAACCGAAGGTCGCAACATGTGTTGCATGTTGCGATCTTCAGTGCTTACACATGTTGCAACCGAAGGTCGCAACATGTGTAGGCACAGTGCAAGGAATGAATGCATTCGCATTCTGCATTTTGTTGTATTCAAGATCTGATTTTAGGCATGTTTAAGCGTCCAGGAAAATCCGTGTTTTGTAGTTCTATTTTTGACCCCATGTTTCTATGTACAATTTACAATTTAGGCATTTAGCAGACGCTCTTAATCCAGAGCGATTTACATTAAGCAAGAACAAAAAAGCATGGGAATACATCACATAAAAACATTTATCATGAAACATGCGTAAGCTAAGAAAGTAACAGTGTAATATCTATATAATGAAACTATACATATAAACTATACATATATACTATACTATGCTATACATATGTACTATGACGTGCTATGACTACATACAATGCAATTATAGTGCTGTCTACATAACATGCTATAAGTCTGTATCAAATGCTATCCAAGTCTACAGATGTAAGTGGTCGCCGACCCCCATCTGAAAAATATGTTGTTTATTTAGGACCTCGACTAAACACAAGACTTATAAAACCATAAAATATGTTGTTTATTTAGGACCTCGACTAAACACAAGACTTATAAAACCATAAAATATGTTGTTTATTTAGGACCTCGACTAAACACAAGACTTATAAAACCATAAAATATGTTGTTTATTTAGGACCTCGACTAAACACAAGACTTATAAAACGTGTTCCATTTCCCCAAGTTCAGCTTTGGGTTCAAGTCTTATCCGCTTTAAGTCTCTATATGAACTAAAAACAAACCCAGATAGTTGTGTAATAATGGTACAAAAAGGCCTTATCGGACAACGTGCCATTCCAGACGTTCCCACACGAACACACCTGTGTGTAAACGGTCTGACTTAAGAACAAACGGAAAGGAGCGGCGCGGTGCTAGTGACCACAGCAGATAAAACTTTAACGTAAGAAAAGAGGCCCCACAGCTCGTAGTCACGATGCTATGGACTCTTTATTAACCCATTCTGACCTGAGATCAGATTCTAAAAATGTTATTCTTATACATCCTGACAGTTTTCTGAAAAAGTTATGTTTCTATGTTTCAGTCGTTCTTCGATTTTTCAAAAAATAGCAGACCTACAAGCTCGTAGCGCGCCACTCGGTGGCGCGCTATGGGCTTGTAGATCTGCTATTTTTCAATAGATAAAGCACAATGTAATGCTAACACCAATGTTTCGGCAAGCAGGTAGCCTTCTTCAGCGTAATATTACGCTGAAGAAGGCTACCTGCTTGCCGAAATGTTGGTTTATTAAAAAAAAGTCTATAGCATCGTGACTACGAGCTGTGTGGCCCCTTTTCTTATATGTATAAGGTCTGACTTAAATAAGACCTTTTTATGTCCACCGTATTTGCATTTGGGTTCAAAAAGTTAACATTAGTACTAACCTATAGCTAAATGCATTTGAAATTAAATAAGCGTGTTACTTCTCAGGATTCCAATTAAAAAATAGCAACAAAAGAAAAATAATAACAATAACATGATTTCAATTCGAATATAGCAAAAATAGCGGATCTACAAGCTCCAAAATGTGTCGCACTGCGACGCGTTTTGAGCTTGTAGATCTGCTATTTGTGATACCACAGTATATATGCAATGTGGCCCTCTGGAGCGAGTGTGGAACTATAGAGGCCCTCTGGAGTGAGTGTGGAACTATAGTGGCCCTCTGGAGTGAGTGTGGAACTATAGTGGCCCTCTGGAGTGAGTGTGGAACTATAGTGGCCCTCTGGAGTGAGTGTGGAACTATAGTGGCCCTCTGGAGTGAGTGTGGAACTATAGCGTCCCTCTGGAGTGAGTGTGGAACTATAGTGGCCCTCTGGAGTGAGTGTGGAACTATAGTGGCCCCTCTGGAGTGAGTGTGGAACTATAGTGGCCCTCTGGAGTGAGTATGGAACTATAGTGGCCCTATGGAGTGAGTGTGGAACTATAGTGGCCCCTCTGGAGTGAGTATGGAACTATAGTGGTCCTCTGGAGTGAGTGTGGAACTATAGTGGCCCCTCTGGAGTGAGTGTTGCGCACCCCTGGTACAACACATCACCTGTGTATTTCACAGAGCAGCCACCAGGTGTCAGTGTCGTATACCTGTGTATGCACAGAGCAGCCAGGTGCCTATGAGAGGCGCCAGCGTCTGGCCCGGTTTGGTCCCCAGAGCCACCATGCCGAACAGCAGAGCCGAGGCGGCCTGAGGCCGGCGGTTCAACACCAGGTCCTCGTCCACCAGGTCTGAGATCACCAGGTTCAGCAGCTTACAGGTCCCCTCCGTAAACACCCGGTTACTGAGGGAGAGAGAGAGAGATTCATTCAGCTTACAGGTCCCCTCCGTAAACACCCGGTTACTGAAGGAGAGAGAGAGAGAGATTACAGGTCCCCTCCGTAAACACCCGGTTACTGAGGGAGAGAGAGAGAGATTACAGGTCCCCTCCGTAAACACCCGGTTACTGAGGGAGAGAGAGAGAGAGATTCATTCAGCTTACAGGTCCCCTCCGTAAACACCCGGTTACTGAGGGAGAGAGAGAGAGAGATTACAGGTCCCCTCCGTAAACACCCGGTTACTGAGGGAGAGAGAGAGAGAGATTCATTCAGCTTACAGGTCCCCTCCGTAAACACCCGGTTACTGAGGGAGAGAGAGAGAGATTACAGGTCCCCTCCGTAAACACCCGGTTACTGAGGGAGAGAGAGAGAGATTCATTAACCCCTTTTGGTGTTAGCGTCACGTTATGCTTTAGCTATTGAAAAACAGCAGATCTACAAGCTCGTAGCGCGCCACCGAGTGGCGCGCTACGAGCTTGTAGGGTCTGCTATTTTTGAAAAACCAGTCAGAACGACTGACATTTTTATAGAAACATAGGCTTTTTCAGAAAAAAACTGTCAGGATGTATAGAAGAACTTTTTTTAGAATCTGATCTCAGGTCAGAATGGGTTAACAGTTTTAGAATTACAGTACATTTCAAGCACAACTCAATACAAAAAGACTGTTAACTGTGAGTGGACGACACCATAAATCATTACACTTGTTTACAAGAGGGTCCACCTTGTTCAATTCATGAAAACATTTAGAGATGTATACGAATAGACACAACTATGTAGCAGGCCTGGAATTTCATCCTTTTTAGGGGCGAGGCCACTTGGCCTTTAGTGTGGTCAACGTTATGAGGGCACAAGGCCGAGTGCCAGGGCATGAAGGCCATACATTAAAACAATTATTTTAAGTCCCCGGTCATCATTATTTTTAGCTTAAAGGAGAATTCCATAGTAAAAGGCTTTCTTACCTTTCTTTGTAGTTGTTACGTCCCCACCAAAGAGGTCCAGGTGTTATTTTGTGCAAAAGCTCCTTATTGGCCGTTTCCCCTACCATAAGCCCTCAATGAATTGCATTGAATTGAATGGGGCTATGGGGTGTTGTGCTAATTCGCTTATTTTCATCGCTCAAAATGATAATTTCTTTGTATATATCCTCTCTTCATAATGTAAATAATATCCCAAGCGGCACACTTTACTACTTCTTTCGATGGAAATAAGCGAATTAGCACAACACCCCATAGCCCCATTCAATTCCCATTCAATTCAATGCAATTCATTGAGGGCTTATGGGAGGGGAAAATAGCCAATAAGGAGTTTTTGCACAAAAAACACCTGGACCTCTTTGGTGTGGACTACAAAGAAAGATAAAAAAGCATTCTAGCATGGAATTCTCCTTTAAAGGTTAAGGACTACTTTTTTTTTTTCAAGGCGAACATTGGTTCAGAACAGTGCTTTAAATAACAAAATATAAGTAGCTAAAATATTGTAAACATGTTTTGGGGTCCCAGTCCAGAGATGGAAATCATAATGAAATGGCCCCCATCAGGCTGCCTGTCACGGCTATAGGCTAATTCATATACATTTAATTTAGGGGTTCCTTGACATTTAAATGGCTGAGGATCATTTAGTTAAACTGTGAGTTAATTCACAGAAAATACAACGACAGCCTGCATAACCTTTGAATGAGGGCTTGGTTTAGAAAAAAGCCTGTATTTTGTGCTGAACTAATATATTGAACAACAGAGAAAAGATAAGGTGGGTCTGCAGGACTGAGGACTGTTTTGTTCTTACCTGGAGACAGTGTGTGCTGTGCACAGGGGAACAATTGTTTAACCCATTCTGACCTGAGATCAGATTCTAAAAACGTTCTTCTACATCCTGACAGTTTTCTGAAAAAGCCGTGTTTCTATGTCAGTCGTTCTTCGATTTTTTGCATTCGAAAATGCGGTGGTGTCACTGGATACTATTTACATTATGAAGAGAGGATATATACAAAGAAATTATCATTTTGAGCGATGGAAATAAGCGAATTAGCACAACACCCCATAGCCCTATTCAATTCCTATCCAGAATTCATTGAGGGCTTATGGTAGGGGAAATAGCCAATAAGGAGCTTTTGCACAAAGTAATACCTGGACCTCTTTGGTGGGGACGTAACAACTACAAAGAAAGGTAAGAAAGCCTTTTAGTATGGAATTCTCCTTTAAGGCATGTGACGTACTGTAGGACCTGTAGTCAAAACGGTAGAAAACATTATTTTGTTTTAAATGACAGTTGCAGTCCCTAAGCCATTCCAGCCTGTCAAAGTGGGCAGGGGTGAGGTGGGTTCGGGGAGTCATGAGGCCAAGTAGGAGCCTGACCAGTTTGTTTTGGGAGGTCTGGAGCCTTGTTTTAAGGGCCTGTTAAGGTCTTCAAGGTGTTTTTGTTGACCAGTGAGGAGATCCTGTAACGGAATCATGTTGACTTTTTTGATTACGTTGGTGGCCATTTTATCACCGGAAAGATTAGCCTCCAGGATGGAACCTAGGTAGGTCATTTAATCTTTTCGTGTGATAATATTGTATCCCACTCTAACCAAGAAGCCATCTGCCTCGCTGAGATTACCGTTTGGTCACATTTATGAGCAGCAAAACTAGTTCCTATGTGCGTGCGTGCGTGTGTTGTGCTGTGTTGTGTGCGTGCGTGCTGTGTTGCACTGCGTTGTGTGCGTGCGTGCGCGTGCGTTGTATGTGTGTGTGTGCGTGCGTTGTGTGCGTGCGTTGTGTGTGTGCGTGCATCTCCCTACCTGGCGATGAACACACACAGCAGGAAGGTGTGGTCGGCTCCGGCCAGCATCATGGCCACGCTGAGGGCCAGCTTGAGGACGAACAGCCACCGGATCACCTGGTAGACGCCGTAGCGCTGACACAGGGTCAGGAAGTACATGTTGTTCAGGTGGGGGGCGATGTAGGACACCCCTGTGACAGAGAAAAACACATGAGAGAACATAATTATGTTATGGAGTAATTATTACTCCAGTTTTGGCTTCACTGCACTGGCTTCCGGTTGTTTTTAGGATTGATTTTAAAATTATTTTACTTGTCTATAAAGCTCTCAATGGTCTCGCACCTTCCTACCTACATGACTGCCTGCCTAAATATGTCCCAAACCGCCCCCTAAGGTCTTCCACTGCTGGCCTGCTCGCTTTGCCAAAAAAAATGGCAACTAAAAAATACGGGGAAGCAGCTTTTTGCTTCTACGGGCCGTCGGCATGGAACAAACTCCCACTGTACCTTCGTCAGGCAGCCTCTGTAGTTTAACAAACTCCCATTGTACCTTCGTCAGGCAGCCTCTGTAGACATTTTTAAAGCTCAGCTCAAGACCCACTTCTACAACATTGCTTTTAATTGATCTTTTATTTATTTTTGTTATTCATGTCCTCATACTGTATTGCATTACTGCTTGTTTTTTTAATGTCGTTGCCTTGCTTTTCTTTTATTCTCCATTGTTCTGCAAAGCACTTTGAGCTGCATTTCATGTCATGAAAGGTGCTATACAAATAAAGTTTTATTATTATTATTATTATTATGTTGTTGAGGTGGGGGGGCGATGTAGGACACCCCTGTGACAGAGAAAAACACATGTCAGTGTTGTTTGTCAGTGTTGTTTGTCAAGTGTTGTTTTCGTCGACTAAAACCATGACAATAAATGTTCGTCGACTACCGGTACCTTTTCTCTGCTGAGGAAAACTAGATGAAAACTAAGCTATGACGACTAAAACTAAGACTAAATATACTGACAATGTCATCAAAACAAATATAAACTAGACTAAAATGTAAGAAGGGACTATAGTGGACAAGAGATCCAGTATAAGTCATTTTACACTTGGTTGCATGCTGAAAATAGCTGATCTACAAGCTTGTAGATCGGCTACCTTTTTTCACTGACTAAAACTAAATAAAAACGAAATAAAAACAAATCTATGATGACTAAAACTAAGACTAAATATACTGACAATTTAGTCAACAAATAAAAACTAGACTAAAATGTTAGGAAGGGACTAGTGGACAAGAGATCCAGTTTTATGCTGGGTTGCATGCTGAAAATAGCAGATATACAATCTCACAACACGCTGCGACGCGTTGTGAGATTGTATATCTGCTATTTTCACCATGCAACCAAAGTGTAAAATATGTCATTACAACGACATCAAGGCCTGTCAAAACACATTTTAGTCGACTAAATCAACTGTAGATTTAGTCGACTAAAATCGTATGACATTTAGTCGACTGAAACTAGACTAAACACTAGAACATTCCAGGCGACTAAAATGTGACTAAAACCAATTGAAAACTATTCAAGAGAGACTGTGACTAAAACTAAAATAGAAATTTGCTGCCAAAAACAACGTTGGTCGCAGGACAACAGCAGTAGCTGTGTGTGTGTGGGGTGAGTTTAGTGAACGATAAGGGGACGTTGCAGGACAACAGCAGTAGCTGTGCATTGATACGTATAGAGTCAGAGGTGTTACAGTTCTAGATGTTCCCGTTCTTACCCAGCAGAATGGAGCCAGTAGAGGCAGAGATGCTGTCAGACAGAAGGTGTTACAGTTCTAGATGTTCCCGTTCTTACCCAGCAGAATGGAGCCAGTGGAGGCAGAGGTGTCACAGTTCTAGATGTTCCCGTTCTTACCCAGCAGAATGGAGCCAGTAGAGGCAGAGATGCTGTCAGACAGAAGGTGTTACAGTTCTAGATGTTCCCGTTCTTACCCAGCAGAATGGAGCCAGTGGAGGCAGAGATGCTGTCAG
This sequence comes from Protomyctophum bolini, assembly GCF_963924005.1. Lineage (NCBI taxonomy): Eukaryota > Metazoa > Chordata > Actinopteri > Myctophiformes > Myctophidae > Protomyctophum > Protomyctophum bolini. The sequence goes on along the minus strand of NC_137879.1, from coordinate 1,921,773 downwards.
ACAGAAGGTGCTCCAGGAATAGAGGGAAGAAGTTGCTGTTGAAGTGGCAGTGGAACACCTGCAGGGGGAGACAAAGACCACGCTTTATTGAGTGAGGAAGAACAGCTGTGAGTGATGCTAATTTACCAATGAATTCTAGAAAGTTTTCTAGAACTTTTCCAGAATATTGAACCTAATTTCCAGACCTATATAATTGACTCTCTTACTGTATCTACGTACAACAATACCTTGATAGTTTGACTCCGTTCCACAGATAAATATTGTGAAAACAGCCTAGCGTTGGGAGGCGTTGTGAGCTTGTAGATCGGCTATTTTAAACATGACGGTTTGGCCAATGTTTAACTTGATTTGTATTTTGTATAGTAGTTTGTTGATTTAATACTTTTGACACAGTAATGGGTCTTATTAGAGGCGTTTTTAGCCGTGTTAAAAAGGTGTTAAAGGTCCTTTAAATTGTAACTTTAGCAATGTGCAGATCCCCTGTATTCACTGACACTGTTTATTAGCAATGTGCAGATCCCCTGTATTAATAATAATAATAATAAAACTTTATTTGTATAGCACCTTTCATGACATGAAATGCAGCTCAAAGTGCTTTACAGAACAATGGAGAATAAAAAAGAAAAGCAAGGCAACGGCATTAAAAAACAAGCAGTAATGCAATACAGTGAGGACATGAATAACAAAAAATAAAAGATCAATTAAAAGCAATGTGGTAGAAGTGGGTCTTGAGCTGAGCTTTAAAAATGTCTACAGAGGCTGCCTGACGAAGGTACAGTGGGAGCTTGTTCCATGCCGACGGCCCGTAGAAGCAAAAAGCTGCTTCCCCGTATTTTTTAGTTGCCATTTCTTTTGGCAAAGCGAGCAGGCCAGCAGTGGAAGACCTTAGGGGGCGGTTTGGGACATATTTAGGCAGGCAGTCATGTAGGTAGGAAGGTGCGAGACCATTGAGAGCTTTGTACACAAGTAAAATAATTTTAAAATCAATCCTAAAAACAACCGGAAGCCAGTGCAGTGAAGCCAAAACTGGAGTAATATGTTATCTCATCTTAGTTCTAGTTAAAACTCTGGCTGCTGCATTTTGGACAAGTTGTAATCTGTCAGTTGTTTTCTTAGGCAGTCCTGAAAAAAGTGCATTGCAGTAATCAAGCCGAGAAAAAACAAAGGCGTGGATTAGCGTTTTTGCATCGTCCAAGGACAAATAGGCTCTGATTCGTGCAATATTTCTAAGGTGAAAAAAGGCAATCTTGGTAACATGATTAATGTGTGAATTAAAATTAAATTCAGAATCAATAATGACCCCCAGGTTCTTTACTGTACTGTTACTTTCTACTGACACTGTTTATTAGCAATGTGCAGATCCCCTGTTTACAATGACACTGTTTAGGCTATTTTGGCATCACTGCACTGGCTTCCGGTTGTTTTTAGGATTGATTTTAAAATTATTTTACTTGTCTATAAAGCTCTCAATGGTCTCGCACCTTCCTACCTACATGACTGCCTGCCTAAATATGTCCCAAACCGCCCCCTAAGGTCTTCCACTGCTGGCCTGCTCACTTTGCCAAAAAGAATGGCAACTAAGAAATACGGGGAAGCAGCTTTTTGCTTCTACGGGCCGTCGGCATGGAACAAACTCCCACTGTACCTTCGACAGGCAGCCTCTGTAGACATTTTTAAAGCTCAGCTCAAGACCCACTTCTACACCATTGCTTTTAATTGATCTTTTATTTTTTATTTTTGTTATTCATGTCCTCACTGTATTGCATTACTGCTTGTTCTTAATGTTGTTGCCTTGCTTTTCTTTTATTCTCCATTGCTCTGTAAAGCACTTTGAGCTGCATTTCATGTCATGAAAGGTGCTATACAAATAAAGTTTTATTATAATAATTTATTATTATTAGCAATGTGCAGATCCCCTGTATTCACTGACACTGTTTATTTGAACATTTTGTCAGGTTACAAACGCCTGGCTGGCACCGCAGACTATTCTGATATCTATCCAAACCGTTACCACGCACGCACGCACGCACGCACGCACGCACGCACACGCACGCACACACACACTCTTACCTGCACCAGGTTCATGGAGACGAACCACAGGAAGTTCCTGTTGTTGGACAGCTGTCTGAGGTACTGGCCTAAGGTGACCTCTGACCTCTGAGGGTCACTGCTAGGCTGGCCCACCGCTAGCCTAGAGGGAGAGGACACACACACTGAGTTACTAGAGTCTGTAGACCGCTAGCCTAGAGGGAGAGGACACGCACTGAGTTACTAGATGATCTTATTGAATGAAACTTTATTGACAGCCGTAGCCAGTAGATGACAAACAACAATTAAAAACAGAGATGCTCCTCAGTGTGGCATCAGTTATGGAGCTTTAAAAGTGAGAGGACTTACTCTCTGAGGAGCTGTGCCTCAGTGTGGCATCAGTTATGGAGCTATAAAGGGAGAAGACTTATTCTCTGAGGAGATGCTCCTCAGTGTGGCATCAGTTATGGAGCTATAAAAGGGAGAAGACTTACTCTATGAGGAGCTGTACCTCAGTGTGGCATCAGTTATGGAGCTATAAAAGGGAGAGGACTTACTCTCTGAGGAGCTGTGCCTCCGTGTGGCGCTGCAGGCGCGCCTCCTTGTGGAACCTCCTCTGGAGGAGGCGTGACGCCCCCAGGAAGCCCAGGGCCGAGGCGGCGGCCAGCGCCACGCACAGAACCCGGAACCAGCCCAGGTTCTCCTTGTCCCAGAAGACGTAGGAGAGGAAGACCGACGCGGAGCCCAGAGCACTGAGAGGACGGAGACGTGTCGTCAATAATATAACCCGTTTTATATATATATATATATACTCAAAAAATAGCAGACCTACAAGCTCGTATGAGTTTGTTTTGTAGATCTGCTATTTTTCAATAGCTAAAGCATAAAACACACCGAAAGGGGTTCCCGCCCAGAATGGGTTAAAAACATGACATTAATATAGTTTAAAAAGGAGAGAGGGCAGAAACAAACCCATTTTGGACCGGGAACCCCTTTTGATGTTATAGCATTATGTTATGCTTTAGCTATTGAAAAATAGCAGATCTACAAGCTCGTAGCGCGCCACTCGGTGACAGCTTAAACTGTCAGGATGTAGAAGACATTTATAGAATCTGATCTCAGGTCAGAACGTTAAACTGTCAGGATGTAGAAGACATTTATAGAATCTGATCTCAGGTCAGAACGTTAAACTGTCAGGATGTAGAAGACATTTATAGAATCTGATCTCAGGTCAGAACGTTAAACTGTCAGGATGTAGAAGACATTTATAGAATCTGATCTCAGGTCAGAACGTTAAACTGTCAGGATGTAGAAGACATTTATAGAATCTGATCTCAGGTCAGAACGTTAAACTGTCAGGATGTAGAAGACATTTATAGAATCTGATCTCAGGTCAGAACGTTAAACTGTCAGGATGTAGAAGACATTTATAGAATCTGATCTCAGGTCAGAACGTTAAACTGTCAGGATGTAGAAGACATTTATAGAATCTGATCTCAGGTCAGAACGTTAAACTGTCAGGATGTAGAAGACATTTATAGAATCTGATCTCAGGTCAGAACGTTAAACTGTCAGGATGTAGAAGACATTCTTAGAATCTGATCTCAGGTCAGAACGTTAAACTGTCAGGATGTAGAAGACATTCTTAGAATCTGATCTCAGGTCAGAATGGGTTAAAACAAAGCCTTTAAAAAAAACCCATCTCCTCCCCCCCTCCCCAAAAAAACAAAGACACGGCGCAGTGACCCGGACCGACCTGAAGAGGGAGCAGTGGAAGTTGAGGCGCGTGCGGTCGCGGTGCGTCACAGCCAGGTCCGCCAGCAGGGCGGCGTGGTTGAGGTCCACGGCGGTCAGGAAGCCGTCGTAGGCGCACAGGCACAGCAGGAACTGCAGGCCAGGGGGCGCCCACGCCACCCACAGGGACAGGAAGGAGAGCGCCAACAGGGGCCCGTTCCGAGACAGGGCCCCGAGGCGCCGCAGCACCACCTCGGGGGGGGAACCGCCCCCCCCACCGCCCCCACCCCCTCCTCTGTGGAGAGAGAGAGAGAGAGAGAGAGAGAGAGAGAGATCATCAGACATCAGAGAATCATTCTTCCCTAAATTTAAAGAAAAATATAAAGAATTTGAATCCACCATTAATAACTCATCACTCCAATATGTTCTGGGAGAACAGTCCAAATGCACAGTTTTGGCAGCAAAATATGTGTGGAGTTGTCATCAACTGAGGGACAGCCAGTGGACAGAAGAGACAGGTATATCTGTCTGAACAGGGTCATTAAGTTGCCGTTATGTTTATGTTTGTTAATTTATTTTCATTGTTAACTGTATTGCTTGTTGTTCATTATTGTTGGGATGTTTATTGACTTTTGTTTTGTTGTATGTACGCTTTGGCAATGTAAAACATATTTATCATGCCAATAAAGCCTTTTGAAATTGAAATTGAATTGAGAGAGAGAGAGAGAGAGAGAGAGAGAGAGAGAGGATACATTATTGTACAGTGTTGTTTTCGTCGACTAAAACTAAGACGAAAAATGCCCGTTGACTAGATTTTTTTCACTGAGGAAAATTTAGACGTGAGAACTTGTTCTACAAATGTCTTCTAAATGTTTGCATTGTATGTCGTCATATAGCACTTCATAGTACATAATGTATAGCATAGTATAGTATAGTATATATGTATAGTTTAATTATATAGATATTCTAACTGTTGAAGGAGCCATTTCTGCCTGTGTGTGCCTTTAACCCGTTTGATGGGCGGGTTCACCATGGGGGGGGGGGGGGGGGGGTCACAAGGATTGACATAAAAAACGTTACCAGAGCATCAAATCTCGTACCAACCCGTCTCAGTAACAGTTTCTACCCCCAGGCAGTCAGGCTGCTGAACAGCTGACCTTGAACTGTATTGCCACTGTTTTGTCACTTCACTTGCACTTTTCTTTTCCAGTTTTTTGTCTTTTTCTTGCACTATATAGATGTTTGTTTATGTCCTGTGTATGTAAGACTGAGAGTGCTCTGAGCACTATACACATGGACAAATAAACCTGAACCGGAACCTGAACCTGATATGGGAACACAGGGGCAACAAGCCAGGTTGAATGGTTTGGAACAGGCTAAGAGATCACACGGTTTTTACCGTATCATTGTATTCTTGCATAAAGAAAACTGCTGTATTACATACTGGCCCCTTTTCCACCGGTTGGTTCCCAGTGGGAACCGGTTCAGTTCTTTTCCACCGGTTGGTTCCCAGTGGGAACCAGTTCAGTTCTTTTCCACCGGTTGGTTCCCAGTGGGAACCGGTTCAGTTCTTTTCCACCGGTTGGTTCCCAGTGGGAACCGGTTCAGTTCTTTTCCACCGGTTGGTTCCCAGTGGGAACCGGTTCAGTTCTTTTCCACCGGTTGGTTCCCAGTGGGAACCGGTTCAGTACTTTTCCACCGGTTGGTTCCCAGTGGGAACCGGTTCAGTTCTTTTCCACCGGTTGGTTCCCAGTGGGAACCGGTTCAGTTCTTTTTGGTTTTTAGTCCACGAGCCAGAGTTCCAAAATTGAAACGTTAAGTATGAATCGAGTGTCAAAACCATACCAATATTAGATTGTTATCACCATTAAACTTCCCCAATTGAGTACTTACACGAAGACAATGATTTATTGTATTACACATTTTTAATTTTAAAATACGCAAATTAGGCATTATGTAGGAAAATATGCGAAATAATCAAAAATATGAAAAAGCTACTACTGTGGAAGGGTTATCATGTATTAATTTACTTGTATTGATCCTATAAACAATTTAATATAGGGTATAGTTTGCCCATCAATTCTGGAGCTCTGGCTCATGGACTAAAAACCAAACAGAACTGAACCGGTTCCCACTGGGAACCAACCGGGGGAAAAGGGGTCACTGTGTTTAATAAATGGGAACCTCACCCTACACAGCAGTCAATGCCTGGACAATATATTATATATACACGCGTCAAAAGCGCTTTCTGTATGCATGTGCCCAGCCCGAGAGGCAAAGTATACAGTAAGTTTGAGCTTGCCTCTACCACTGTTACGTTCTTATAGCTTACGCATGTTTCATGACAACTACTTTGTGTATGTGTGGATGTATTGCCATGCTTTTTGTTATTGCTTTATGTAAGTCACTCAGGATTAAGTCTGATAAATAACTAAATTGTAAATTGTAACGGCCAAATTAATTGGGGTCATAATTAATGCGCCACATTTTAAAGATTAAAAAGAAAGTGCCGCACTACGAGCTTGTAGATCTGCTATTTTCCAATAGCTAAAGTATAACATAACGCTTAACCCATTCTGGGCGGGAACACCTTTTGGTGTTCGCATTATGTTGTGCTTTAGCTATTGAAAAATAGCAGATCTACAAGCTCATAGCGCACCACCGAGTGGCGCGCTACGAGCTTGTAGGTCTGCTATTTTTGAAAAATCGACATAAAAACTTAGCTTTTTCAGAAAACTGTCAGGATGTAGAAGAACATTTTTAGAATCTGATCTCAGGTCAGAATGGAAAACTGTCAGGATGTAGAAGAACATTTTTAGAATCTGATCTCAGGTCAGAATGGAAAACTGTCAGGATGTAGAAGACATTTTTTTTAATCTGATCTGAGGTCAGAATGGAAAACTGTCAGGATGTAGAAGACATTTTTTAGAATCTGATCTCAGGTCAGAATGGGTTGTGGTCGTTGTACTCACTGTGGAGCCGAGCTGAGGAAGGCCCGGTCACTCAGCCAGCCGAGGAGCGGGTCGTTGAGACTGTTCCATAACAGGAACACCGTCTGTGGACAGACAGACAGGCAGGCAGGCAGAGAGACAGGCAGAGAGACAGACAGACAGAGACAGAGAGAGAGACAGACAGTGTTAAAGAGACAGAAATCTAGAAGAAATTACGTAGTTTTCATTTAGTTTTTCCCGCAAACATTTTTTCCTCATGGTTTCAAGGCCTATTTATAGTCCAGTTTCCGGTGAAGGGGTGACCACCGTTAGTATTGGTGGTCAGTGACGTCCAACAACAGAGAGTTGTAGCTAATGCTGTTGTAGTTTTCACCTCTTCACCGAAAACTGGAGTATGAATGGACCTTTAGCCGACGAAATGAAGGCAGGTAAGGTCCAATCACCCATATGGACCAATAGCGTTCCTCTCCCACCCATATGAACCAATAGCGTTCCTCTCCCACCCAGAAGATGGACCAATAGCCTTACCTCTCCCACCCAGAAGGAGACCTTGTCGATCTTGTAGACGGAGACGAAGGTCTCGACGTAGAACAGCAGGAAGACGTTGTGCAGCAGCGAGACGAACAGCGACAGGGAGCCGTAGAGCAGCGCGGTGGAGAGGACCACGTCACGGCCATCAGGGAGACACCAGGAGGAGAAGGAGGACCACGGCCTCCTGCCCATGTCTCCCTGCTCCCCGACACCCTCGCCCTCCTCCTCCTCCTCCTCCTCCTCCTCCTCCTCCTCCTCCCCTCAGCCCTCCTCCTCCTCCTCCTCCTCCCCTCAGCCCTCCTCCTCCTCCTCTCTCCCGGGAGAGCCCTTTAGAGGAGAGGGTTGCTCCGTTCACTTCATGGGTGGAATGCGGTCCAATGGCGGCTCCGGGGAGGCTATGGGGAGCCCTATGGGGAGCCCAACGGTGACACAAAGCTCTGGGGCGGAATGCTGACGGAATGGACTGGACTCTGTGGGAGTAGAGTAGAGTACAGACAAGGCAGGAATGAACGAACCAACACCATATTTTCAACGGCTGCATTTGACACGATTGATCATTCAATTTTAATACAGCGTCTGGAGCACTGGATACTGGCCTGTCTGTCCTGGTTTTCCTCCTACCTATCAAACGGAAGTTATTTTGTCAATCTAGCTAAGCTGTTTGACTCAGACAAACACGACATGGGTTCTGGTATTCCACAGGGCTCGATTCTTGGTCCTCTGCTATTCTCCCTGTAGATACTGCCATTGGGAGAACTCATTACCAATCACGGAGTCAATTTTAATTTCTATGCTGATGATACCCAACTATATCTTTCTGTGGCTCCAGATGATCCCTGTGCTTTAGACCCGCTGTTGACCTGTCTGTCTAGCATCAAATGCTGGATGAGTGAGAACTTTCTCAAGCTAAACGAGGATAAGACAGAAGTTCTCATAATCGGTTCTAGTGAGCAGAAAGAATAATAATAATAAGCAGACTTGGCAACCTGACTGTAGAAAGTAACAGTACAGTAAAGAACCTGGGGGTCATTATTGATTCTGAATTTAATTCTAATTCACACATTAATCATGTTACCAAGATTGCCCTTTTTCACCTTACAAATATTGCACGAATCAGAGCCTATTTGTCTTTGGACGATGCAAAAACGCTAATGCACGCCTGTTTTTTCTCGGCTTGATTTATACTGCAATGCACTTTTTTCAGGACTGCCTAAGAAAACAACTGACAGATTACAACTTGTCCAAAATGCAGCAGCCAGAGTTTTAACTAGAACTAAGATGAGAGAACATATTACTCCAGTTTTGGCTTCACTGCACTGGCTTCCGGTTGTTTTTAGGATTGATTTTTAAATGATTTTACTTGTCTATAAAGCTCTCAATGGTCTCGCACCTTCCTACCTACATGACTGCCTGCATAAATATGTCCCAAACCTAAACCGCCCCCTTAAGGTCTTCCACTGGACTACAAGCTGATCTACAAGATTGTAGATCGGCTATTTTCAACAAGTGTAAAAACACTCATTACGACGGCATCAAGGCCCGCCAAAACACATTTTAGTCGACTAAATCAACTGTAGATTTAGTCGACTAAAATCTTATGACGCTTAGTCGACTAGAACTAGACTAAACACTAAGACATTCCAGGTGACTAAAATAAAATGTGACTAAAACCTAAATGTAGTTTCAGTCCAAAGACTATATGACTAAAATAAAAAAAGAAATCTGCTGCCAAAAACAACACTGCTGGACTGCCCAGCGCTATGGACTGGATTCTCCAGCTCTATGGACTGGAGTCTGGACTGTCCAGCTCTATGGACTGGAGTCTGGACTGCCCAGCGCTATGGACTGGATTCTCCAGCTCTATGGACTGGAGTCTGGACTGTCCAGCTCTATGGACTGGAGTCTGGACTGCCCAGCGCTATGGACTGGATTCTCCAGCTCTATGGACTGGAGTCTGGACTGTCCAGCTCTATGGACTGGAGTCTGGACTGCCCAGCGCTATGGACTGGATTCTCCAGCTCTATGGACTGGAGTCTGGACTGCCCAGCTCTATGGACTGGAGTCTGGACTGCCCAGCGCTATGGACTGGATTCTCCAGCTCTATGGACTGGAGTCTGGACTGTCCAGCTCTATGGACTGGAGTCTGGACTGCCCAGCGCTATGGACTGGATTCTCCAGCTCTGTGGACTGGAGTCTGGACTGTCCAGCTCTATGGACTGGAGTCTGGACTGCCCAGCGCTATGGACTGGATTCTCCAGCTCTGTGGACTGGAGTCTGGACTGTCCAGTGAAAACCTGGGTGAATGTAATGCACAATCTACGTAAAGCGCCTTGGATAAAGGCGCTATATAAATGCGCCATTTTCACCTTATTTACTGTACATCACTGCCATGGGTGTCTCCTCCCATTTAACATACTTAACCCATTCTGACCGGGCACCCATTTTGGTGTTAGCATCATGTTATGCTTTACCTATTGAAAAATAGCAGATCTACAAGCTCATATCGCGCCACCGAGTGGCACGATACGAGCTTGTAGGTCTGCTATTTTTGAAAAATTCGAAGAATGACTGACATTTTTAGAATCTGATCTCAGGTCAGAATGGGTTCATCAGACCAGTGTGTGTCCAGTGGAAACCTCGTATGAATCTGATCTCAGGTCAGAATGGGTTAACATACTTAAATTAGGAGATCATTATAGAGCGTCACAGTCCCGCCCCCTCGAGAGACCCGGAAAACAATTCCCTGTTTTTTATTTTCCCTCATAGACTTTTCAGAAAGTCTTTATTTAACCCATTCTGACCTGAGATCAGATTCATACGAGGTTTTCCACTGGACACACACTGGATCTGATTGACCCATTCTGACCTGAGATCAGATTATAAAAATGTCAGTCGCTCTTCGAATTTTCAAAAATAGCAGACCTACAAGCTCGTATCGCGCCACTCGGTGGCGCGCTATGAGCTTGTAGATCTGCTATTTTTCAATAGCTAAAGCATAACATGATGCCAACACCAAAATGGGTTCCCGTTCAGAATGGGTTAAAGACGTTTCACGCCGCTGGACAAAGACAACTCTTGTCGTGACAAATCATCATGACAATAAACACAGTTAGTAGAAATAAAACGGCAGGTTACAAAACTTTTTTTTGGTCGTTTTTCTTCTTTGAAATTATGTGTTTGGCCCTAAGTATTGTGTTTGTCGTCACGATTTGTCACGACAAGAGTTGGCTTCGTACGACGCTTAAAAAGGTCTTTAAATAAATATAATTTTTTGAAATGTCTATGAGGGGAAAATGCCGTTGGGATTCATTTCCTGGGCCTGGCGTCGGCATGACAGGGGGCGGGACTGCGACGGCCTATAGCAGGGGGTCTGTGGTAAAAAAACACATCATCATTTTGGGGGTCCTTGACATGAAAACATGTCTGAGAACTCCACACTGTACTCGTGGTATCTGCATCCGCTGTTACAGTTACACACTATATCTAAGGCATCAGTGGTCACTATGCTCACAGTTCACTACACACACACACACACACACACAGTCACACACACACACACACACACAGTCACACACACACACACACACACACACACACAGAACCAAATGGACCTTTTACTAGCCAGCTCACACAGTTAACAACACACACACATGGCATGCAAGCTCGCACCCTGCACACACAGCCAAATGGACCCTTCCTCGCCCGCAAAACACACACACACACACACACACACACACACACACACACACACACACACACACACACACTTGTTGTGGGGATAGCATTTGATACAGACTTATAGCATGTTATGTAGACAGCACTATAATTGCATTGTATGTAGTCATAGCAGGTCATAGTACATATGTATAGCATAGTATAGTATATATGTATAGTTTCATTATATAGATATTCCACTGTTACTTTCTTAGCTTACGCATGTTTCATGATAAATGCTTTTATGTGATGTATTCCCATGCTTTTTTGTTCTTGCTTAATGTAAATCGCTCTGGATTAAGAGCGTCTGATAAATGCCTAAATTGTAATCAGTGAAGGTCTGTAACTAAATCACAGACAGACAGACAGACAGACAGACAGACAGACAGACATTCTACAGCCTGTGAATACAGATTTCAATCAATCAAACAATCAATCCATTGATCTGCTAATCAATAGCTTCGGGGTTGTTGACAGTCTCCATGTAATAATAATAATAATAACAATCCACATTTCTAATGATATATTTAACACATGATTAAGCCTACAGGTTGTTGTTGTGGCTACATAACATGGCAGGCTGTATGTACGTTGTTTAGCAACAAAGCTAACCGTTTACTAACAACACCAAAGATAACAACAACAACCAGACCTTTGTTATTATTATTATTAGAGAAGAAGAGCTACAAGTTACTGTTAGCATTAGCTGGTTAGCATTAAACCCCATGTCTGTCTGTGTGTGTGTGTGTGTGTGTGTGTGTGTGTGTGTGTGTGCGTGTGTGATGTGTGTGTGTGTGTGTGCCGGCTGGCTATTTATTTATTATTTAATAAAGTACTATCCTATGCTCCCATATGGATTGGTTGGTTTATTGATAGATTGATTAGAAAATATGGATCTCTTACCATCAGCAGGGCAGGGGTCAGTCGGTCAGTCGGTCAGTGAGTCACTAAAGGGTTTTTACTGCTAACTAAAACTAGCTGACTTCATCTGAGCAGAACACACACTAGCAGGGTTGCCACGTTTCGGCTTCTAACGAGAGAAACAAGCAAACCGGGTCTATATAATTATGAAAACAAGCCCAAAAGAAGCGAGCCCCATAATATCAAAGGCTATAATAGGACTATTCGAAAAGAGCAGATCTACAAACTCGCGAGCAACGTTGCGAGCTTGTAGATCTGCTATTTTCAAAATAGCATATATATATATATATATATATATTTTAAACATTTTAACAAAACAAATCGTGTTCCTGACATGAATAAAATATGTTCAGATCATGTGGGTCTGCACCGGCAATAATATAATATGATGAATTCCTGTTCTGTTCTTTGGCTATAGTGTATATTTGTACGTCTCTAAATGTTTTGATGAACTGAACTGGACCCTGTTGTAAACAAGTGGTGTCGTCCACTCTTTGTAGAGTATTGCTTAAAATGTAGGCTACTGTAATTCTGCAAACTGTTAATAATTACCTCAATCAAGCAATCAATCAATGCAGACGAACCCATATTTATCTTTGACTTTCTTTGAGGGTCCTTGACATGAAAATGTCAAAATGTCAAGCAACTACTAAGCAACTAAGTCGCTCATAATAAGCTGACATGGCAACACTGGTGTCCACATACAACAGGGAACAGAAGACGTCACTGTAGTGGTTTTCAACCAGTGGTCCGTGAGGGGGTTAGTGGTCCGCGGACCACCAGTGGGCCGTGAGGGGGTTCCAGGTGGTCCGGGGACCACCAGTGGGCCGTGAGGGGGTTCCAGGTGGTCCGCGGACCACCAGTGGGCCGTGAGGGGGTTCCAGGTGGTCCGCGGACCACCAGTGGGCCGTGAGGGGGTTCCAGGTGGTCCGGGGACCACCAGTGGGCCGTGAGGGGGTTCCAGGTGGTCCGGGGACCACCAGTGGGCCGTGAGGGGGTTCCAGGTGGTCCGGGGACCACCAGTGGGCCGTGAGGGGGTTCCAGGTGGTCCTTGGCCAATATGGTGGCCTCAGATGGTCCTTGATGTGAAAAGAGAATTGAAAGCTATAGTAGAACTAGTACAGGCGACCTGCTGCAACAGCGCCACCCAGTGGGTAAATGCGGAAACAAACCATATAGTGCTTTATTTGGGTTCAATCCTTTTATTTACTTTAATCATTTTGTAATAAACTGTAGGCTATAGGCTACTTTTCTTTCATTCTTTTTCTTTTGCAAACTGTTAATAAAGTAGGCTATATTCAATCAGATCAATCAGATCAAACTGTTAATAAAGTAGGCTATATTCAATCAGATCAAGCAATACAAATCAAGGGGAGCAGCAATGAGTTAATTATTATTTATCTGAAGAAGAATAAATTCACCTTTTTAATTTGCCCACATTGTTTTAACAGGTTTAATGCTTTAATAGGCCTACCTGTCTTAAAAAAAGAAGAATTCCAAATGACCTGAAAGGCCATAAATGTATGAAAGAATAATTATACCCATCTGATATGTTGTTCCAGGGACCCCCCCCTCCCCCCCAGGGACCCCCTCCCAGGGACCCCCCCCCCCCCCCCCAGGGACCCCAGGGACCCCCTCCCAGAAGCAAAGATTTGAGTTAAATACGTTCACTCTGAAAGAATATACAGTAGGCTATATTCAAAGATGCGCCACGTTTTCACGATTTTTCAAACAATTTATAGCAGATCTACAAGCTTGTATCACATCACGGCACTCGGTGCCGTGCTACGATCTTGTATTATAGATCTGCTATTTTTCAATAGCTAAAGTGTAATGTAATGTAATGTTAAAACACCAAAAGGGGTTCCCGCCCAGAATGGGCACTGCATGTGATTGAATGCAGCTGCCTGACAAAAAGAACTGAGTCCATAGGTGACCGTCAAAATGAACCAACTATGGAATTCAGTTCTCACTGCCAAGCAACCTTAAACACAGTACAGTATAGACAACCTTATACACAGTACAGTATAGACAACCTTAAACACAGTACAGTATAGACAACCTTAAACACAGTACAGTATAGACAACCTTAAACACAGTACAGTATAGACAACCTTAAACACAGTACAGTATAGACAACCTTAAACACAGTACAGTATAGACAACCTTAAACACAGTACAGTATAGACAACCTTAAACACAGTACAGTATAGACAACCTCATACAGTGTTGAAAGTGATTTTTTTTGCTATGTTTTTATTTGTTTTTAATTATTTCTCCTAGGTTTTTTATTTCTTATTTCATATTTTATTTTACTATGTTTTATTTTGAGTTATAGTGTTTGTAAACAATTGTAAGTATTGCCTTTGTTTAAATGTTAAATGTTTGTCTGTGTCGGACCCCAGGAAGACTATAGCTTTTGTCAAGGCAAAAGCTAATGGGGATCCTTATAAACAATAAACAATAAACAATCAATCAATCAAAACCACAGCTTGTAGTCACGATGCAAAAAAACTTGAATTTGAAGATGACCAACGTCTTCTTCAGGGTGTGAGTAAGTCGCTGTACGTTAAAATAATAACAGACCAGCCAAGCTATATTCTTGAAATTGCAATACATTTACATGTTGTCAGTGAAACGGTCACAATGTTGTGTATATAGCCTTAATGATACTGGCCTGACACCCAGTGTTGTTTTCGTCGACTAAAACTAAGACGAAAAAATGTTCGTCGTCTACCTTTTTTCACTGACTAAAACTAAATAAAAACTAAATAAAAACAAATCTAGATGATGACTAAAACTATAAGACTAAATATACTGACAATTTCGTCAACAAATAAAAACTAGACTAAAATGTTAGGAAGGGACTAGTGGACAAGACATCCAGTTTTATACTGGGTTGCATGCTGAAAATAGCAGATGTACAAACTCACAACGCGTCGCGACGCGTTGTGAGCTTGTAGATCGGCTATTTACTTGCTGAAAATAGCCGATCTACAAGCTCACAACGCGTCACGATACATGGCATGTATACTCTGTAACTACAGTATTATTTATCTGAAAAATAGATTTATGGTGGAGAGATGATTCAAAAGTGGCTGTTCTTTACTCAAACCAAGGTGTATGCAACTGCCTAGAAGTAAAGCACTGAAATGCTAGACACTTATATATATTTTTTCTGGGTAAAGTAGAGTCCTTGATGTTTAATTTGAGTTATTTCATGTCTTGGTCATCATATCACATAAGTTTATATTGGCCTTGAAAGAGAAATGCCTGGATTTCTCAAAGGGCCTTTTTGCTCAAACTATCGTGTATTCAACTGCCTAGTAAGTAAAGAACACAACATTCTAGAAACATATTTTGTAAAGTAGAGACTTAGAGCTTCCAAATGAGCTACTGTGTGTCACTGTAGTCATATCACACAGTTTTTTATGGAGCTTCGAAGATTAGTGTAAATGGCCTAAAAGCAGGGCCTACTTTAGTCAGCGCATGGTGCTTTCAACGGCCCATAAATATAGAATGCAACATGCTGAAACTTGTTGTCGTCTTTCTGGGTAAAGTAGAGATTTAAAGCTTTGAAATGAGCTATTGTGTGTCACTGTAGTCAAATCACACAGTGTTATATGGGGCTATAAACATTATCAAACTAAAACGGCTTGTAACTCAAAATGGGTTCTCAGAATGGGACCTTTTTCACTCAAACCAAGGTGTAATAAAATGCTTATAAGTCAACCATGGAACATGCTACAAACATAATTTTATTTTTCTGTAGAAAGTAGAGACTTGCAGCTTTAAAATGACATTGAGGTCATATCACACATTTTTCTATTGGCCTTCAAATATCTCTTAAATAGCTGGCATAAGTCACCATAAGCTGATATTAGGGGTGGCAGTCCAAGGGTTAAGACATCAAGGCCTGTCAAAACACATTTTAGTGGACTAAATCAACTGTAGATTTAGTCCACTAAAATCGTATGACATGACGTCGACTAAAACTAGACTAAACACTGGAACATTCCAGGTGACTAAAATGTGACTAAAACTAAGTGAAAACTATATTCAAGAGACTGTGACTAAAACTAAAATAGAAATGTGCTGCCAAAAACAACACTGCTGACACCGAAAGGTGCACATTTGGTGTCAGAAACAAAACGTTCTATATTTGTGGAGCAGGACACAAAGTTCAACACGGCCTCCAAGAATCTACAAGCACCGAATGTCGCGCTACGAGCTTGACGATCAGCGACTTTTTGGAAGAATTGTGAAAATGCATGTGGCTCAAATCTTTGAGCATCCTATTCTTTCACTGCAGCGAACATTTGTAACTCAAATCCTTGCTTATATTTAACCCATTCTGACCTGAGATCAGATTCATACGAGGTTTCCACTGGACACAGACTGGTCTGATTAACCAATTCTGACCTGAGATCAGATTCAAAAAAATTCGAAAATGTCGATTTTTCAAAAATAGCAGACCTACAAGCTCGTATCGCGCCACTCGGTGGCGCGATATGAGCTTGTAGATCTGCTATTTTTTAATAGCTAAAGCATAACATGATGCCAACACCAAAATGGGTGCCCGGTCAGAATGGGTTAAAGGTTTGCGAACCACTGATATAGAAAGAATATATAGGATGGGATTTATGAAGACTCAATGAATTAATTTACACATTTTTGTCTCAATGGGTCAAAACGATTCAGTTGAGTCTCATGGTGGAACATTTTAACAGTTTTGTTAACTAACATTTACATTAGATTCACAAAGAAACCAAAAAAGAAATCACCAATTTTAGATGCTATACTATATACTAGATCACTATTTTATATTATAGAAGATCCATAGACTCTTAGTTTACTAGAGTAGACATTTCTTTGAAACTTTTGGAAATCTATTCAGTAACTTTGTTTCACACCCTCAACTTTCTTCTCTGCTCACAAAACCGTATATTTTATAACAAAGTATAATTATAACAATGTTGGATAATTGCCACTTACTTGGGGGCCTATTTTTACTAAACCCCTTATCCCTAAACTTCCATTTTATTTTGAAAAACATTATAATTATAATCGTTCGACTATAATCTACATCAAGATGATGATGGTGTACAGTACAGTTTCGGCTATTTGAAATATTCAAAAATGTTTTTCAAAATATAGTAAAAAAAAAAAAAGGCAGAGAAGTTTATGGTTAAGGGATTTATAGCACTGACGGACATATGAATATCCTTCGGGACAATAAAGATTATTATTATATAGCACGCTTGGGACTCCATCTTGTGCCTCCCTTATCCCTAAACGTATTTGCCATTTTTTACTATTTTGAAAAACATTTTAAAATAGTTCAACCAGCCGATCTACAAGGAGACGTTGTGGGCTGGTAGATCGGCTATTTGAACTATTTTAAGAGGTTTTTTGAAAATAGTAAAAAAAAAATTGAAGATTCGTTTAGGGATAAGGGTGAAAAAAGCATGAAGCCAGCTAGGATGCACACTTCAGAAATAGCAGATCTACAAGTGCACGGCGCGCGACCCCAGAGGAGCATGTTGGGCAGAACTCACCTGAATATCAGCGCAGGCAAAGGACAGCTGGAATGATTCATCTTCTCTCCTCCCTTCCTCTCTCCTCTCTCTTCTCTCCTCTCTCCTCTCTCCTCTCTCCTCTCTCCTCTCTGAAAAGGTGCTATATAAATAAAATTTACTTACTTACTTACTCTCTCCGCCCTTCCTCCCTCCTCTCTCTCTCATTTCATTTAACCCATTTTGACCTGACGTCGAAATTTATAAAATGTCTTCTGAATCCTGAGAGTTTTCTTTTTTCAAAAATAGCAGACCTACAAGCTTGTAGTGCGCCACTCTATTTTTCAATAGCAAAATCATAACATGTAATGCTTAAAACACCAAATGGGTAAAAGCATTAAGACCCGAGACCAGTTTCTTTATCAGTGGTTCTCAAACATTTTTCATGTCAAGAAGAACCCACAGAATTGTGTATCCGGGCCGCCAACTATGACCTCCGTCTGAAAATATGTTAGCAAAGATTTGAGTTAAAAATCGTCTTTGAATATTATTCAAAGATTTGCACTCAATAGCAGATCTACAGCCAGTCCGCCGTCCTATTATACGAACTTGTTTATCTGCTATTTTTCAACAGCTATACACAGTTCAAGGTAATGGTTAAAGTGGTTTAAAGCTATGAGGTGACACAGACGCCTTCCAGGCCTCAACGTGCTAAAGCACCTGCCTACCTCTCTCCTGGTTATATAGGGTCTCCCTGTCCGCTGAGAAACCTCACATGTCCAAATCTGTTTACTTTTATGTATTATTAAAACCATTCTGGGCGGGAACCCCTTTTGGTGTTTCTATGAAGCATTATGTTATATGGGCTACTTTAGCTATTGAAAATATAGCAGATCTACAAGCCCGTAGAGCGGCACTATATGTGCCACGCTATACGAGCTTGTAGATCTGCCATTTTCTTTTTTGGGGGGAAATCGTGAACAAATCGTGGCACAAATCTTTGAATATATTTAAATGCTTTCACAGAGAAGGTTTTTAACTCAAATCTTCTGGGAGGGGGGAGGGGGGGAGGTCCCTGGTACAACTTATTTTCAGATGGGGGTCCGCGGCCAAATAGAGATCACTCTGGGGGTCCTTGACATGAAAAAGGTTGAGCACCACCGACATAGAAACATGGGGTTTTTCAGAATACTGTCATGATTTAGAAGATTGTTATTTTCTTTAATCGGAACTCAGGTTATTGAAGATCTATACAAGCTTATAAAGGTTTGCATTCAGAAGGTTGTGAGCTTGTAGATCTGCTGTACTTGTGGATGCTTTATTTGTGTGAAGCTGTAATCATTTACAGAAATATAAAAAGACTAAATAAACTATAAGCTAAAGTTATACAATATGGAGAAAAGAGGTTTCTCGCTATACAGAGAGACCAGGGTGGGTTGGAGGATGGAATTAACCCAGTTAGGCCCAAAACCCACCTTTTCAAACTGGCTTTCCCTACATAACCCCACACACACACACACACACACACACACACACACACACACACACAC
>NC_137879.1:1872828-1900328 GCF_963924005.1 Protomyctophum bolini | reverse complement strand
GGCTGTTAGTTACCTTCTACACATCACAACAACAACATTGGCAGATAAGTGGTTAATTATCTGTAGGCCAGAGGTGTCCAAAAGGTAGATCTACCTACCAGTAGATCACAAAGAAGACCACATGACATGGCCCTAAAGAAGGTATAATTAAACATATAATATAACAGAAATTCACAAAACGCCTCTTTTTGGCATAGATCTGTCATTAATAGGTGACTTGATTGATTGACGTACAAAAATACATTTTATTTATAAAGGCACCTTTCAAGTCAGTAAGGCAACCTTTCACTCAAGGTCGCCGTACAGATTAAAAGCAGGACACACACACACACACACACACACACACACACACACACACACACACACACACACACACACACACACACACACACACACACACACACACGCCTAGACGAGCTGTCTACTCATCACACATTCTGCAGGGGGTGTGGTCACGCTGGCTGTGCTGTACTGACTATAGCTATACCATGTGGTGTGTGTGCGTGTGTGTGTGCGTGTGCGTGTGTGTGTGTAAGCGTGTGGTTTGGGCATTTGTAGAGAGACGTTTAGTTTCCTTGTTTAACAATGTGTCAATGTGGTCAGCCTGACAGCGCTGTGTGCGTCACTGCACACAGAACCACATCTAAGTGTTGGAGACAGCACGGTGTATAACTGCCCCCAAACCATCTTTATCCGTGGCAGAAATATGACACCGTTCCAACTGATCTCACTTAAGGCTTTTTATTTCTCCAAAGTGATGACCGTGAAAAACTGTAAATAAATCACATATACACTTTTAAATATCATGAAACAGTGAAATATGAACGTCTTTGTCAGTTAAACAAACAATAAAATGTACACAAACAATAAACACAAACAATGGCATAACTTTTACAGACAAACAAAACAATTGGGAACGTACCTGCGCCTTCTTTGCACCGATTATTCAGGAGTTCAGTTAAGTTCTTTCATATTATATTATTTTCTCTCTTGTCTTTCTCTTATCTTATATGTTATGTCATGTCATGTCAGACACTGACATGAGAGAGCTCCTCTCTGCAGCTCTGCTCTGTTTGTTCTGATCTGACATGCCCCAGACCCACAGGTGCTTTAAATAGGTAATCAGAGCAGGTGAGCCCAATTCAACCTGCCCAGGAACCAGACAGACCACCAAAACAGAGCACAGTAGATGGCACTATAATATCACCATGCATTTACCATATGTACCCAAATAACATACCTATAAAGTTCACATATACATTTTCGAAAGGCAAGCAATAAAAATAGAAATAGAAAAATAGAAATAGACAAATAGAAATAGGAAATACAAAATACCCATCGCTGGGACAGTTACACGGTGTAAAGAACATTTTAAAACCTCCACTGCTTGTAAAACAATCACTAGTTATGAATGCATTTACGTAAACAAGCTTGAATGAATGCTTCAGTACAATGATTATAACTATAGTTCAATAATTGAATATCTGATCTCAAAATCAATGATATCAGATAAAGGGCCCCCCACCCCCCCACCCGTTATACCCAGCCACCAAAAGAACCTGGAAATCAATAGTTTTATGTAGCCATTTATTAAACATATATATATATATTGTATGTGTAGCATGGTGGTATGAATTAGAATAGCCAACAATGACTCTGAAGGGATTAGGCCCTAGGAAATAGTTTTGGGGGAAAAGCTATATAGTGAACTATAACGTACAGTAAACCACCTGATCATAACGATAACTGCCCACGGGGTTGGTTGTACAGATAAGAAGCAAGGCAGAGACGTGGTTTTTAAGCAAAGTACAAACAGGCTTTATTCAATTAGCAGATTGTTTTATGCATTTGGTCTCATCATCATCATCATCATCAGCAACGCTTATGGAATACTTTCATTGCCAAAAGGAAATACTTTGTTTTGTTTAAGTAGCCGTGTAAATTAAATAAGTGTGATAATGTATGGTTGTTGTTTATAAATAAACACCTCTTGGTCTCTGTGTTCAATCATCCTGCCGGGCGTTACTGCGACCACCGCAGCCTCACACATTAACCCTTGCATCCCTTATTAATATAGCATTTTATACAGATTTATAGCATTTCATGTAGACATCATGATAGTACTTTAAAGTAAACATGTACAGTTTCATTATTCCACTGTTACGTTCTGCATGTTTCATTGATAACTACTTCTTTATGTATATGTGATGTATTGTATATTTTTATGTATATGTGATGTATTGTATATCTTTATGTATATGTGATGTATTGCCATGCTTTTATGTTCTTGCTTATTGTAAATCGCTCTGGATTAAAGGACCACTTCACCACTTTTCAACCTATCTTCATATAATAGGTCCGCACTAATAATCATGATAAAATGGCACGATTCTTTTCTACTCAGTCTGTGTCTCATAGGAGGGCTGTGGGCAGTTTAGAATCATCATTAGGCAGATTTTTTTTTAACATTTATTTTTTACTTTTTTTAAAATTTTCATTATCGTGAGAACGATGGCTTCCATTTTCGCATTGCAACTTTTCAGAACTAGAAAGCCTGTAGTTTCTATTAGCTTGTATTCCCCATCGATGATGTCACTGGAGGACGGTTTCTGAACTGCCCACAGCCCTCATATGAGACGCAGACAGAGTAGAAAAAAAAATATTATTAGTGAGTACTTATTATATGAAGATAGGTTGAAAAGTGGTGAAGTGGTCCTTTAAGAGCGTCTGATAAATGATTACATTGTAAATTGCATACAGTAGCAGTGGTGTTATTGTCTAACTCTAACTCCTGTACTGTACACAGCCACGTTGGTGCGATTCACAGCAGCATAATGGCCTCCTCCCTTTGATTAACAAACAGAACAACAATGAAACAAACAAACAAACAAAAGAAGAAGATAATCATGATCAGAGCAACAACACCCCAGTGTGGACTTTGTGGCCGGGGGGAAAACTTTAGAAGATATTAAGGTAAAATAATACTAGATAATTCTATTACAACTTACCACTGTGTTTGTAGGAGACACTGGGGAGCCACGGGATTGTCCTATAAAAACCAAATACACATAAAGATGATCAGATTATCAGGCTGTATTCATAAGGTTTATCCAGCTGGACACATTCAGGAGGACTGCTGTTTCTTTAAGCCATGATTTTGTAACCCAGTGTCAATTATCTAATGTAATCCTGGGGCGCTACACTTCCTCTACAACCTGGGGAGAGCAGCAGACTGACATCATGCCTCCTTCTATGCATGAGGAGTCCAAGCTGCTTCTTTTCACCTGACAGGGGGGAATTTCCCCATTATTTTTATTATTTTTTTTAAGTGTTTGACAATCATCAAGCTGTAAAGACACAATGAGACAGTAACATGTTGCAAAAATGCATAATCGACAAATTATTATTGATTAGCGATTCATATCATCTTGATGCAACATTGCATGTTTGCTAGTGAGCAAGGAAATATCAGACTGCTGTTGGATGTTAAATGATCTTCACTAATGACGAAATAGATAGATAGATTGATAGAAGGAACTGTTTGTGCCAATAACCTTTTCCTTTAACATTATTTTATGTCATAAAAACATGATGAATGTAGTCATAATGGTCTCATTAATATGACAAAACAAAACTAGCGCCCAGGCGGTGGCGTAACCGTCTGGGCACCCGGCTGGTAATCCAGCCGCAGTGTGGCCGCGGTTTCGACTCCCGAGCCCGACACGGCCTTTACTGCATGTCTCCCCCCCCCTCCCCATCTCTCTCCCCCGTTTCCTGTCAGCCTACTGTCTGTCCCTCCATAAAACCAATAAAAGGCGTAAGCCGCAAAAAACATCTTAAAATGTAAAAAATAAAAACTATCGATTGCCAAGTAAAGATCACACTCTGCAGAAAGTATTCATACCTCCGTGATCTTTTCTCCATGACCTCCATCCAAGGAGCAGACTCAGCACAGTGGACATCCACAGGAGGACATTAGAAACCACCAACACAACGATGGTTGGATTGAAGTGATGTGGACGTTGACGTTCTGAAATGATTAGTGCACGTTCACGTTCTGAAATGATTAGTGCACGTTCACGTTCTGAAATGATTAGTGCACGTTCACGTTCTGAAATGATTAGTGCACGTTCACGTTCTGAAATGATTAGTGCACGTTCTGAAATGATCAGTTCACGTTCTGAAATGATTAGTGCACGTTCACCAGTTCAGATGAGAACATTGAACTTCCACCATCATTTCCACTGACACTCTGCACGTGCAAAACATAATACTTGACTTCTGTAAACAACCTATATAACCTGTTATTACCTAAACATAATTCACTGTATGTACATTTATTTACCTTGGCCATTCAGTGTCGTTCCATTTCCAGAGGTCTCTCCCACAGAGGTCTCTCCCAGCTCCTCTCCTTTGGAAGGTAATCATCATTACAGTTATAATCATGATCGCCCATGTCTGTGTACTTGAACGTGAGACACAGTGTACTCGATATGTATTGTGTACTGCCTGATCTGTAGCATACTGTATAGTTAGGCTACGATCAGACATCTGAGACAGCAAGGTCAGCCTTGCTGCAGTTAGCTGTTATTATGTCTGATATCTTGTTGTCACGTCATTACGATCCAGCACTATATATGTTCCCTGTCAGAACCACACACCACCCAGCCTGGTTCTGTCAGAACCACACACCACCCAGCCTGGTTCTGTCAGAACCACACACCACCCAGCCTGGTTCTGTCAGAACCACACACCACCCAGCCTGCACACACTACCAGTCTGTCAGAATCACACACACTACGTACCTGTCTGTCAGAACCACACACCACCCAGCCGGCACACACTACGTACCTGTCTGTCAGAACCACACACCACCCAGCCTGCACACACTACCTGTCTGTCAGAACCACACACCACCCAGCAGCCTGCACACACTACCTGTCTGTCAGAACCACACACTACCTGTCTGTCGAACCAGACGAGGGTCCAGTACTTCGAGTTTACAACAATTACTAACTGTTCTATTCTGATAGAATAACATTTACTTCATATCCTTCAAACCTAAATTATACTACAGAGAAAAACATACCTTTTATCTTTAGGAAGGTTCCTGGTCCAATCTGAAGGGAACCTGATGTGTCCATTACTCCACAGTAGTACGTTCCAGTGTCCTCTGCTTTCGTATTCCTTATTTTAAGATGAGCTGATCTAACTTTGTCGTCTGTCTCTACAACAACACGACCCTCTTCGTCACAAGGATAAATGCCGGTGTATTTTGACATTAAATCACATTGTATAGTTAAAGTATTCGCTGCTGTCAATTTGTACCATACATAATGTGTACTATATACGTCAATGTGACATTGAAGAGTAACTTCCTGGCCCAGCTGTGCTGCTTGACGTGGAAGTGGCTGAGAGATACTCGCTTGTTGAGCCACACCTGAAACACATACGTTAAAAACATTTACAGTATGGGGTTTGAGATAATGTTATTTTGGACAATGTATTGTTCTGCAAACTCGAGTTTCATATAACAAATGTATACGAGACAAGTGAGTTATAACTCTCATAAATATTCAGTATTCATTCAAAACGATCCCCTTACATTTTTATACATGTAGTGTATATGGAATCATACAGATGCAACTCTATTGCTGTGAATACTTACAGGAGCAGATTAGAAGAAACGCTACAAAGTATTCCATCCTTGTCCTTCTTTGGTTCACTGCTGTCACTGCTGTGTGCTTCACTGTGACTGGCTGCTGGTGACTCTATTGTCATTGTGTGAGTTCCTGTCAGCTCGTCTGATTGGACACTAAATATATATTCATATATATTCATATATATATAATATTCATCCTGCACTTCATTTGATTGGCTGCTCAGAACCAGGATGTTGTATGAAACACACACACACACACACACACATAGTGGAATCTCTGTATGGATGTTTTCAGAAGCTTTAAATGACATTAACACGTCACGTGATAATAAGGTATGAAAGTATCTACAAATCAAGATGCATGTTTGAAATGACAGATATGGCTTTAAAAGTAAAAGGACAGAATTCGCATTTATTGCACTTTGCGTGCTCGTTTCCCTCTCCGTTAACCACACTCGCTCTGTGGCGGTGAGCGCTCGCTGAATGCACAGAACAGAACAGAACAGAACAGAACAGAACAGAACAGAACAGAACAGAACAGAACAGAACAGAACAGTGGTATCCGCCACACTCACTCACTCATCACAGAACAGAACAGTGGTATCCGCCCCACTCACTCACTCATCACAGAACAGATGATGACCCGGGGATCGAACCCCGACCTCCCAGTCTCAGGGCGGACACTCTAACCACAAGGCCACTGAGCTGGGGATCGAACCCCGACCTCCCAGTCTCAGGGCGGACGCTCTAACCACAAGGCCACTGAGCTGGGGATCGAACCCCGACCTCCCAGTCTCAGGGCGGACGCTCTAACCACAAGGCCACTGAGCTGGGGATCGAACCCCGACCTCCCAGTCTCAGGGCGGACGCTCTAACCACAAGGCCACTGAGCTGGGGATCGAACCCCGACCTCCCAGTCTCAGGGCGGACACTCTAACCACAAGGCCACTGAGCTGGGGATCGAACCCCGACCTCCCAGTCTCAGGGCGGACACTCTAACCACAAGGCCACTGAGCTGGGGATCGAACCCCGACCTCCCAGTCTCAGGGCGGACGCTCTAACCACGAGGCCACTGAGCCGGGGATCGAACCCCGACCTCCCAGTCTCAGGGCGGACGCTCTAACCACGAGGCCACTGAGCCGGGGATCGAACCCCGACCTCCCAGTCTCAGGGCGGACGCTCTAACCACGAGGCCACTGAGCCGGGGATCGAACCCCGACCTCCCAGTCTCAGGGCGGACGCTCTAACCACGAGGCCACTGAGCCGGGGATCGAACCCCGACCTCCCAGTCTCAGGGCGGACGCTCTAACCACGAGGCCACTGAGCCGGGGATCGAACCCCGACCTCCCAGTCTCAGGGCGGACACTCTAACCACAAGGCCACTGAGCCGGGGATCGAACCCCGACCTCCCAGTCTCAGGGCGGACACTCTAACCACAAGGCCACTGAGCCGGGGATCGAACCCCGACCTCCCAGTCTCAGGGCGGACACTCTAACCACAAGGCCACTGAGCCGGGGATCGAACCCCGACCTCCCAGTCTCAGGGCGGACACTCTAACCACAAGGCCACTGAGCTGGGGATCGAACCCCGACCTCCCAGTCTCAGGGCGGACACTCTAACCACAAGGCCACTGAGCTGGGGATCGAACCCCGACCTCCCAGTCTCAGGGCGGACACTCTAACCACAAGGCCACTGAGCCGGGGATCGAACCCCGACCTCCCAGTCTCAGGGCGGACACTCTAACCACAAGGCCACTGAGCCGGGGATCGAACCCCGACCTCCCAGTCTCAGGGCGGACACTCTAACCACAAGGCCACTGAGCTGCACATACTGCCCACTAATGCACTTCTGCTGACTTTGCTGCTATACTGTATGTCATGAATTCTCCCTGTTCTTAGTCCTGTATTGAATGTTGTTGTTGTTCTTAGTCCTGTATTGAATGTTGTTGTTGTTCTTAGTCCTGTATTGAATGTTGTTGTTGTTCTTAGTCCTGTATTGAATGTTGTTGTTGTGTGTATTTTGTGCGTTTTTTACTACTAGCCCTTACCCGTTGTGAGATATTTGCCCCATCTTGTGGCCGCGGGGGGTACTGCACCCAGGCGCATTGCCCATGGGATCGTGTGGTGATGTAAAAACAATATTTGTACAGTAAATATGACAGTTGCGTCTGTAAAAAGTAGCCTAGGTCACTTCTGGGAGCGTGCAGAATTTTTTTGGCATGGAGAGATGTGTGCTAATAGTGTGGCTCGGTCGGAGAAAGACCACGGACAAAGACCACGGCTGTAAACGGCTGTAAACGGCTGTTTTTATTCACTAATAAATTCATTATTAATCATTAATGTGTCAAATCGAAAAAAGGGCTCTGTTAAGACCTCCATATAATCATGGCCCATGCCTGTGTGAAAAGTGGGAGTGATTCGTGCAGTCAATGATGAGATAACGCTCTGTCAGTGACATTCAGACATTCGATGAATTATAGTATGATGATGATGATGATGATGATATGATGATGATATGATGATGATGATGATATGATGATATGATGATGATGATGATATGATGATGATAATATGATGATATGATGATGATGATGATGATGATATGATGATGATGATGATATGATGATATGATGATGATGATGATATGATGATGATATGATGATGATGATGATGATGATGATGATGATGATGATGATGATGATGATATGATGATGATGATATGATGATGATATGATGATGATGATGATGATATGATGATGATATGATGATGATGATATGATGATATGATGATGATAATATGATGATATGATGATGATGATGATGATGATGATGATATGATGATGATATGATGATGATGATGATGATATGATGATGATGATGATGATGATGATGATATGATGATGATGATGATGATGATGATGATGATGATGATGATATGATGATGATATGATGATGATATGATGATGATATGATGATGATGATATGATGATGATATGATGATGATGATGATGATATGATGATGATGATGATGATGATGATGATGATATGATGATGATGATATGATGATGATGATATGATGATGATAATATGATGATGATGATGATATGATGATATGATGATGATATGATGATGATAATATGATGATATGATGATGATGATGATGATGATGATGATGATATGATGATGATGATGATGATATGATGATGATGATGATGATGATGATGATGATATGATGATGATATGATGATGATGATGATGATATGATGATGATATGATGATGATGATATGATGATATGATGATGATAATATGATGATATGATGATGATGATGATGATGATGATGATATGATGATGATATGATGATGATGATGATGATATGATGATGATGATGATGATGATGATATGATGATGATGATGATGATGATGATGATGATATGATGATGATATGATGATGATATGATGATGATGATATGATGATGATATGATGATGATGATGATGATATGATGATGATGATGATGATGATGATGATGATATGATGATGATGATATGATGATGATGATATGATGATGATAATATGATGATGATGATGATATGATGATATGATGATGATATGATGATGATAATATGATGATATGATGATGATGATGATGATGATGATATGATGATGATATGATGATGATGATGATGATATGATGATGATGATGATGATGATGATGATGATGATGATATGATGATGATGATGATATGATGATGATGATGATGATGATGATGATGATGATGATGATGATGATATGATGATGATATGATGATGATATGATGATGATGATGATGATGATATGATGATGATGATATGATGATGATATGATGATGATGATGATGATATGATGATGATGATGATGATGATGATGATATGATGATGATGATGATGATGATGATGATATGATGATGATATGATGATGATATGATGATGATGATGATGATGATGATGATGATGATGATGATGATGATGATGATGATATGATGATGATGATGATGATATGATGATGATGATATGATGATGATAATATGATGATGATGATGATGATGATGATGATGATGATGATATGATGATGATATGATGATGATATGATGATGATATGATGATGATATGATGATGATATGATGATGATATGATGATATGATGATGATGATGATGATGATATGATGATGATGATATGATGATGATGATATGATGATGATGATGATGATGATGATGATGATGATATGATGATGATGATGATGATATGATGATGATGATGATGATGATGATGATGATGATGATGATATGATGATGATGATATGATGATGATGATGATGATGATGATATGATGATGATATGATGATGATGATGATGATGATGATGATGATATGATGATGATGATATGATGATGATGATATGATGATATGATGATGATATGATGATGATGTGATATGATGATATGATGATGATATGATGATGATGATGATGAGATGATGATGATGATATGATGATGATGATATGATGATGATATGATGATGATGATGATGATGATGATGATGATATGATGATGATGATATGATGATGATGATATGATGATGATATGATGATGATGATGATATGATGATGATATGATGATGATGATGATGAGATGATGATGATGATGATGATGATGATGATATGATGATGATATGATGATGATGATGATATGATGATATGATGATGATGATGATATGATGATGATATGATGATGATGATGATGATGATGATGATGATGATGATGATATGATGATGATATGATGATATGATGATGATGATATGATGATGATATGATGATGATGATGATGATATGATGATGATATGATGATGATGATGATGATATGATGATGATATGATGATGATGATATGATGATATGATGATGATAATATGATGATATGATGATGATGATGATGATGATGATATGATGATGATATGATGATGATGATGATGATATGATGATGATGATGATGATGATATGATGATGATGATGATGATGATGATATGATGATGATATGATGATGATATGATGATGATAATATGATGATGATGATGATATGATGATATGATGATGATGATATGATGATATGATGATGATGATGATATGATGATATGATGATGATGATGATATGATGATGATGATGATGATGATGATGATGATATGATGATGATATGATGATATGATGATATGATGATGATGATATGATGATGATATGATGATGATATGATGATGATATGATGATATGATGATGATATGATGATGATATGATGATGATATGATGATGATGATGATGATATGATGATGATATGATGATGATGATGATGATATGATGATGATATGATGATGATGATGATATGATGATGATGATGATGATGATATGATGATGATGATGATGATGATATGATGATGATGATGATGATATGATGATGATATGATGATGATATGATGATGATGATGATGATGATATGATATGATATGATATGATATGATATATTACTTTATTGTCAGTTCACACTGAAATTTGTCTTGCGACACAGGCAGCCAGGTATGCAGAACATATACAAAACACAGAGAACAAGACAATTTACATACATAAAGACATGAGCAATATCCACCGCTTAGATTTCCTGTGGCTACTACATCTCCTGATTGAGCCTCAAGGTCGACTGGTAGACAAAGGACCTCTTTAGTCTGACCTTGTTGTATGCTGGTACACCATATCTCCTTCCTGAAGGTAGCAACCTATATTCTCTATACAACACATGCTTAGTATTAGAGGTGATATTCCTTGCTAACCTTAGGATGCTGTTATCATATGTGGATGTATACAGTTTCTGAAGTTGTTGTCCAACAATCTTTGAACAAATGTTCAGTTGTTGCAGCAGTTGTGACTTTAGGGCTGCAGACAAACATCCATACCAGGTGGTACTACAGTACTGAAGAACACTCATAATAACAGAAGTGAAAAACAAAAGAAGAATCCGTCTACTAGCACCGAAGGATCTTAGACGGCGAAGGAAGTAGATTCTTTGCTTTGTTTTCTTACACACTGAATCAATCTGATCTTTCCATGACAAAAGATGGTCTATTACTACTCCTAGGTATTTGTACGAACATACCTGGTTGATCGGTTCCCCATGAATAGTAATGGGGGATCTGTGTATCTCTGGTGGTGTACCAAAAACAATCTCTTCTGTCTTTTTTGTGTTAATGATGAGAGCGTTGTTATCACTCCATTCAACCACCTTATTTACTCTGTGTTGGTGCAGTCCAGGATCACTGGAACTATCTAGGAGAGAGATCAAAACTGTATCATCTGAGTATTTTAGAATGTATTGGTCTGGTGTGTCAGTGCGACATTCAGACAGGCATTCCTCAATACGACAGCTGTCAGTATAGAGGGTGAAAAGTACAGCTGAGCTCACACAACCCTGGGGAGCACCAACATTAGTAGTTAATGCTGATGAGAGGGTTGTGTTCACTTTCACCCTCTGTACTCTGTTAGTAAGAAAAGAAGCATACCAGTGAATTAAGTATGGATTCAGTTCCAACTGTACCATTTTTGACACTAGTATATCAGACTGTATTGTGTTGAAAGCTGAAGAAAAGTCTAAGAATAGCACTCTCGCATGATTCTTATTTGACTTATCTAGGTGTTTTGTAATTAAGTGGACCAGTGTGACAACCGCATCCTCTGTACCACAACCCTTTTTGTAGGCAAACTG
This sequence comes from Protomyctophum bolini, assembly GCF_963924005.1. Lineage (NCBI taxonomy): Eukaryota > Metazoa > Chordata > Actinopteri > Myctophiformes > Myctophidae > Protomyctophum > Protomyctophum bolini. The sequence goes on along the minus strand of NC_137879.1, from coordinate 1,887,888 downwards.
ACTGGGGTCGAATTTGTCTTTGGTTATACTGACAAGATGTTGTAACAGTATTCTTTCAAGTGATTTCATAATCACTGAAGTGAGAGCTATGGGTCTATAATCCTTATGTTCTTTTGGACATTGGATTTTGGGTAGTGGTTTAATGTGTGAGGTTTTCCAAGACAGGGGAATTGTGTGTGTGTCTACAGAGGTTTGGAATATTGGTTGCCACACTGGAGCCAGCTCAGATGCAAAGTGTTTGAGGAGAAAAGCACTGCATTCATCTGGCCCATTAGCTTTCCTTGTGTTAGTACACTGAAACACTTTTCTCACATCCTCTTCAGTGATGGTAATTCTGTCTGAGGGGGCAGGTGTTACAGCCTTCAGTATTTCAGTACACTTTGCGGAATTGTCCAATGATTCAAATCTGGCGAAAAAGGTGTTTAGGTCATTGGAAAAGACAAGTTCATTTTCGGTCACAATAGGTTTTGTTGGGGTTGACATTCCTGTCATAGATTTCATTGTATCCCATGCCTTTTTGTGATCGTTGGCATTAAACGCGTCCTCCAGACGCTGTCTATGTGCCAATTTTGCCTGCCTCATTTTCGTTTTTAACTTTTTATCTGCCAATTTAAGTGCACCAAAATCTTTGTTTATGAAAGCTGTTTTCCTTTCATTTATTACACTTTTTATATCTTTTGTCACATATGATTTGTTGTTTGGATAGATTTTTATCTCCTTTGTAGGAACAACCAGCTGTACACAAAAATTTATATAATCATTTGTGACTGTGGTCATTTCATCTAATGAACCCTCTCTGAACGTGATATGATGATGATATGATGATGATGATGATGATGATGATGATGATGATGATGATGATATGATGATGATATGATGATGATGATGATGATGATGATATGATGATGATGATATGATGATGATATGATGATGATGATATGATGATGATATGATGATGATGATGATGATGATATGATGATGATGATGATGATGATGATGATGATATGATGATGATGATGATATGATGATGATATGATGATGATGATATGATGATGATGATGATGATGATGATGATATGATGATGATATGATGATATGATGATGATGATGATATGATGATGATGATATGATGATATGATGATGATATGATGATGATATGATGATGATGATATGATGATATGATGATGATATGATGATGATGATGATGATGATGATATGATGATGATGATGATGATATGATGATGATGATGATATGATGATGATGATGATGATGATGATATGATGATCTGGCTGCAAACCAATTTCCCGCAAAGGGACAATAAAGCTAACCTTGAACCTTGATGGTGGCACTGTGCTATAACAGTCCACTGTGCTTTAAAATACACGATTTGTATTTCCATATTATGTATCTTTTCATTTCAACATTTCATCTTTTTGGTTCATAATACATTATGTCTTGGACTGTAATTGTAGCTCTCAGTCTTTTCTCTTTTGCCAGTGTGGACTTTTCCTCTTTGGTCTATCCAAGCTTCTACTGTCTTAAATGTCCTGCAAGTGACATCCAGTTCGTTGTTCTAATTCCGTCCTTTTACTTTTAAAGCCATATCTGTCATTTCAAACATGCATCTTGATTTGTGGATACTTTCATACCTTATTATCACGTGACGTGTTAATGTCATTTAAAGCTTCTGAAAACATCCATACAGAGATTCCACTGTGTGTGTGTTTCATACAACATCCTGGTTCTGAGCAGCCAATCAAATGAAGTGCAGGATGAAGCTGCTGAGCCAATCAGACGAGCTGACAGGAACTCACACAATTAAAAGAGAGTCACCAGCAGCCAGTCACAGTGAAGCACACAGCAGTGACAGCAGTGAACCAAAGAAGGACAAGGATGAAATACTTTGTAGCGTTTCTTCTAATCTGCTCCTGTAAGTATTCACAGCAATAGAGTTGCATCTGTATGATTCCATATACACTACATGTATTAAAATGTAAGAGGATAGTTTTTAATGTATACTGAATATTTATGAGAGTTATAACTCACTTGTCTCGTACACATTTGTTATATGAAACTCGAGTTTGCAGAACAATACATTGTCCAAAATAACATTATCTCAAACCCCATACTGTAAATGTTTTTAACGTATGTCTTTGCATTGATGCTTGTGTTTCAGGTGTGGCTCAACAAGCGAATATCTCTCAGCCACTTCCACGTCAAGCAGCGCAGCTGGGCCAGGAAGTTACTCTTCAATGTCACATTGACGTACATAGTACACATTATGTATGGTACAAATTGACAGCAGCGAATACTTTAACTATACAATGTGTAATATTCAAATACGCCGAAGGCCTACGTCATTCTTGTGACGAAGAGGGTCGTGTTGTTGTAGAGAGAGACGACAAAGATAAACCAGCTCATCTTAAAATAAAGAATACGAAAGCAGAGGACACTGGAACGTACTACTGTGGAGTAATGGACACAGGTTCCCTTCAGATTGGACCAGGAACCTTCCTAGAGATAAAAGGCATGTTTTTTCTCTGTAGTGTAATTTAGGTTATTAATGTAATTCTATCAGAATAGAACAGTTAGTAATGATGATTACACCTTTCAAAGGAGAGGAGCTGCTGGGAGAGACCTCTGTGGGAGATACCTCTGGAATTGGATCAACACTGAATGGCCAAGGTAAATAAATGTACATACTTTACGGTGAATTATGTTTAGGTAATAGTTTCTATAGGTTGTTTACAGAAGTATGATGTGTAATGTGTGCAGCTGGAGTGTCAGTGGAAATGACGGTTGTTGTTTTTTGTATCTGAACTGGTGAACGTGCACCAATGATGACTCATTTCAGAACGTGAACGTCCACATCTCTTCAATCCAACTACCGTCATTGTGTTGGTGGTTTTGATTGTCTCCCTGGGGATGTCCACTCTGCTGAGTCTGCTCCTTGGATGGATGCTCTACTGGTCATGGAGAAAAGATCACAGAGGTATGGATACACATGGTCATAAAGATCACAGAGGTATGGATACACATGGTCATAAAGATCACAGAGGTATGGATACACATGGTCATAAAGATCACAGAGGTATGGATACACATGGTCATAAAGATCACAGAGGTATGGATACACATGGTCATAAAGATCACAGAGGTATGAATACACATGGTCATAAAGATCACAGAGGTATGGTATGGATACACATGGTCATAAAGATCACAGAGGTATGGTATGGATACACATGGTCATAAAGATCACAGAGGTATGAATACACATGGTCATAAAGATCACAGAGGTATGGATACACATGGTCATAAAGATCACAGAGGTATGGATACACATGGTCATAAAGATCACAGAGGTATGGATACACATGGTCATAAAGATCACAGAGGTATGGATACACATGGTCATAAAGATCACAGAGGTATGAATACACATGGTCATAAAGATCACAGAGGTATGGTATGGATACACATGGTCATAAAGATCACAGAGGTATGGTATGGATACACATGGTCATAAAGATCACAGAGGTATGAATACACATGGTCATAAAGATCACAGAGGTATGGATACACATGGTCATAAAGATCACAGAGGTATGGATACACATGGTCATAAAGATCACAGAGGTATGAATACACATGGTCATAAAGATCACAGAGGTATGGATACACATGGTCATAAAGATCACAGAGGTATGGATACACATGGTCATAAGATCACAGAGGTATGGATACACATGGTCATAAAGATCACAGAGGTATGGATACACATGGTCATAAAGATCACAGAGGTATGGATACACATGGTCATAAAGATCACAGAGGTATGGATACACATGGTCATAAGATCACAGAGGTATGAATACACATGGTCATAAAGATCACAGAGGTATGGATACACATGGTCATAAAGATCACAGAGGTATGGTATGGATACACATGGTCATAAAGATCACAGAGGTATGGATACACATGGTCATAAAGATCACAGAGGTATGGATACACATGGTCATAAAGATCACAGAGGTATGGTATGGATACACATGGTCATAAAGATCACAGAGGTATGGTATGGATACACATGGTCATAAAGATCACAGAGGTATGGATACACATGGTCATAAAGATCACAGAGGTATGGATACACATGGTCATAAAGATCACAGAGGTATGGTATGGATACACATGGTCATAAAGATCACAGAGGTATGGATACACATGGTCATAAAGATCACAGAGGTATGAATACACATGGTCATAAAGATCACAGAGGTATGGATACACATGGTCATAAAGATCACAGAGGTATGAATACTCTACTGAATGTGTCCAGCTGGATAAACCTTGATGAATACAGCCTGATAATCTTTATGTGTATTTGGTTTTTATAGGACAATCCCGTGGCTCCCCAGTGTCTCCTACAAACACAGTGGTAAGTTGTATTAATTCTTATCTAGTATTATTTTACCTTAATATCTTCCAAAGTTTTCCCCCCCGGACACAAAGTCCACACTGGGGTGTTGTTGCTCTGATCATGATTATCTTCTTCTTTTGTTTGTTTGTTTGTTTCATTGTTGTTCTGTTTGTTAATCAAAGGGAGGAGGCCATTATGCTGCTGTGAATCGCACCAACATGGCTGTGTACAGTACAGGAGTTAGAGTTAGACAATAACACCACTGCTACTGTATGCAATTTACAATGTAATCATTTATCAGACGCTCTTAAAGGACCACTTCACCACTTTTCAACCTATCTTCATATAATAAGTACTCACTAATAATCATTTTTTTCCTACTCTGTCTGCGTCTCATATGAGGGCTGTGGGCAGTTCAGAAACCGTCCTCCAGTGACATCATCGATGGGGAATACAAGCTAATAGAAACTACAGGCTTTCTAGTTCTGAAAAGTTGCAATGCGAAAATGGAAGCCATCGTTCTCACGATAATGAAAATCAAAAGAAAATGTAAAAAACAAAAATGTTAAAGAAATATCTGCCTAATGATGATTCTAAACTGCCCACAGCCCTCCTATGAGACACAGACTGAGTAGAAAAGAATCGTGCCATTTTATCATGATTATTAGTGCGGACCTATTATATGAAGATAGGTTGAAAAGTGGTGAAGTGGTCCTTTAATCCAGAGCGATTTACAATAAGCAAGAACATAAAAGCATGGCAATACATCACATACAATACATACTGTACATACAATACATCCCATACAATACATACATACAATACATCCCATACAATACATACATACAATACATCACATATACATAAAGAAGTAGTTATCAATGAAACATGCAGAACGTAACAGTGGAATAATGAAACTGTACATGTTTACTTTAAAGTACTATCATGATGTCTACATGAAATGCTAAAAACTAAGTCTGTGTAAAATGCTCTCTAATAAGGGATGCAAGGGTTAATGTGTGAGGTGAGGTGTTTATTTTTTTTCTATAATATATTTTTTATCCCACAATTTTGTAACCCATTTTTCACCCCTGTGCCAATCATCTACTGTGATCCTGGGCTCTACACACCCTCCGCCAACCTAGTCCCCATATATGGGGGACAAGGGGAGACCAACCTAGTCCCCATATATGGGGGACAAGGGGAGACCAACCTAGTCCCCATATATGGGGGACAAGGGGAGAGCAACGGACTTAACTCATGCTCCCTTTATGCCTGAGTGTCCAAGTTGCTCCTTTACACCTGACAGGGGGGAGTTTCCCTGGTTGGACGTAGCGTGTGGAAGGAACACGTTATTCCAACCAGTTCCTTTCCCCTCCATCAGGCGCCCCGGCTGACCAGGGGGAGGCAGTTTAGAGACCAGGATTACTGCATGTTTTTGTGAGGGTACCTACCCTAGGGGACACGGGGAGAACATGCAAACTCCACACAGAAAGGCCCAGGCCCAGGTGTTTATTTCAACCACCACCTCATGCATTATCCCACTAATTACACGGCTACTTAAACAAAACAAAGTATTTCCTTTTGGCAATGAAAGTATTCCATAAGCGTTGCTGATGATGATGATGATGAGACCAAATGCATAAAACAATCTGCTAATTGAATAAAGCCTGTTTGTACTTTGCTTAAAAACCACGTCTCTGCCTTGCTTCTTATCTGTACAACCAACCCCGTGGGCAGTTATCGTTATGATCAGGTGGTTTACTGTACGTTAGTTCACTATATAGCTTTTCCCCCAAAACTATTTCCTAGGGCCTAATCCCTTCAGAGTCATTGTTGGCTATTCTAATTCATACCACCATGCTACACATACAATATATATATATATATATATATTTAATAAATGGCTACAAAAAACTATTGATTTCCAGGTTCTTTTGGTGGCTGGGTATAACGGGTGGGGGGGTGGGGGGCCCTTTATCTGATATCATTGATTTTGAGATCAGATAATCAATTATTGAACTATAGTTAGTGTGGTTGCCCTAAAGGGGCAACCAGACTCTTGTATCTCTAACACTTTATTATTAGTGTGGTTGCCCTAAAGGGGCAACCAGACTCTTGTATCTCTAACACTTTATTCACGGTTATTATTCTCTCCACTACTGGAGTAAGACAAAGTTTGGCGCCCTACAACAACAAGAAGTTTTGACTGTACGCACTTGAGCCAGATGTCAAATTGACCGGAAAAATCGGGAATCGACCGCTTGTACTTTGCTAAGAGAAATGTTGGATATTTTATTTGATATGAATTTATTAGTGATTTAAATTTCCCCATTGACATGAATGGGGAAATGCAAAAAAACACATTCAAGTATTTTTCCCTCTGAGACTGTAAGCACTATAGTTACAAAACTTTCAGGGATATTTCCTAATTATCACTAAAATTAATTAAAAATATTATTTTTTAGGTTGGCCTCATGGTGGCGCTATAACATCCCACTTTACCTTTTGGCTCATAACTCTTGAACCGTAGGTCGTAAAATCAAAATTATTTTTACCCTGGATTCCTTGGGTCATGACGCATCTCCCCATATAGGCCACGCCCTTTTCCGCCATGATGGATTTTCCGCCATTTTGAATTTTGTCCAAAACACACTTTTCGCTTTTCCCACTACAGATTTTGTCCAAATGTCACAGAAATCGGCACACGTGATCTCTGGACCCACCCGATTACAAAACCGACTTCGGAATTTCGGTAGTGCGTGTCGTTCGGCCGTAACCGTCGACCGAAGTCAGTAGGAGGGGCCTATATCACGAAAAACGCCATAAATCACGCACGGCATGTCCAATCCATCCGAAATTTGAATCGCATGTCCGGGGTGGTTCGTTCGACCGAGTTCCGAAAGCAATTCCATTTTCGTCCACAGGGGGCGCCGCAAACGCCATAAATGTAACCGTCTGTCGCGAAAACATGAATTTCGGGGGTCAAATCCCCTCCCAATTACTTACACGCGACCTGAGGCGTGACTCGAAACCGTAGCAGGCCGGCGAGATCAGCGGGAGGGGTATACATGTAAGCCGCCGCGGCAACCACACTCTGCAATTTTTCAAAATTGCGACCTTTCTAGTTAGTGTGGTTGCCTCTGGAGGCAACCAGACTCTTGTAATTGTAACACTTTATTATTATTATTCCACACCTGGAGTAAGACAAAGTTTGCCGCCCTACAACAACAAGAAGTTTTGACTGTACGCACTTGAGCCATATGTCAAATTGCCCGGAAAAATCGGGAATCGTGTGCTTGTACTTTGCTAAGAGAAATGTTGTATATTTTATTTGATATGAATTTATTAGTGAATTAAATTTCCCCATTGACATGAATGGGGAAATGCAAAAAAACACATTCAAGTATTTTTCCCTCTGAGACTGTAAGCACTATAGTTACAAAACTTTCAGGGATATTTCCTAATTATCACTAAAATTAATTAAAAATATAATTTTTTAGGTCGGCCTCATGGTGGCGCTATAACATCCCACTTTACCTTTTGGCTCATAACTCTTGAACCGTAGGTCGTAACATCAAAATTATTTTCCCCCTGGATTCCTTGGGTCATGACGCGTCTCCCCATATAGGCCACGCCCTTTTCCGCCATGATGGATTTTCCGCCATTTTGAATTTTGTCCAAAACACACTTTTTGCTTTTCCCCCTACAGATTTTGTACAAATGTCACAGAAATCGGCACACGTGACCTCTGGACCCATCCGATTAAAAAACCGACTTCAGAATTTCGATAGTGCGTGTCGTTCGGCCGTAACCGTCGTCCGAAGTCAGTAGGAGGGGCCTATATCACGAAAAACGCCATAAATCACGAACGGAATGTCCAATCCATCCGAAATTCGAATCGCACGTCCGGGGTGGTTCGTTCGACCGAGTTCCGAAAGCAATTCCATTTTCATCCACAGGGGGCGCCGCAAACGCAATAAATGTAACCGTCTGTCGGGAAAACATGAATTTCGGGGGTCGAATCCCCTCCGAATGACTTACACGCGACCTGAGACGTGACTCGAAACCGTAGCAGGCCGGCAATATCAGCGGGAGGGGTATCTTTGCTAAGAGAAATGTTGTATATTTTATTTGATATGAATTTATTAGTGAATTAAATTTCCCCATTGACATGAATGGGGAAATGCAAAAAAACACATTCAAGTATTTTTCCCTCTGAGACTGTAAGCACTATAGTTACAAAACTTTCAGGGATATTTCCTAATTATCACTAAAATTAATTAAAAATATAATTTTTTAGGTCGGCCTCATGGTGGCGCTATAACATCCCACTTTACCTTTTGGCTCATAACTCTTGAACCGTAGGTCGTAACATCAAAATTATTTTCCCCCTGGATTCCTTGGGTCATGACGCGTCTCCCCATATAGGCCACGCCCTTTTCCGCCATGATGGATTTTCCGCCATTTTGAATTTTGTCCAAAACACACTTTTTGCTTTTCCCCCTACAGATTTTGTACAAATGTCACAGAAATCGGCACACGTGACCTCTGGACCCATCCGATTAAAAAACCGACTTCAGAATTTCGATAGTGCGTGTCGTTCGGCCGTAACCGTCGTCCGAAGTCAGTAGGAGGGGCCTATATCACGAAAAACGCCATAAATCACGAACGGAATGTCCAATCCATCCGAAATTCGAATCGCACGTCCGGGGTGGTTCGTTCGACCGAGTTCCGAAAGCAATTCCATTTTCATCCACAGGGGGCGCCGCAAACGCAATAAATGTAACCGTCTGTCGGGAAAACATGAATTTCGGGGGTCGAATCCCCTCCGAATGACTTACACGCGACCTGAGACGTGACTCGAAACCGTAGCAGGCCGGCAATATCAGCGGGAGGGGTATCTTTGCTAAGAGAAATGTTGTATATTTTATTTGATATGAATTTATTAGTGAATTAAATTTCCCCATTGACATGAATGGGGAAATGCAAAAAAACACATTCAAGTATTTTTCCCTCTGAGACTGTAAGCACTATAGTTACAAAACTTTCAGGGATATTTCCTAATTAACACTAAAATTAATTAAAAATATATTTTTTTAGGTCGGCCTCATGGTGGCGCTATAACAGCCCACTTTACCTTTTGGCTCATAACTCTTGAACCGTAGGTCGTAAAATCAAAATTATTTTTACCCTGGATTCCTTGGGTCATGACGCATCTCCCAGTATAGGCCACGCCCTTTTCCGCCATGATGGATTTTCCGCCATTTTGAATTTTGTCCAAAACACACTTTTTGCTTTCCCCACTACAGATTTTGTCCAAATCTCACAGAAATCGGCACACGTGACCTCTGGACCCATCCGATAAAAAAACCGACTTCAGAATTTCGATAGTGCGTGTCGTTCGGCCGTAACCGTCGTCCGAAGTCAGTAGGAGGGGCATATATCACGAAAAACGCCATAAATCACGAACGGAATGTCCAATCCCTCCAACATTCGAATCGCACGTCCGGGGTGGTTCGTTCGACCGAGTTCCGAAAGAAATTCCATTTTCATCCACAGGGGGCGCCGCAAACGCGAAAAATGTAACCGTCTGTCGGGATTTCGGCGATTTGGGGGTTTAAATCTCCACCAAATCACTTGCATTTTGGGGGTTAAATCTCCATCCAAATTACTTACACATGCAAACTTCAATTGAAATAAAATAAATGGTTTTTCATTTTCAGGGCAATAAGGCTTTTCATGAGACAACAAAAAAACTAAAATGCAATAGCCTATTATAAAATCCCAGGTTGATATAATACACACAATGTATAGCCTATTATAAAATCCCAGGTTGATATAATACACACACACACACACACACACACACACACACACACACATGCGCACACGCACGTCTGTAAGCCGCCACCCCCCCCCCCCCCCCCCCCCCACACACACACCAATGGGAACTGCGCAAGGAGGCCTGGACCCACGCCCACTCCACACGCAACCCTTTCGCTCCTCCCCCACACACACACACAACAATGGGAGCTGCGCAAGGACAGTAGGACGACAGTACGACACAACTCACTTAACCACACACACACACACAGTGGATTTACCACTCTTTCCACCACACGGATTTAACTGCGCGAGGACACGACGCGCCCAGGAACAACCGAACAACTCACTTACTTGGACAAGACATTACACCACGGCTGTTTGCAGCATTACAGGTAACTAATGTTGATGTAATAAGGGATTAGTTGAGTCATTGATATTATGTCAGTTTACTCACAGCACAGCACTGTTGCTCCTGTCAGCTAGGGTTGACGACAAATATGTGCATGAAATGGATATTCTAGCCGCTGCCTATTATGTATCGGCTCTGGATTGCATGTTGAAAATTAAGTGTGTGTGTGTGTGTGTGTGTGTGTGGGGGGGTTGGCTTACAGACGTGCGTGTGTGTGTGTGAAATCCAAATAATTTGGAAGCACTGTCTCTCAGGCAGCTAGGGTTGAGCTGCAGGGTTGAGCAGAAGCTGCTTAACGACGACACTGTCTGTCAGGCGTACTGTATTAAATATAGGACTAATATGTGCATGAAATGGATATTCTAGCTGCTGCCTATTATGTATCGGCTCTGGATCGCATGTTGAAAATTAGTGTGTGTGTGTGGGGGGGGGGGGGTTGGCTTACAGACACGCGTGTGTGTGTGTGTGTGTGAAATCCAAAGAATGTGGAAGCACTGTCTCTCAGGCATAGCTTCCTGCCTGTGGTACAATTGATATGCAAATACACTTCAGTGTGTGTGTGTGGGGGGGGGGGGTTGTTTTTTGTGTTGCTTTAGCATCTTTAGCACAGAAGCTATCAGAAAACGCAAGTTTCTGTCCCAGAAGCTCACGTTAGGTCTGCGCACACTGTACGTTGCCATGGCAACCTGTCATCAAATGCTGCTAACGTTGTGGTCAGCACTGTTAGCATGTGTGCTATCAGGCAAAAGCTGAGATAGATATAAAACTACTGGCCAAAATGTCATACAAAGCACAACACCTAAAATCGGAATGTTATTGTGACCTACAGACCATCATGATTTGCTTGCTGGACCTATAATTAATTTTTTTGCATTAAATTGCCACTCGCCCATATAAATAAAAAGCAAGGTGGCTGCCGATTGCGAGCGGAGAGACGGAGAGAGTAGTGGGGCCTCTGACAACAGCATGAACACAGGGCAGTGTTGCCAGGTTTGCGAATTGTAAGCGAGTTGTTTGTTGTTCCCACATGTAGTACATGCTTCCAAAGTTCACTGATTTAGACCCAGTTAATTTAACATTTAAGTGACTTACAGTTTTTTGATTTTTTTAGTGACGTGACAGAGTTAAGAGATAAGACTGTTTGGGTTCAAGCAGCAATATGGTTAGAGTCCATATATAAGCCTAATGAGGTTCATTAGCAAAAGACTGCGTAGTTAGATACGCGCAGCAATATGGTTAGAGTCCATATTTAGCCTGACGTTTGGTACGCCAGCAGAGATTATTACACTTTCCTTGTAGAGGTCAGTGGCCTCAGTGATGCATCGCAGCTGAGGTTATAAGCCGGATGAATAGCCTACTTTGTCCGCACAACAGCTGTGAGTATACGCTGCAGTCTGTTGTTGTTATAAATCTGTTAGATGTTGTCTAACAGGGTACGTCTGTGAGATAAGCGTACTAAGCCTGTGGTGTGTTTCCCACAGCAAACTTTAGTTACACTCTGGTCATAGTCAAAAGTCACTGCTAGATTTAGCTACCAATTTCAAGGTAGCAGAGATAAGGGCTGGTGTGTGAACACACATCTTTTGAGCATTCCATGTGGTTGTTCATTCTTTTGTGTTGTGTGTTATTTGTCTTGTCGCAAATGGAAAGTCAAAGTTTTTGCCTACCCCCAGAAAGAGGGGTGGACATGTGCAAGTAACGTGACGTTGTGTTTCCCTATCACGCTTTAAGAATACACAGTAGTTGCCACATTCATCCAAGGATGCCAGCATGATAAGGAACTGGGCATATAAGAGTGGTTTAAGTGTTATCCCTGGGGTTTTCATATAACACTGGCATGCTGCTGAGCTACACTCTGTGTATTAAGTGTGAATGGTAAGCGATTACAAAGTTAAAACAACCCCTAACCTAAGGGGGCTGATGGATTGAATAAGTGAAATATTAATCAGTATTCAGTGAGACATGGAGAGTTTCTGTTTCATTTCACCAAATGAGGGTGCAAAATAGCCGGTCTACCAGTGCTATAAATAGCCAAAAAACTGAGTGTTAAGAAAGGTCTCCAGCCTATTAGTTAGAAGGCAGCAGAAGCTGCTATATATACGTAGTGGTTTATATAAGTCAACTACAAATGGATCTGGAGAATTAAGTGGCTAAATGTACCGTGTAAAGTGAATATAGTAATCTAATGTTTTATTAGAACAAATAGATCTATTTAGTCTGCCATGTGAGCTGGAAGAGTGATTACACCAAAACGTACTCCAAAGAAAAGGAAGGCCTTAAAGTAAGGACCAGAAGCGCATATAAAGTTCTGAGAAAGCTGTAAGCGTTTTTGGTTGGTAGAGCCCGTTAGAGACAGGGGTCATCTTTCTGTTCAACATCGTGCCATGGACGGGAGAGCGCTGAGGCGTATCCATGGTAGCCTGTTGATACTTTTCGCCAGCACACTCAGGCCTTATCAGAAGAAGAGGCAATAGCCTATTATAAAATCCCAGGTTGATATAATACACACAATGTATAGCCTATTATAAAATCCCAGGTTGATATAATACACACACACACACACACACACACACACACACACACACACATGCGCACACGCACGTCTGTAAGCCGCCACCCCCCCCCCCCCCCCCCCACACACACACCAATGGGAACTGCGCAAGGAGGCCTGGACCCACGCCCACTCCACACGCAACCCTTTCGCTCCTCCCCCACACACACACACAACAATGGGAGCTGCGCAAGGACAGTAGGACGACAGTACGACACAACTCACTTAACCACACACACACACACAGTGGATTTACCACTCTTTCCACCACACGGATTTAACTGCGCGAGGACACGACGCGCCCAGGAACAACCGAACAACTCACTTACTTGGACAAGACATTACACCACGGCTGTTTGCAGCATTACAGGTAACTAATGTTGATGTAATAAGGGATTAGTTGAGTCATTGATATTATGTCAGTTTACTCACAGCACAGCACTGTTGCTCCTGTCAGCTAGGGTTGACGAGAAATATGTGCATGAAATGGATATTCTAGCCGCTGCCTATTATGTATCGGCTCTGGATTGCATGTTGAAAATTAAGTGTGTGTGTGTGTGTGTGTGTGGGGGGGGGGGTTGGCTTACAGACGTGCGTGTGTGTGTGTGAAATCCAAATAATTTGGAAGCACTGTCTCTCAGGCAGCTAGGGTTGAGCTGCAGGGTTGAGCAGAAGCTGCTTAACGACGACACTGTCTGTCAGGCGTACTGTATTAAATATAGGACTAATATGTGCATGAAATGGATATTCTAGCTGCTGCCTATTATGTATCGGCTCTGGATCGCATGTTGAAAATTAGTGTGTGTGTGGGGGGGGGGGGGTTGGCTTACAGACGCGCGTGTGTGTGTGTGTGTGTGTGAAATCCAAAGAATGTGGAAGCACTGTCTCTCAGGCATAGCTTCCTGCCTGTGGTACAATTGATATGCAAATACACTTCAGTGTGTGTGTGTGGGGGGGGGGGGGTTGGCGTTAAGTTCAGACCTCAGTCACCACAATGGTTTGCAACATAGCTCTTCCTGACCAATTTGTTTCTAAAAACATCTCTCACCATCATCACCTAAATTCACCTTAGTCATTATGTTATACAGGCTACTTAGAAATTGTACATAACTAGAATCCTAGTTACATTGCAGCGCAATATGGGAAGAAGGAAATTGCGGGAGTTGACAGACTCCACTTCATGTTTCAGCTGTGTTTTTAAACTCAGTAGTGTGCCCTGCACATGTAGTAACGGATGGGTTATAAATTATTATAATAACAGAAAGTGTTTTTTATTTCTCATAAATACGCAAACATGGTGAAACAACTACAGTCACAGAGAGCAGTGCCAAGGTAGCTGCTGCCTGCTAACGATGCAAACAACAGCCTTGCCTGTCGTGTGTGTGTGTTGGGGGGGGGAATAGCACTTATCGGCTGTGGATCGCATGTTGAAAATTAGTGTGTGTGTGTGTGGGGGGGGGGGGGTTGGCTTACAGACGCGCGCGTGTGTGTGTGTGTGTGTGTGTGTGTGTGAAATCCAAAGAATGTGGAAGCACTGTCTCTCAGACATAGCTTCCTGCCTGTGGAACAATTGATATGCAAATACACTTCAGTGTGTGTGTGGGGGGGGGGGGGGGGTTGGCGTTAAGTTCAGACCTCAGTCACCACAATGGTTTGCAACATAGCTCTTCCTGACCAATTTGTTTCTAAAAACATCTCTCACCATCATCACCTAAATTCACCTTAGTCATTATGTTATACAGGCTACTTAGACATTGTAAATAACTAGAATCCTAGTTACATTGCAGCGCAATATGGGAAGAAGGAAATTGCGGGAGTTGACAGACTCCACTTCATGTTTCAGCT
>NC_137879.1:1715406-1870406 GCF_963924005.1 Protomyctophum bolini | reverse complement strand
TGTTTCACAACAAGCAGAAAATAAAATAAAATGCACGTGCTCATGTACAGTACTCACGAGTCCAGGGATAGCCACTCTCCAGCAGGGCAGTGTGCTCCAATGGAACTGTGACGTGTCCTGAAGCAAATAAATCAGCTATAAGCAACAAGTCCATAATGTACTACATCATGAATACAAAGCCATGCAATGTTGTGAAAGTGCTAATTGCTATAGTGACATTATGCATACACATTAACTGTTACACTCCAACATTAAGTTACAGCACAGAAACATTACACAGGCATATATTTACCTTGTGCAGATCAATTAAGTTCACAACAAACTGGATAACATGGTCGTCAACCAATAAGGTAACTTATTTTCTCTTCACACAGGATCAACTGAACAAACTGTGACTTCTTCTCCCTCTGCCTGTCTCTGTTAGAATGACCCATCAGAGGCTTTTAATTGGGCTGATTTAGAACACCTGTCCCCTAGCTGGCTCTGAGAACCCACCTCCACCTGAGACTGGACTCTCGATTGGCTGTCAATTAAGCATGAACAAATTAAAAAAACAAAGGAAAACAAGATTGACACAAACTTCTTCTAACAAAATAGGTTGTGCTATAGCCAGGATGAGCTTCAGTTCATAATGCTAAATGTTTTATAAATCAATCGCCGGATTATCACACGACAGACTGCACGCAACATGACGAAAACAGTTGCACTGAGCCATCTCGTTAAACCCAGCTGGCTGCCATGAATAACCTAATCATTAGGTTAAAATAAATTGAAAATGAAATTCATTTTTTGTTTTACTGCCCATTATATGAAGAATTAAGACATATATTATTTTGTAAAATGACAACCATCTGTGCTGACTTTTTCTGGTTTCTATGAAAAACTGGAATTTTGTTTTATGAAAGGTATTTTTGCTTTGGCAGACTTGTTATGCAGGGCGTGGGAAATAAGGCAGAATGTTTTGTTTGTGTAAAAAAAAAAAGAAAAAAAAATGGAATATCAACAAAACAAATCTGTTTATTGTACACAATGCAATATTGAATGCAATGTTATGGTGTGTCCTGTAAGTCCATGTGGGCTGGGCGCCTTTGGTGCATGACACAAAAATAAAGAAATCTATCTATCTATCTATCTATCTATCTATCTATCTATCTATCTATCTATCTATCTATCTATCTATCTATCATTAGGCCTAATCAACGTCATATAGTCACCAACCGATCCATATAATTCTGTAGTGTGTATGATGAGCACGCAATGTTACAGTCCACTGCAGGCTATTTGATTTACAAAATGATTAGTATTAATATTATAACCGCCGTCCCTCGGTGCGGCAGCGGCGCTCCTCGTTATATGTGCCCCATTTAAAATAACAGATCTCAAAGCTGTCGAGGTGCGTGGATTGGTTTGTAAACTTTGTAGGCTATGTTTGTTCTTTTGGACATAGCTTCACTTCAGAGGAAACTAAGGGGAGCTATACTCACCACCACTGGAAATGGAATCCATTAGAATGATATGGAAATGGTACATTGATTGATTGATTGAATACTTTATTGAAAATATATTTCAATATAGATAAGTCCATTGAACTCCGATCTCACTCTCACAGTCACAGACACACACTGAACCACTGACGGCGCGTGCTGCTGCGCTGGCCATGCATGCATCTTTTTGTCGGGCTTTATCGGGCTTCGGGCCTAACATTATGGTCATTTTTAGGGTCGGGCCGAGCTTCGGGCTGACCCAGTTAGGGCCGGGCCGGGCTTCAAATGTCGGGCCCGGTGAGAACTCTAATTGCAAGGTTTCAACTCAAAGCACTGTGAATTAGTTTCACATTTAAATAACATGGCTTCTTTTAGACCACATGCATTCAGGTGCTTTTAGAATAATGTTTAAATGTTCTAAGTAGGGGAGTGCCATCAATCAGATTTCTGTTTAATTCATGGCTCTATAGTTGATTGACTTTGAGATGTTTCCTCAATGTGGACGTGGTGCAACTGGTGCAAGTTGCAACGACCTTTGCAGGAAACCATGGCATCACATTTATTGCACTCTGCGATGAATGAATGAGTGAGTGAGTGGGGCGGATACCACTGTTCTGTTCTGTGATGAATGAGTGAGTGAGTGTGGCGGATACCACTGTTCTGTGATGAGTGAGTGTGTGAGTGTGGCGGATACCACTGTTCTGTTCTGTGATGAGTGAGTGAGTGTGTGAGTGGGGCGGATACCACTGTTCTGTTCTGTGATGAGTGAGTGAGTGTGTGAGTGGGGCGGATACCACTGTTCTGTTCTGTGATGAGTGAGTGAGTGAGTGAGTGAGTGGGGCGGATACCACTGTTCTGTTCTGTGATGAGTGAGTGAGTGTGTGAGTGGGGCGGATACCACTGTTCTGTTCTGTGATGAGTGAGTGAGTGAGTGAGTGAGTGGGGCGGATACCACTGTTCTGTTCTGTGATGAGTGAGTGAGTGAGTGAGTGGGGCGGATACCACTGTTCTGTTCTGTGATGAGTGAGTGAGTGAGTGAGTGGGGCGGATACCACTGTTCTGTTCTGTGATGAGTGAGTGAGTGAGTGAGTGAGTGGGGCGGATACCACTGTTCTGTTCTGTGATGAGTGAGTGAGTGAGTGAGTGGGGCGGATACCACTGTTCTGTTCTGTGCATTCAGCGAGCGGTCACCGTCGCAGAGCGAGTGTGGTTAGAGAGGGAAATGACTGAGCACGCAAAGTGCAATAAATGTGATGCCATGGTTTCCTCAATCAAATTCAATTTGTCTGCACTTATTTTAACAACTTATAAGCAACTCAACTGCTTTTGATTTGTCTCTAAATTGATCGCGCAGCTGTTGAGAGCCCAGCCTTTAGGTGCATATATATACCTCGATCCATATATTGATTACTTTATAAACAGTTTGCAGAAAAAAGCACAGGAACGTAGCCTACAGTTCAATACAAGGTCTGCTAAGAGGATTTTATAACCCAAGAAAGCTATGGCTTGTTTCCATTTGTCACCACAACAATATCATTATTGCAATGTGTCCTGTATATTTTATATATTTTCATTTCAACATTTCTTTTTTTTGGTCCATAATATATGTCTTGGACTGTCTCAGTCTTTTCTCTTTTGCCAGTGTGGACTTTTCCTCTTTGGTCTATCCAAGCTTCTACTGTCTTAAATGTCCTGCAAGTGACATCCAGTTCGTTGTTCTAATTCCGTCCTTTTACTATTAAAGCCATATCTGTCATTTCAAACATGCATCTTGATTTGTAGATACTTTCATACCTTATTATCACGTGACGTGTTAATGTCATTTAAAGCTTCTAAAAACATCCATACAGAGATTCCACTGTGTGTGTGTGTTTCATACAACATCCTGGTTCTGAGCAGCCAATCAAATGAAGTGCAGGATGAAGCCGCTGAGCCAATCAGACGAGCTGACAGGAACTCACACAATGAAAAGAGAGTCACCAGCAGCCAGTCACAGTGAAGCACACAGCAGTGACAGCAGTGAACCAAAGAAGGACAAGGATGGAATACTTTGTAGCGTTTCTTCTAATCTGCTCCTGTAAGTATTCACAGCAATAGAGTTGCATCTGTATGATTCCATATACACTACATGTATTAAAATGTAAGAGGATCGTTTTGAATGTATACTGAATATTTATGAGAGTTATAACTCACTTGTCTCGTACACATTTGTTATATGAAACTCGAGTTTGCAGAACAATACATTGTCCAAAATAACGTTATCTCAAACCCCATACTGTAAATGTTTTTAACGTATGTCTTTGCATTGATGCTTGTGTTTCAGGTGTGGCTCAACAAGCGAATATCTCTCAGCCACTTCCACCTCAAGCAGCGCAGCTGGGCCAGGAAGTTACCCTTCAATGTCACATTGAAGTCTCGTATGGTACTCATTATGTATGGTTCAAATTGACAGCAGAGAATACTTTAACTACACAATGTGTAATATCCACATACGCCGTAGGCCTACTTCATCCTTGTGGCGAAGAGGGTCGTGTTGTTGTAGAGAAAGGCAACAAAGTTAGATCAGCTCATCTTAAAATAAAGAATACGAAAGCAGAGGACACTGGAACGTACTACTGTGGAGTACTGGACACATCAGGTTCCCTTCGGATTGGACCAGGAACCTTCCTAGAGATAAAAGGCATGTTTTTTCTCTGTAGTGTAATTTAGGTTATTAATGTAATTCTATCAGAATAGAACAGTTAGTAATGATGATTATACCTTTCAAAGGAGAGGAGCTGCTGGGAGAGACCTCTGTGGGAGATACCTCTGGAATTGGATCAACACTGAATGGCCAAGGTAAATAAATGTACATACTTTACGGTGAATTATGTTTAGGTAATAGTTTCTATAGGTTGTTTACAGAAGTATGATGTGTAATGTGTGCAGCTGGAGTGTCAGTGGAAATGACGGTTGTTGTTTTTTGTATCTGAACTGGTGAACGTGCACCAGCGATGACTCATTTCAGGAGTGCACTGTTGTTTTTTGCTTTCTATTTTAGTTTTAGTCATAGCCTCTTGAATAGTTTTCACTTAGTTTTAGTCACATTTTAGTCACCCTGGAATGTTCTAGTGTTTAGTCTAGTTTTGGTCTGACCAATAAAATAGCAGATTTTCAGCATGCAACCCAGCATAAAACTGGATCTCTTGTCCACTAGTCCCTTCCTAACATTTTAGCCGATCTACAAGCTCACAATGTGTCGTGTTGCGACGCATTGTAGGGCTTGTAGATCGGATATTTTCAAAAGATTTGAACTTGTGAAATAGGACATTCTGCAACATGACTACTTGATGCCGATACTTTTGTACTTTTTACTTGTAACAGAGTAGTTCTACAATTTCAGTATTGGTACTTTTACTTAAGTAAAACAATTGAATAATTTTTCCACCACGTGCACCAATGACTCATTTCAGAACGTGAATGTCCACATCACTTCAATCCAACCGTCATTGTGTTGGTGGTTTCAAATGTCCTCCTGTCCACTCTGGTCCTTGGATGGATGCTCTACTGGTCATGGAGAAAATATCACAGAGGTATGGATACTCTACTGGTCATAAAGATCACAGAGGTATGGATACTCTACTGGTCATAAAGATCACAGAGGTATGGATACTCTACTGGTCATAAAGATCACAGAGGTATGGATACTTTCTAATCACTGCAGGGTGCGTGATCTGTTATGACCTTTTAGTTTACTGACTACCACATCCCTGATTTTCAATCGCTAGTTTTGTTTTGTCATATTTATGAGCCCATTATAACTAACATCATGTTTATCAGCCCAATTATAACTAACGTCAAACAGCAGTCTGATATATTTATGATATATTTATCAGCCCATTATAACTAACGTCAAACAGCAGTCTGATATATTTCGGTCAGCCGGGGCGTCTGATGGAGGGGACTCCTTCCGTCCAACCAGGGAAATTCCCCCCCCCCCCCCCCCCCCCCGTCAGGTGAAAAGAAGCAGCTTGGACTCCTCATGCATAGAAGGAAGCATGAGGTCAGTCCGCTGCTCTCCTCAGGTCAGCCAGGAGTACATTAGATAATTGACACCATGGGTGAAAAAAACGGGGTTACAAAATCATGGTATAAAATGTAATGTAATGTAATGTATCTAATGACAGTCGGACCAATAGTGTATAAATGTCTAAACTAAAGCCTGTACCCTATATTTTATAGGACAATCCCGTGGCTCCCCGGTGTCTCCTACAAACACAGTGGTAAGTTGTATTTATTTATTATTATTTTTCTTAATATCTTCCCCCGGCCGACAACGTCCACACTGGGGTGTTGTTGTTCTGGTCATGATGTTCCTCTTCTTCTTTCTTCGTTTGTTTTATTGTTGTTTTGTCTTGTTTTTATTGTTGTTTTGTTTGTTGTAATAAAAGGGAGAAGACGACATCCATTATGCCGCTGTGAATGTCAACAGGAACACCCGACCAAGACCACAGGGGGGCGCCATGGAGCAGGAGACGGTTTATTCTGGAGTCAGAGTTAGACAATAGAGACGTTTATTCTGGAGTCAGAGTTAGACAATAACATCCCTGCTATGCTAGAGGAGTTAGAGTTAGAGCAGGGGTGGGCAACTTTGACGAGAGGGCCACTATAGTTCCATACTCACTCCAGAGGGCCACTATAGTTCCATACTCACTCCATAGGGCCACTATAGTTCCATACTCACTCCAGAGGGCCTCTATATTTCCACACTCACTCCATAGGGCCACTATAGTTCCATACTCACTCCAGAGGGCCACTATAGTTCCATACTCACTCCAGAGGGCCTCTATATTTCCACACTCACTCCAGAGAGCCACTATAGTTCCACACTCACTCCAGAGGGCCTCTATATTTCACACTCACTCCAGAGAGCCACTATAGTTCCACACTCACTCCAGAGGGCCACTATATTTCCACACTCACTCCAGAGGGCCACTATAGTTCCACACTCACTCCAGAGGGCAACTATAGTTCAACACTCACTCCATAGGGCCACTATAGTTCCACACTCACTCCATAGGGCCACTATAGTTCCATACTCACTCCAGAGGGCCACTAGTTCCACACTCACTCCAGAGGGCCTCTATAGTTCCACACTCACTCCAGAGGGCCACTATAGTTCCACACTCACTCCATAGGGCCACTATAGTTCCACACTCACTCCAGAGGGCCACTATAGTTCCACACTCACTCCAGAGGGCCACTATAGTTCCACACTCACTCCAGAGGGGCCACAGTGCATATTACTGTCGTAGCAAAAATAGCCGATCTACAAGCTCAAAACGCGTCACACTGCGACGCGTTTTGAGCTTGTAGATCGGCTATTTTTGCTATACAGCGGGCATGGTGAACTGTCCACACTGCCCTGGCCAACCTGGCTGCTTTCACCCTATAGGGCAATACATCAGAACGTCTGCCATCCTTAAGGGAGTGTTTGGTTATTAATGTCCTTATTTTACTGATTTTGATTGTTATTTGTTCATTCTGTGAGATGGCTTGGCACAGTGTGTCCTTTTCTTGTGATATTATTATGTCCCTGCATGTCTCCCCTTGGGAACAGCTGACGGCCCCCATGTGCTTTTTGGTAAACCTTGTGTTTGCTATGATTTAATTAATTGTGGTTTGCTATGAGAGATATTGGGGTGCCACTCCCCTGGGCCAGGCGGCCCACCCATCTCCCCTGGGCCAGCCGGCCCACCCATCTACCCCCCTTCCCCAGCACTGGCCCATACAGGGACGTGTACACGTAGACATCAAAGGGGGCTTCCGCCCCTGCCCGTTTACCCCGTCTGTAAAACAACTGCCCTCTCCAGACCATCATGAATGCAGCATTTACTTTTTTTTTTCCCGAAGTCTCCTGCAACTTGAACGCAGCATTTTGCGTTGGAACTAATTTGTCTCTAAATCCATGTCGTTACACACCTGCATCTCCACTAGCTAAAGAGTGCTGGGATGCGACCCTGAAAATAGCTGATCTACAAGCTCTCAACACATCGCAGCACGAAGCGTTGTGAGCTTGTAGATCTGCAGTTTTTTGCTATTTGTGTCCAAATTAGTGCCCTCTTAGGGGATTTTAGCCCCTGCCCCTCTACCACTCTCTGCACGTCCCTGGTGACAGCGCCACCTAGCTGCACGTCCCTGGGCCCATATATACTCCCATTATATTTGAGACCAAATGCATAAAACAATCTGCTAATTGAATAAAGCCTGTTTGTACTTTGCTTAAAAACCACGTCTCTGCCTTGCTTCTTATCTGTACAACCAACCCCGTGGGCAGTTATCGTTATGATCAGGTGGTTTACGTTATAGTTCAAATAAATGGCTTTTTTGTTTTTATTGATTGAAATATGTATCAACAGTTTGCAGAATTACAGTAATACAATACAAAGACTGTTAACTTAACTGTGAGTGGACGACCCAATTAAGCATTACACACTTGTTTACAACAGGGTCCACTTTGTTCAATTCATCAAAAACATTTAGAGACGTACAAATAGACACTTCTATATAGTTAAAGAACAGAACAGGAATTCATCATAAAGGAGGTAAAAAGGGAAAAGAAACATATACAGTGAGGGGAAAGTGTGAGTGAGTGTGTGTGTGTGTGTGTGTGTGTGTGAGAGAGAGAGAGAGACTGGCGATGCAAAGGACAGGCCAAGCCACGTGGTCTGGTCACTTCTGATGCGTCAGATTAACGCTGTAGCCTATAGTTAAAAGTGTAGTTCTACAATGAGTCCACTAGGTGGGGGACAATGACCACATTACTTTTACAAAGACACATAATAGACGTGTATTTTAAAGCAGTGTAACTATTATAGGCTTATTGATTTTTTGTGTGTAAAAATGTAATGTGTTTTTTAATAGTCCCCATGGGGTATGGGGGACTTTTGTAGAAGGAAATGTTTGTCACATTTTCCAAGCTGTCAAACGGCCCAATGTAATGCATGACTCACCAATGGAAGGTTCACGAACATCTGTAAACTTCACTTGGAATAATTCAGGAACTCATAAATAATAGTCTTTAGGACTTTAGCCACAGTATCGGTAGGCCTATGTTTGAGTTATAAAAGATTGAGAAGACTTACTGCATGCCAAACATTCAGATATGCCAGACATAACTAGGAAATGACTGTGCCGTTGAATTCCTACACTTTTCCTCCAAATGGGGGCAGCCATGTTGTAGACTACGAGTCCCAGTAGTTTAACAGTCAGGTTGGTTGTGGTAGAAATAATTGGCTGCAAAACATAATTATCATCTGGATACTGACGCTGAGACTGCTGTAAGATAATAATGTTCAGCCGCAGTAGGCTACTCGGTGAGATCAGATATGATGTTTATTTGTCACTGTATGAGACATACAATGAAAGTTTAGTGCATCCATAACACAGCAGTATCAACAGAGGACAAAACACGTACTGTCAGGATTTGATTAAAGAATAATTCAAAGTTAGAAATGTTAAAGTTATTTACATTTATTTAAGAATTTAAAGGACTTCTAAATGTGGACATTGATTTACTATATGTTAAAAAAAAGTTTAAAACTACAAGCTTGAGCATCAGCACATTTTCTTTCTTTATTCCAAAATTGTTACTTAAACTTAAAAATATTTAAAGTGTTGACCTTAATACATTAGTGTTTAAAATAATGTAATGTAGGTATTTGTTTAAAAACACTATTGTTAAAACCCTAATCGGTTTAAAATCAAGAATGGTTAAAAAGAGTTGTTTTGAAAAGATTATAAACTTGATTGTTTGGCATTGTTGTTAATCTTTGTTTCTTTGTTTAAGAAGGTTTTCAACCTGACAAAAGATTGTTGTTTTCTGTCCTTTGGAGTGGAACAGAGAAGGACTTTACACGTAGCCTACTGACCGACTGCATGTGAGTCATTAACCAACTGAACGCCATATACTGACAGCTGCCAGTCCTGCAACCACAGGCATTATACACACAGTATGTGGCTTGGTCAAAGTCTGTTCTGTTTGGCATGTATCAGGTCTTATAGGCCTACAGTCGGTGCTTTCATCACACGCTATAGATAGATAGATTTCTTTATTTTTGTGTCATGCACCAAAGGCGCCCAGCCCACATGGACTTACAGGACACACCATAACATTGCATTCAATATTGCATTGTGTACAATAAACAGATTTGTTTTGTTGATATTCCATTTTTTATTTTTATTTTTACACAAACAAAACATTCTGCCTTATTTCCCACGCCCTGCATAAAAAGTCTGCCAAAGCAAAAATACCTTTCCTAAAACAAAATTCCAGTTTTCCATAGTCCTCCAACCAGAAAAAGTCAGCACAGATTTTACAGTCATTTTACAAAATAATATATGTCTTAATTCTTCATATAATGGGCAGTAAAACAAAAAAATGAATTTCATTTTCAATTTATTTTAAATCACACACTAGACAGACTCTGTCCTCCTCAGGAGTACCAATGAATCTACCCTATATATACGCTTACTAAAGAAAGATGCTGCCTGGTGCGGAAAGCACAAAGGAGCTGGCCAGATGTCTGGAGAACCCAGATGACTGGAGATGCCGGTCTGAGGACGACGTAGAGAGATATGAACAATATAGGGACACTTGTCTTAGCACTGTAATAGCAACGATATGGGTGAGGTGTTACAGGGTGCATTATTTATAGATCATGTGGTTATTATAGATATTGCTGACAGTAGAACAAGGTCGACCAGCTAAACTAGTTGTTTTGTTTTTCTAGGTAGCGTCAAAGTTGTGTCCATTGAGGTGAACAGGTATTCAAAGTTGTGTCCATTGAGGTGAACAGGTATTCAAAGTTGTGTCCATTAAGGTGAACAGGTATTCAAAGTTGTGTCCATTAAGGTGAACAGGTATTCTACACTTGATGAGTGATGAATACATGATACATGATTAATAAAAGTCACAACTAGTTTAATTTGACGCATATAGAATTATACACTCAAAGATTTGAGTTTAAAACGTTCGCTCTGAAAGAATTATACACTCAAAGATTTGAGTTAAAAACGTTCGCTCTGAAAGAATTATACACTCAAAGATTTGAGTTAAAAACGTTCGCTCTGAAAGAATTATACACTCAAAGATTTGAGTTAAAATCGTTCGCTCTGAAAGAATATACATTCAAAGATTTGAGTTAAAAACGTTCGCTCTGAAAGAATATACATTCAAAGATTTGCGCCACATTTGCTGCCCTTTTTTTTTTAGAAAGTGCCCTTTCCCTAAATAAAAGTTATTTTTTGGCCACATATAAGCTGGGCATGTGGGCTTATGTGGGGGCCAATAAGAGCTTATGTATGGGGGGCCAATAGGGGCTTGTGTGTGGTGGTCAATAAGGGCTTGTGTGGGGGGCCAATAAGGGCTCTCTCTCTCCCTCTCAATTCAAATTTCAATTAAATTAGCTTTATTGGCTATTGACTACAATAACTATACAAAATATAACAAAAAACAATATCAATATTACAAATAGAACATTAGCTTACACAATACAACATGCAAATGATCAAAATGTACAGTATTAAAGTGTCCGTGGTGTGTGTGTGTGTGTGTGTGTGTCAAGATAATGGACACATTTAGTGTTGTTTTTTATTTGTCCCTCATGTTGTGACATGTAGTCATAATTGTTGTTCTACACCCAACAGATATGGGAGTTGTAGTCATGGGAGTTGTAGTCATGTAGTCATTGTTTTTTGTCATTAGTCATGTTTTCAAACAGTGGGTCTATCAGCGGAAACTCCGTGGGTTCAGAGGCGCGACTGAACCCCCTGGCATTTTGGCAAAGGCGCGACTGAACCCACTGTTTATCATTGATCATGTTGAAATGTTGCTGAAACAATTTAATGTGTTCTTCGTTGTGAACTGAAACACTGTGTTCATTAACAAACTGTAAATAAGGTACCAACCGAAAAAAACAAAACGTTTTTTTTCCACCGCTGGGGGAGGGGGCGTGGCTGCATGAACCCCCTGCCGTTATAAGAACTTTCCGCCACTACCACATGGGTCAGTGGGTCTCTCTCTCTCCCCCCTCTCTCTACCCCCCCTCTCTCTCTCCCCCTCACCCCCCCCCCCCCCTCCTCTCTCTCTCTCCAAACTAATAGGCGAGTGTGCTCCGGTGTGGTATTTCCGAACGCGTCCGTACTAGTAGTCAGTCACATACTGAGCATTTAGGTGACGGTGTGCTGCAGGTCGTTTTTAACCGTCCGTCGCAGCCAGGCAGTCAGCCAGCCAACCAGCCAGCCAGCCAGCCAGCCTTTACTGAGATCTACAAGCTCACAGCGCGGCGCGGCGCGACGCGCTGTGAGCTTGTAGATCTGCTCTTCTAGTTTGGGAGGAATCAAGGAATGAGGAAGTCTCAGATTACATTACGTGTCCCCTCCTCCCTCCCTAGTTCCCTGACTCGCCCCAAACACAAACAGAGAGAACATTCACCGATCTTTTTGTCCTCCTCTGAGACTGAGTCCTCTCTGCTCTGCTCAACAATTAAGCTACAGGTAGCTAAAATATATACAAGCTACTTTTAAACCTTATAGTTTATAGCTGTGATCAGGGCGCGCTGGACCGGACCGGCGCTTATAACTTAAGGACTGTGTTAGTATTGACTGTTCACTGTATAACGTGATTAACAATAGCCTATACTTACATGTATGAAATGTATACTAAACTATAAGCCATAGCCTATATATCCTTAAAATACATGTTCCATATAGGCTTACAAACTTAACAGAGCAAGGGTTTATATTTATCACATTTTATTTACACAACTTATAATGTACGTGCGTCACTCAGAACTCATAACAAGGCCTTCTTCAAGAGCAGCCATTTTGTTAGCCCCACAAGCAGAACCCAATGGTAGTAAATTTTCTGACTTTTTTAAGTCCAAAGGTTTACGGAGGGTTCCGAGAGGGGCTACCATTTTGTGTAAACTGTATATAAGCCCATTATAGTTGTTCACATATAGCGCTATATGAGCTTGTAGAGCTGCTATTTTTCAATAGCTAAAAAGTATAACATAAATAATGCTTAAAACACCAAAATGGTTTACGGTGTTGGGGTGGGGGCGGGTCACGGTTAAAAATAAAAGTATCACTTCCACAAAGCTAGTGTCATTTGTATAATATATTGTTGACCTATCAGTTCAGAGGCCGAGCCAGATTCACCTATAAGGTGACCGTAACATTTTTGTATTCCTATTTCCTACCTCAGTGATGTAAGTATAGGTGCTCAATGTAATGAACACCTACTTTTATAAATTGCAGCATTTAACTCCCATGGGCGGGACTTGACTTGACAAAGGGTGAATTGTTATGTCCATATCAAATGAATACACATAAATGAGGTTTTCCCTTATATAGGTCTATGCCGGTATATATGGGGCAACTGGCGGCCCGGGGGCCACATGCGGCCCCCAGCTTCACTTAATGCGGCCCTCAGGTTAATATCAGAATACTGATATGGCTCTCTCCATCGTCAATGTTGCCCACCCCTGGCAGGGCTGGGCAACTTTGACGATGGAGAGGGCCACTATATTTCCACACTCACTCCCTATGGCCATATATTACTGTCGTAGCAAAAATAGCTGATCTACAAGCTCAAAACGCGTCGCGCTGCGACACGTTTTGAGCTTGTAGATCGGCAATTTTTGCTATATTCAAATTGCAATCTTGAATTTTTGCTATTTTTGAATTGGAATCCTGAAAATTAACATTTTTATGTAATTTCAAATGCATTTAATTATACTTGGGTTGAAGCAATGAGCTACTAAGACTACTACTTTAGACTGAAGTAATAAAAGCGGGTCATGTTTGCATGTTGTTGAATAGTAACAGCTGAAACCAATATACAGTATCAGTATTCTGATATTAACCTGAGGGCCACATTATGTGAAGGTCGCCAGGGCCGCCAGTTGCCCACCCCTGCCCTATGGTCTATATATATATAAGGGAAAATCTAATTTATGTTTACGTTTATTTATTTGATATGCAATTTACAATCAATTTACAATTTAGGCATTTAGCAGACGCTCTTAATCCAGAGCGACTTACATTAAGCAAGAACAAAAAGCATGGGAATACATCACATAAAGATATTTATCATGAAACATGCGTAGCTAAGAAAGTAACAGTGGAATATCTATAATGGAACTATACATATAAGCTATACATCTATACTACTATGCTACACATATGTACTATGACGTGCTATGACTACATACAATGCACTTATGCTGTCTACATAACATGTGACACGTGTGCATATGAACATAACAATTCACCCTTTGAGCCCTCTGTCACATGGAACTCTTTGTTGTGTCCATGTATCAGTGCATCAGTATCCTCTGAGATAACGTGCATTTGGTCTAAAGAAGAGAACTAGTCTACGCCCCCAGCAGCACAACAACATATTATTATAGTTGCATGTGACAGAGGGGTCAAAGTTGAACCAAAGTTGCTCTCTGGTAGAAATAGGTCAACAATACAATACAAATGAAGCTTTGAGTCCAACAATCTGAACTAACACTTTGAGCAGTTTTGCTGACATCATGTTTTGCGCTGGTCGTGTTGCCCAATATATGCGCTCGTGATTTGGAAGCAAAGATTTGAGTTAAGAATACATATACTGCCTCCCCCTGGCTAGCCGGGGCGCCTGATGGAGGGGGACGGAACTGGTTGGAATAACGTGTTCCTTTCCACGTGCTACGACGTCCAACCAGGGAAACTCCCCCCTGTGACTGTCGGGTGTGAAGGAGCAACTTGGACACTCAGGCATGAAGGAAGCATGAGTTCAAGTCCGTTGGTCTCCCCTTGTCCCCCATATATGGGGACTAGGTTGGTCTCCCCTTGTCCCCCATGGGGACTAGGTTGGTCTCCCCTTGTCCCCCATATATGTGGACTAGGTTGGCGGAGGGTGTGTAGAGCCCAGGATCACATTAGATGATTGATACAGGGGTGAAAAATGAGTTACAAAATCGTGGGATAAAAAATATATAAAAAAAATAAAAGAATACATATTTAAAGATTTGCCTATTTTTCTAAAACAGCAGACCTACAAGCACCGAGTGCCGCGCTATGAGCTTGTAGATCTGCTATTTTTCAATAGCTAAAAGTACAACATAATGCTTGAAACACCAAGAGGGGTTCCCGGGCCTCAGTAAACTATTAACATGACCCTTTTGTTCTCTTTCTGTTTGTTTGACACACACAGGGAACCAGGAAGTCCACCCACCACCGCTGTGTTCTGCTTTTACACCCGGGATAAAAAAGATAAAGTCAATCCGAGGTAAGTTAACAGCATATTATGTATCGACGTCGATTCACTTCTTCAGCGTAAATGTGTGAACATCTGTGTGAAACGACCTCACGTCTTTCTTTCACATTTAGCTATAGGTCTTTCACCCTTTGAGCAGTGGTGCTGGGCCTGGGTCCCCTTCTCCACTGCAGAGAATTTGATCATCCCGCTTTGTACTTTATTTATGAAAAGTCCGATTGGGTGTTAAAATAGCCAGCACGGCCAGTGCGCAGCACAGCACACTGATGATTAGTGATTATTAGAGAGAGAGAGAGAGGGGCTGCGTGCTGGTGGTTACTATATAAAACAAATTGTAGCCTATACTCATGTTCCGTTTCACGTTATTGCTGACTGCTGAGTGACGCACACATGCAGGCAAAAGCCAAAAGGGGTTTAGAAGTGATAATGTCCATCACGGGGAAAGGAAACTCCTCGCTCCGTCGGTAAAACCCTCCTTTTAATACTCTGGGTAAAACACACTTCTCAGTTCTCACAGAGACTGATTAGGCTAAATTATTGACAAGTGCAGCAGCTTTGTCAATCTTTTGTTTTTGCCAACGGCTGATTGGTCTGGCTTATTAGCCAGGCTAGCAGCTTTGGGAGCGTGCCTGAAGATGTCCAACACAGTTCTGGAGAGAGTGACTCGGTGCTTTGCCTGTCCAGCGCAGACAGGAAATTATACGTTCTCCTCAGACATTCATTATTTTGCTAAAGTGTATAATAAGCTCTGTATCTGGTTAATTGCGGGAGGATGCAGGATTCGCGGAGTCCCGCTGATTTTATCTTGACCGCCCGTGTCTGCCTGCAGGTATTTAAATACCGCCCGTGCCACCAACATTTACGTTGGGTCCCGCTGACTCCCCGTTACAGCCCAGTGTGATCCATAATTCCATATAAATATCATCAAACATGTTTGAAAATGATGGGAGGGTTCAGATTGGACATTTGAGCACTCATAGATCAGCTGGGGAAAGAACGTGCACTGTGTGAAAACTCCTTTAGTGTAATTTCTAACAAGAAAAAACAACACCTCCGGGATGACGGGTCCCGAAGAAATTTTCGGTCGGGAATTTGCGTGCCCTAACTCTCTCTCTCTCTCTCTCTCTCTCTCTCTCTCTCTCTCTCTCTCTCTCTCTCTCTCTCACACTCACTCTCTCTCTCTCTCTCTCTCTCTCTCTCTCTCTCTCTCTCTCTCTCACACACTCGCTCGCACACACACACACACACACACACACACACACACACAAAGACTCAAATAAGTAGCAAATAAAAATTTGCAATTCAAATACACCATGCAGTCTTGTATACTATACTTATTCTTTTTTGTAATCGTTTTTTTAACTGTTATTTTATGTGCTCAAACAAAGTAAGACACACAGAGAGACGGATGTAATTTAATTGAAATCTAGCTAAATCTAGCTTGGTAATGACGAGACACACCTGCAGATACAACCGTTCTAAATGCGCCATTTGGCTTGTTGTCATAATAAACATTCTTTGTAGACGTGGCGTGATCTGTTGTTTGTGGGAAGCAGGTAACCAACCAGTTTGACAACCGGTTCTCTTTGCTTTTCTCTCTCTCTGTCTCTCTCTGTCTCTCTCTGTCTCTCTCTCTCTCTCTCTCTGTCTCTCTCTCTCTCTCTCTCTGTCTCTCTCTGTCTCTCTCTCTCTGTCTCTCTCTGTCTCTCTCTCTCTGTCTCTCTCTCTGTCTCTCTCTCTCTGTCTCTCCGCCCATCTCCACTTTATCCAACCAGGACACAGAAGTCATTCTATGATCCAGTCCAGAGTCTACAGTACAGAACCAGAACCCAGATCCATGGACGGACAGGATTCATGACGGGTAAAGATTCAAACAAACATTTTTCATGGCTTGCTGCAGGTCTACATTATACCAGTTTATCACATGGCTTGGTTGAATGCTTGATTCTGATTGGTCAATCGCTGAATTCAGCGGTGAGTTGCCTAATCAAACCCTCTGAGCACCAGCTGCGTAACAGCCACGTAAACACACACACACACACACACACACACACACACACACACACACACACACCTTCAGGGAGTGAAGGTGACACACACCTTCAGTTAGACTAGTGTCCGCCCTGACACCGGGAGGTCGAGGTTCGATCCCCGGGCCAGGGAGAGAGATATAAATATATACACTGTAAATAGTTATACTGTACAGTACAATATAAAAGCATAATTATGTAAAGGACACTGTACTTGTACTAATCATCTGTCGGACTCAACAACACAGTTCCCTAAAAGATGATCTTCCTTCTGCCAAGTTCATTCCATCGACTGCAATTAAAGTCCTTTGACCGCTGCTGTTCAGGTCAGCATGCTCAGTGAGACGCAGTGTTGTTTTCGTCCACTAAAACCAAGACGAAAAATGTCCGTCGACTTATCGACTACCTTTTTATACTCACGAAAACGACATGGAAACTAAATGAGAACTAAGCCACCATGACTAAAACTAAGACTAAATATACTGACAATTTCATCAACAAAAATAAAATAGACCGTTGGAGCCAAAATGCTTTTTGTTTATTTTGTTTATTTAAACTAATTAATGATGAAGTTAACGTGTCCTTCATTACGATGACGCCATGGCTATCAGTCAGTCAGAATGGTGGGTGGTTGTCATGGAAACCCTCATTACCTGTCAGTCTGATGGCACTCAGGTGCGACAGGGGAAGACGACACAGTTTTCGACTGTGCGTGGTCGATAGGTTCAGTTTGTTTGTTTAATAGTTACACAGTTTATTTACGTTTGTACTACTGCTGAAAGAAAGTGGATATGACATATCCGAAAGTAAGACAACTCTCTGGACATTGAATTAATCACTGCACGCGTCAAACTCAGTTCAACCCAGTTGCCCTGCTGTTTAGCATAGTGGTAAAGGCTTCACATAGACTAAAATGCTAGGAAGGGACTAGTGGACAAGAGATCCAGTAAAAGTAATTTTACACTTGGTTGCATGCTGGAAATATCAGATCTACAAGCTCAGAACGCGTCGCGCTAGATCGGCTATTTTCAGTGCACGGCCCAAAAAGGTTGCCATAGGGTGGTTATTTCAGTAAGCAGGGAATTCATTTTTATTTTATTTTTTAATGCTTTATTAACAGATTGCTGTGACTTCACAATGATTGTTAAAAGGATAACACAAAAAGCTAAATTTCTTTTTAATTGCATCTATTTGTGTGCACATTTTGGTTTGCCTTACTTCTTATTTAAACTTAATTTATGCATAGTAGTAGTAGTAGTAGTGTTTTCATTGCTGAAAATAGCTGATTTACAAGCTTGTAGATCACTGATCAGCTATTTTCAGCATGCAACCAATTGTAAAATGACTTATACTGGATCTCTTGTCCACTAGTCCCTTCTTACATTTTAGTCTAGTTTTTATTTGTTGTGCTGCCTTTGGAATGTCATTTAATTAATTAAGTTAATACCGGTAGTTAAAAGGTGAAGTGTATTGTAACAGCCCTCCAGTGGTGGAAGTGGAAAGTGAAACGGAACTTCAGCTGAGCATTTCCAGTAAAACGAAACTCAGTAGAGCATTTCCAGTAAAACGATACTCATTTCCCAGTACTGACGGACGGGAACAGTGAGCTGCGTGCGCATGGTCCGCTGATAATTATTCTTTAATGCTTTTGCCTTAATTGGACATTATTGTCTGTAAGTACTTTGAAGTTCTAGTTAATCGGTTCAAAGAGTATTTAATTTAGTATGTGATGTTTGCAGAATGCCTTTGGCTTTGTAGTTGGTTATTATGTGTTTGGAAATTGTGTAAACACGTCTGCGTGTTAGTTTACTGCTGCAGTAGCAGTAGCCATTTTCTGTGTTTGATTTCAACACTGTGTACCAAGTTCAGTGCAAATAGCCTACTGATAACTATGCATACTATAAACTAAAACTATATTACTCACACACTCACACATATTTCCTGTGTGTTTTTCACTTTCGTCAGTGGAAAAAGGCAGTCGATGAACATTTTCCGTCTCAGTTTTAGCCAACGAAAACAACACTCTTGAGCAGTAGGCTGAATGTCATAGTTTATTACTGAGACAATTCAATTAAATTCAATTCAAAGGGCTTTATTGGCATGAGAAAACATACGTTTACATTGCCAAAGCAGAAAGAACAATACAGCAATACAATCAAAACAAAAAAATGATGTACTTTGAAGGTCAGAATCTTCAATAGATCAACTTCTGTGTATACACAATGATTAGTCTGAGACAGACAAAAAAAGAAAACAGACTCAAGTGCGCACCCAAGTGGTCAAAGTTGTGTGCTGTTAACTGTCAACTACCAACATGACAATTCTCCAAATGTATGTATGTGCATTTATCTACTGTACATCGAGGCGTTGTGAGCTTGTAGATCGGCTATTTGAACTATTAAAAAATGTTTTTCAAAAAAGCAAAGTAGTTTAGGGATAAGGGGTTTAGCACGCAATAGAGCCCTCAGGTTTTGATGCATTTTTTTATGGATTTATTATGAACAGGGATGGTAAATAAAATATGTTGAAATACAACTACAGCTTGTGTCCAAAACTCACAGAAATAGTTATACTTCTGTGAAGTCATGTCAGTCAAATAATATACTGTACCATTCCAAATTCCAATTGTCTACACCTGCCTTCCAGAATGTGTGTGCCCAGGGTAGAAAACCTGGCCTGGCACAGAGCACACTTTTATAGTTTAACCCATTCTGACCTGAGATCAGATTCATACGAGGTTTCCACTGGACACACACACACTGGTCTGATTTATAACCCATTCTGACCTGAGATCAGATTCTAAAAATGTCAGTCGCTCTAAAAAATATCAGACCTGCAAGCTCGTAAGCGCGGCACCGAGTGCCGCGCTTACGAGCTTGTAGATCTGCTATTTTTCAATAGCTAAAGCATAACATAATGGTTAATGTGTTTTAAATTTAGAGTGCTATGATTATGAGAGATGTGTGACCAGAAAGGGCTGTAGATTCAACATGGATTAAAATGATTCACTAAATATTGTTCTCCTGCTCTCTTTTCTACCAGGAGTCATCAGGAGATGAGCAGCACTGCATGGAGCCAGAGGAGAATGTCCCATTCATTTAGCTTCATACTAGACAAAACAAATCACAACAATGTCAGGGAATGTTAGGAAAACACCAACGTGGACTATACACAAAAAAATACTTTTACTTGTAACGGAGGACTTAATTGTCCACCGCTGGTTGACATTATTGGCATACAGACCGTGTGGGTTCTAGAGGAGCATAGCTTACAAGCTTACTTACTAAGTCTACTGACTACGAAGTCTACTGAGTCCTAAGTCTACTGACTACTAAGTCTACTGAGTACTAAGTCTACTCAGTCCTAAGTCTACTGACTACTAGGTATACTAGTCCTAAGTCTACTTGACAGGTTTTAAACTTTTTAGCTGTCAATGGTTGAAGAAAAGTTCTCTTTACTAAATACTGGATTGTGACGACATTTGACTGTAGCTGATAATACAATATATCACTATGGAGAAAATGAGTGGGAGTTCTGCTTCTGACGGAGACGACCCGAGCGATGAAAGGTTTGAATTCACTAATTTATAATAATAATAATAATAATGGTTTTTATTTATAACGCACTTTACATTCGCAAGAATGTCAAAGTGCTACAGCAGTGAATAAAAGCAAAAGAAACAACACACCATTGAAAACATCAAATAGAACAGGAACATTTTAAAGCACTCCTTTAAAGGCTCCTCTCCATCGTCAAAGTTGCCCACCCATTTTAATATGTGCAGTCAGTTTTAGTTTCAGATAACGTATTGCTTATTTTACTGTCCAATGACATTGTTTGAAGGGAAGACCTCTGCAGACCCGCACACTGTCACCTGCTGATTCAAGAGCTTTTTATTTAATGTCAAACGCAACGACGTTTGGCTCTTTCGACCTTCCTCAGGCCCGACTCGGAATAGGCTGACATCACTAAATACATTTCATAGGTATAGAACAACCAATCGGAAAGCAGCACGTAATCATCTTAACAGATAGCAGCTGCATAGTCATGTGACTCTTAACCCATTCTGACCTGAGATCAGATTAAAAAAATGTCTTCTACATCCTGACAGTTTTCTGAAAAAGCTATGTTTCTATGTCAGTCGTTCTTCGATTTTTCAAAAATAGCAGACCTACGCTATGAGCTTGTAGATCTGCTATTTTTCAATAGCTAAAGCATAACATAATGCTAACACCAAAAGGGGTTCCCGCCCCAAAATGGGTTAAAGTTACAGTGCTTCTGTGACATTTCTCAAATACTATTGCAAAATAACAAATTACAATATAATACAGGGACAAATATATAAAATATGTCATACCATAAAATACAAGAAAATCAACATACAATAAATACGCAAATTAATGTCACACATAAGGTCCTATACTCACATGACAGTAGTGGACAGTACAAGTAAAAACAACACAAATGGTGCTTGGAGGCATTTAGTATGGATAATTATAGCATGACGTTTAATTAAGCAATATTACACGAGAGGGTGTGGTTTAACGTGATTATTGAATTATGATTATTGAACGAGACGAAGTCGAGTTGAACATGTAATGTATTCTTTAAATTGTTTCCTAAGACAATGTTGCTGCTGCTCTGATGCACAACTGATACATTTATAATCTGATCCTTTCTAAAAAAATATTACGACTAGGTGTGCTGTCGTGCTAATTTCAGCACGGCCGGAGAGCCTATTGCAACCAATTGCTTGGTCAGAAGAACTACCTGTATATATCTATTTGATACATCCTGGTTTGAGCCTCTCTGCACGGCCCACGCCTGATATGACTCGCTATAAATAAACTAAATCCTCTCGTTGAATCCCACTGTTCATGATCACTGTTGCTGTGTTTATGTGAATGCATTTTAAATAGTATTTTTTTAATGCATCTGTGTGTTTTATGTAATGTGTGATTGTTGTAACTGACTGCCGGTGTGCCAAAGACACATTTACATTGTATGTAATGTAAATGTGATGGACAATAAAGTTTTCTTTTGTCTTTATCTTTAACAGGGTTGATCGTCACAGAGCAGTCTCTCCTGTACCCAGCTGTGTCTCCATGAAGAGTGACTCGTCCATGCATGGAATTATTGACTTCAAAGATGGACACCACTCTACTGACCAAAGGTTTGAATTTTAATTGACCAGACAGATGATTGAAAAATGAACTCCTTTACAACCTGACTGTAGAAAGTAACAGTACAGTAAAGAACCTGGGGGTTATTATTGATTCTGAATTGAATTTTAATTCACACATTAATCATGTCACCAAGATTGCCTTTTTTCACCTTAGAAATATTGCACGAATCAGCCTATTTGTCTTTGGATGATGCAAAAACGCTAATCCACGCCTTTGTTTTTTCTCGGCTTGATTACTGCAATGCACTTTTTTCAGGACTGCCTAAGAAAACAACTGACAGATTACAACTTGTCCAAAATGCAGCAGCCAGAGTTTTAACTAGAACTAAGATGAGAGAACATATTACTCCAGTTTTGGCTTCACTGCACCGGCTTCCGGTTGTTTTTAGGATTGATTTTAAAATTATTTTACTTGTCTATAAAGCTCTCAATGGTCTCGCACCTTCCTACCTACATGACTGCCTGCCTAAATATGTCCCAAACCGCCCCTAAGGTTTTCCACTGCTGGCCTGCTCGCTTTGCCTAAAAAAATGGCAACAAAAAAATACGGGGAAGCAGCTTTTTGCTTCTACGGGCCGTCGGCATGGAACAAGCTCCCACTGTACCTTCGTCAGGCAGCCTCTGTAGTTTAACAAACTCCCACTGTACCTTCGTCAGGCAGCCTCTGTAGACATTTTTAAAGCTCAGCTCAAGACCCACTTCTACAACATTGCTTTAAATTGATCTTTTATTTTTTGTTATTCATGTCCTCACTGTATTGCATTACTGCTTATTTTTTTAATGTCGTTGCCTTGCTTTTCTTTTTTATTCTCCATTGTTCTGTAAAGCACTTTGAGCTGCATTTCATGTCATGAAAGTTGCTATACAAATAAAGTTTTATTATTATTATTTATTATGTGAATGCATTTTAAATAGTATTTTTTTAATGCATCTGTGTGTTTTATGTAATGTGTGATTGTTGTAACTGACTGCCGGTGTGCCAAAGACACATTTACATTTTATATCTTTAACAGGGTTGATCGTCACAGAGCAGTCTCTCCTGTACCCAGCTGTGTCTCCATGAAGAGTGACTCGTCCATGCATGGACTTGTTGTCAGAACAACAAAGAGGAAACATCAAAGCTACATGGAAAACCCTAAACAACATAAATCGAGAAGGTATGGGAAAAGGGGAGTATCCCAGCTACTTCAATAAAGAAAACATAACCATAGAAACATTTACATTTTATATCTTTAACAGGGTTGATCGTCACAGAGCAGTCTCTCCTGTACCCAGCTGTGTCTCCATGAAGAGTGACTCGTCCATGCATGGACTTATTGACTTCGAAGATGGACACCACTCTACTGACCAAAGGTTGAAACATGAACTCCTTTACAACCAACAGCTCCATCTGGTGTCTGAATTGTGTACTCCAAGTCAAATCAAATCAAACTTTATTTATATAGCATCTATCTGAGCAGATCTAATGGGGAGGGGCAGAAATGGTTTTATAGTGCCGGTGAGAAGGCGGGCAGCTGTGTTCTGCACTAGCTGTAAACGCCTGAGTGACGCCTGGTCGATGCCAATATACAAAGAGTTGCAATAATCTATTCTTGATTAAATCAAAGCATGGATAACCATCTCCAGCTGTTTTTAGGGGAGGTAGGATTTGACCGTGGCGATGATTGGAAGAAGAGAGTTTTAACGACGGAGCTGTTTATTAAGTTTAAAATCTTGTATCAAAAATAAAACCAAGAAGTGTCCCGTTAGCAAAAAGCTAACAGCATACCGGTGGTAGGCTACGTTCGTTCCATAAAATGAGAGATCCAAAAGGCGCATGGGGCTGCGCCAGGCTGCAAAACCCCCCATGCGCTCATCAATCTGCCGTTTATAGAACCAACGTTCGTTGCATGAAGGGCAGATCTGTGGGGGCTCTCTCCCGAAGCTATTAACTTTGTTGTATTGTGTGCGAGCCGAGCACCGCGGCCACGGCATCTGGACAGTGGACGCTGACGTGACAGGCAGGCACAGCCAGCCAGAGCAGCGAAAGTAACACATACGGCACTTGAAAAAAAAAAACAACACAAAAAACCCCGGCTCATAAAAGGAGGCCGGAATTTATTTACTTAATTCAACGCCATCACCGGTGATTAATAGGGGCCCGGTTATTAATAGAAAGGAGGCGTTTACTGGAGGATTTACGGTATTTCTATTGTATTCACATATGTCTCTGTGTTGTTTCTGTTGCTGCTGCAGTGTTCACTAGCTGAAACCCAAAACCCAAGATGTGGTTTTCTCTCTGCTTGTGGAACGAGACGTAATGATTAAGAACGTTTAACAGTGACTTTTTCCATTCATAATTATGATAATTGTATAATCTTTGTTATGATTCCAGAAATGTCCACCACAGAGCAGAGTCTCCAACTCCCAGCCTTCTGTCTGTGAAGAGTGACAGGTCTAGAGGAAATCCTCCTGAATTCAGTAACGAACCTGGACCTCCTGATACACAGTATGTCAACCCTCCTATAAATACATACAACACAATAGATGTATGTGGCTGAATGGTCCAGTCCATGTTTTACACCCTGGCTGCGTTCGAATTAATTCCCCATGCCCCATATAGTGCACTACTTTGGGCTTCCGCCATTTTGTTATAGTGTCCGAATATGTAGTGAGCATTTTAGCACCCTAATGTAGTGGACTGAAGTATCCCACAATGCACCGGGAATTGTAGGGACCATCCGATGGTCACTACAAAAACACAGCGAAGCAAATCTGCCCCATAATGCATTGCGCAAGCTCGCTCTTGAGCGCACATGCACGCGTTTGCGCACGTGCGCTGCTTCTGCATGCATGCGCTCCAACTCAGAAGAGGCAGAAGTTGAACTAGCGAAAGAAATCAACACAAATGTACTTTTAAACGTTCGTTTTCCTTCTCTTTTCTTCCCTGGCGGATCTCGAAGCTACAGATCTCCAGACAAATGATCTGTGCATTTATTTGCAATTGTTTTATTTTATTTATAATAAAACAATTCATTTGCAATTGTTTTATCTTATTTATAATAAAACAATTCATTGCAATAGTATTACTAATCTGATTCATTGTATCACCCAGGCCCAGCGCATGACGTTAGGAGAGGAATCAGTTGCTTGCTGTAGAATATATTTGCCAGATTCTTTTTCACAAACGTAGGCTAAATACATGCATGTGAGACACATTAATTGTGTCCGAACATATGTTTTATTAATATTCATTAATTCCTGCCATGAAAAAAAAGATGTTATCTAACATTATTTCATTGAATTGCGATAAATACATTAAAACTTCATTATGTAGGCCTATAGATGGTAATTTATTGGACTGCTGTTTCTGTTAACACCAAATTGTATTATCTTTGTTATGATTCCAGAAATGTCCACCACAGAGCAGAGTCTCCAACTCCCAGCCTTCTGTCTGTGAAGAGTGACTGGTCTAAAGGCATTCCTCCTGACTTCAGTAACGAACCTGGACCTCCTGACTCACAGTATGTCAACCCTCCTATAAATACATGTATTTGGGCCCAACTTCACCTAGACTGTATTTACCTTAATAAACATGGTCATGAATACTTTCTGCTTCCAGTCACTAGTTTAAAGTCTCATTTCTCATGTCATAATATTCTTTTTGGAAAATGATGGTCCCATTTATTAAAATAATTACCATAAAGTTGCGTATGTTCTGAGGGGCGTGGCTACCGTTACAGTCTATGAACGGGAGCCACCCCCCGTTCAGTCAAAATAAAAACCAACAATGAGTAAGGGGGGAAGTCCCGCCTCGTTGTCTGGGCCAGCCAATGGCCAGCTTGGCACAAACGGAGCCAGCCAATGGCCAGCTGGGCCCAAACGGATCTAGAAATATGGCGACTTACAGTGCAAGGAATTACAGGCTTCATTTTACGTCCATGTTAGACCCGGGGAACGCTTTGTCCATAT
Source organism: Protomyctophum bolini (assembly GCF_963924005.1). Classification (NCBI taxonomy): domain Eukaryota; kingdom Metazoa; phylum Chordata; class Actinopteri; order Myctophiformes; family Myctophidae; genus Protomyctophum; species Protomyctophum bolini. The sequence goes on along the minus strand of NC_137879.1, from coordinate 1,844,447 downwards.
TCTTTACAGTTTATGGTTCGAATTAATTCCCCATGCCCCATATAGTGCACTACTTTGGGCTTCCGCCATTTTGTTATAGTGTCCGAATATGTAGTGAGCATTTTAGCACCCTAATGTAGTGGACTGAAGTATCCCACAATGCACCGGGAATTGTAGGGACCATCCGATGGTCACTACAAAAACACAGCGACGCAAATCTGCCCCATAATGCATTGCGCAAGCTCGCTCTTGAGCGCACATGCACGCGTTTGCGCACGTGCGCTGCTTCTGCATGCATGCGCTCCAACTCAGAATAATAATAATAATAAAACTTTATTTGTATAGCACCTTTCATGACATGAAATGCAGCTCAAAGTGCTTTACAGAAAGATGGAGAATAAAAGAAAAGCAAGGCAACAACATTAAAAACAAGCAGTAATGCAATACAGTGAGGACATGAATAACAAAAATAAAAAATAAAAGATCAATTAAAAGCAATGTTGTAGAAGTGGGTCTTGAGCTGAGAGGCAGAAGTTGAACCAGCGAAATAAATCAACACAAATGTACTTTTTAAACGTTCGTTTTCCCTCTCTTTTCTTCCCTGGCGGATCTCGAAGCTACAGATCTCCAGACAAATGATCTGTGCATTTATTTGCAATTGTTTTATTTCATTTATAATAAAACAATTAATTTGCAATTGTTTTATCTTATTTATAATAAAACAATTCATTTGCAATTGAATGCAATAGTATTACTAATCTGATTCATTGTATCACCCAGGCCCAGCGCATGACGTTAGGAGAGGAATCAGTTACTTGCTGTAGAATATATTTGCCAGATTCTTTATCACAAACGTAGGCTAAATACATGCATGTGAGACACATTAATTGTGTCCGAACATATGTTTTATTAATATTCATTAATTCCTGCCATGAAAAAAAAGATGTTATCTAACATTATTTCATTGAATTGCGATAAATACATTAAAACTTCATTATGTAGGCCTATACATAGTCATTTATTGGACTGCTGTTTCTGTTAACACCAAATTGTATAATCTTTGTTATGATTCCAGAAATGTCCACCACAGAGCAGAGTCTCCAACTCCCAGCCTTCTGTCTGTGAAGAGTGACTGGTCTAAAGGCATTCCTCCTGACTTCAGTAACGAACCTGGACCTCCTGACTCACAGTATGTCAACCCTCCTATAAATACATGTATTTGGGCCCAACTTCACCTAGACTGTATTTACCTTAATAAACATGGTCATGAATACTTTCTGCTTCCAGTCACTAGTTTAAAGTCTCATTTCTCATGTCATAATATTCTTTTTGGAAAATGATGGTCCCATTTATTAAAATAATTACCATAAAGTTGTGTATGTTCTGAGGGGCGTGGCTACCGTTACAGTCTATGAACGGGAGCCACCCCCCGTTCAGTCAAAATAAAAACCAACAATGAGTAAGGGGGGAAGTCCCGCCTCGTTGTCTGGGCCATCCAATGGCCAGCTTGGCACAAACGGAGCCAGCCAATGGCCAGCTGGGCCCAAACGGATCTAGAAATATGGCGACTTACAGTGCAAGGAATTACAGGCTTCATTTTACGTCCATGTTAGACCCGGGGAACGCTTTGTCCATATTCTTTACAGTTTATGGTTCGAATTAATTCCCCATGCCCCATATAGTGCACTACTTTGGGCTTCCGCCATTTTGTTATAGTGTCCGAATATGTAGTGAGCATTTTAGCACCCTAATGTAGTGGACTGAAGTATCCCACAATGCACCGGGAATTGTAGGGACCATCCGATGGTCACTACAAAAACACAGCGACGCAAATCTGCCCCATAATGCATTGCGCAAGCTCGCTCTTGAGACACATGCACGCGTTTGCGCACGTGCGCTGCTTCTGCATGCATGCGCTCCAACTCAGAATAATAATAATAATAAAACTTTATTTGTATAGCACCTTTCATGACATGAAATGCAGCTCAAAGTGCTTTACAGAAAAATGGAGAATAAAAGAAAAGCAAGGCAACAACATTAAAAACAAGCAGTAATGCAATACAGTGAGGACATGAATAACAAAAATTAAAAATAAAAGATCAATTAAAAGCAATGTTGTAGAAGTGGGTCTTGAGCTGAGAGGCAGAAGTTGAACCAGCGAAAGAAATGAACCAAAATGTACTTTTAAAACGTTCGTTTTCCCTCTCTTTTCTTCCCTGGCGGATCTCGAAGCTACAGATCTCCAGACAAAATGATCTGTGCATTTATTTGCAATTGTTTTATTTTATTTATAATAAAACAATTAATTTGCAATTGTTTTATCTTATTTATAATAAAACAATTCATTTGCAATTGAATGCAATAGTATTACTAATCTGATTCATTGTATCACCCAGGCCCAGCGCATGACGTTAGGAGAGGAATCAGTTGCTTGCTGTAGAATATATTTGCCAGATTCTTTATCACAAACGTAGGCTAAATACATGCATGTGAGACACATTAATTGTGTCCGAACATATGTTTTATTAATATTCATTAATTCCTGCTATGAAAAAAAAGATGTTATCTAACATTATTTCATTGAATTGCGATAAATACATTAAAACTTCATTTTGTAGGCCTATAGATAGTCATTTATTGGACTGCTGTTTCTGTTAACACCAAATTGTATAATCTTTGTTATGATTCCAGAAATGTCCACCACAGAGCAGAGTCTCCAACTCCCAGCCTTCTGTCTGTGAAGAGTGACTGGTCTAAAGGCATTCCTCCTGACTTCAGTAACGAACCTGGACCTCCTGACTCACAGTATGTCAACCCTCCTATAAATACATGTATTTGGGCCCAACTTCACCTAGACTGTATTTACCTTAATAAACATGGTCATGAATACTTTCTGCTTCCAGTCACTAGTTTAAAGTCTCATTTCTCATGTCATAATATTCTTTTTGGAAAATTATGGTCCCATTTATTAAAATAATTACCATAAAGTTGCGTATGTTCTGAGGGGCGTGGCTACCGTTACAGTCTATGAACGGGAGCCACCCCCCGTTCAGTCAAAATAAAAACCAACAATGAGTAAGGGGGGAAGTCCCGCCTCGTTGTCTGGGCCAGCCAATGGCCAGCTTGGCCCAAACGGAGCCAGCCAATGGCCAGCTGGGCCCAAACGGATCTAGAAATATGGCGACTTACAGTGCAAGGAATTACAGGCTTCATTTTACGTCCATGTTAGACCCGGGGAACGCTTTGTCCATATTCTTTACAGTTTATGGTTCGAATTAATTCCCCATGCCCCATATAGTGCACTACTTTGGGCTTCCGCCATTTTGTTATAGTGTCCGAATATGTAGTGAGCATTTTAGCACCCTAATGTAGTGGACTGAAGTATCCCACAATGCACCGGGAATTGTAGGGACCATCCGATGGTCACTACAAAAACACAGCGACGCAAATCTGCCCCATAATGCATTGCGCAAGCTCGCTCTTGAGCGCACATGCACGCGTTTGCGCACGTGCGCTGCTTCTGCATGCATGCGCTCCAACTCAGAATAATAATAATAATAAAACTTTATTTGTATAGCACCTTTCATGACATGAAATGCAGCTCAAAGTGCTTTACAGAAAGATGGAGAATAAAAGAAAAGCAAGGCAACAACATTAAAAACAAGCAGTAATGCAATACAGTGAGGACATGAATAACAAAAATTAAAAATAAAAGATCAATTAAAAGCAATGTTGTAGAAGTGGGTCTTGAGCTGAGAGGCAGAAGTTGAACCAGCGAAAGAAATCAACACAAATTTACTTTTTAAACGTTCGTTTTCCCTCTCTTTTCTTCCCTGGCGGATCTCGAAGCTACAGATCTCCAGACAAATGATCTGTGCATTTATTTGCAATTGTTTTATTTCATTTATAATAAAACAATTAATTTGCAATTGTTTTATCTTATTTATAATAAAACAATTTGCAATTGAATGCAATAGTATTACTAATCTGATTCATTGTATCACCCAGGCCCAGCGCATGACGTTAGGAGAGGAATCAGTTACTTGCTGTAGAATATATTTGCCAGATTCTTTATCACAAACGTAGGCTAAATACATGCATGTGAGACACATTAATTGTGTCCGAACATATGTTTTATTAATATTCATTAATTCCTGCCATGAAAAAAAAGATGTTATCTAACATTATTTCATTGAATTGCGATAAATACATTAAAACTTCATTATGTAGGCCTATAGATAGTCGTTTATTGGACTGCTGTTTCTGTTAACACCAAATTGTATAATCTTTGTTATGATTCCAGAAATGTCCACCACAGAGCAGAGTCTCCAACTCCCAGCCTTCTGTCTGTGAAGAGTGACTGGTCTAAAGGCATTCCTCCTGACTTCAGTAACGAACCTGGACCTCCTGACTCACAGTATGTCAACCCTCCTATAAATACATGTATTTAGGCCCAACTTCACCTAGACTGTATTTACCTTAATAAACATGGTCATGAATACTTTCTGCTTCCAGTCACTAGTTTAAAGTCTCATTTCTCATGTCATAATATTCTTTTTGGAAAATTATGGTCCCATTTATTAAAATAATTACCATAAAGTTGCGTATGTTCTGAGGGGCGTGGCTACCGTTACAGTCTATGAACGGGAGCCACCCCCGTTCAGTCAAAATAAAAACCAACAATGAGTAAGGGGGGAAGTCCCGCCTCGTTGTCTGGGCCAGCCAATGGCCAGCTTGGCACAAACGGAGCCAGCCAATGGCCAGCTGGGCCCAAACGGATCTAGAAATATGGCGACTTACAGTGCAAGGAATTACAGGCTTCATTTTACGTCCATGTTAGACCCGGGGAACGCTTTGTCCATATTCTTTACAGTTTATGGTTCGAATTAATTCCCCATGCCCCATATAGTGCACTACTTTGGGCTTCCGCCATTTTGTTATAGTGTCCGAATATGTAGTGAGCATTTTAGCACCCTAACGTAGTGGACTGAAGTATCCCACAATGCACCGGGAATTGTAGGGACCATCCGATGGTCACTACAAAAACACAGCGACGCAAATCTGCCCCATAATGCATTGCGCAAGCTCGCTCTTGAGCGCACATGCACGCGTTTGCGCACGTGCGCTGCTTCTGCATGCATGCGCTCCAACTCAGAAGAGGCAGAAGTTGAACCAGCGAAAGAAATCAACACAAATGTACTTTTTAAACGTTCGTTTTCCCCTCTTTTCTTCCCTGGCGGATCTCGAAGCTACAGATCTCCAGACAAAATGATCTGTGCATTTATTTGCAATTGTTTTATTTTATTTATAATAAAACAATTCATTTGCAATTGTTTTATCTTATTTATAATAAAACAATTCATTTGCAATTCAATGCAATAGTATTACTAATCTGATTCATTGTATCACCCAGGCCCAGCGCATGACGTTAGGAGAGGAATCAGTTGCTTGCTGTAGAATATATTTGCCAGATTCTTTTTCACAAACGTAGGCTAAATACATGCATGTGAGACACATTAATTGTGTCCGAACATATGTTTTATTAATATTCATTAATTCCTGCCATGAAAAAATATATGTTATCTAACATTATTTCATTGAATTGCGATAAATACATTAAAACTTCATTATGTAGGCCTATAGATAGTCATTTATTGGACTGCTGTTTCTGTTAACACCAAATTGTATAATCTTTGTTATGATTCCAGACGTCTGTACCACAGAGCAGAGTCTCCAACTCCCAGCCTTCTGTCTATGAAGAGTGACGGGTCTAGAGGAAATCCTCCTGACTTCAGTAACGAACCTGGACCTCCTGACTCAAAGTATGTCAACCCTCCTATAAATACATGTATTTGGGCCCAACTTCACCTAGACTGTATTTACCTTAATAAACATGGTCATGAATACTTTCTGCTTCCAGTAAGTCACTAGTTTAAAGTCTCATTTCTCATGTCATAATATTCTTTTTGGAAAATGATGGTCCCATTTATTAAAATAATTACCATAAAGTCGCGTATGTTCTGAGGGGCGTGGCTACCGTTACAGTCTATGAACGGGAGCCACCCCCCGTTCAGTCAAAATAAAAACCAACAAAGAGTAAGGGGGGAAGTCCCGCCTCGTTGTCTGGGCCAGCCAATGGCCAGCTTGGCCCAAACGGAGCCAGCCAATGGCCAGCTGGGCCCAAACGGATCTAGAAATATGGCGACTTACAGTGCAAGGAATTACAGGCTTCATTTTACGTCCATGTTAGACCCGGGGAACGCTTTGTCCATATTCTTTACAGTTTATGGTTCGAATTAATTCCCATGCCCCATATAGTGCACTACTTTGGGCTTCCGCCATTTTGTTAGTGTCCGAATATGTAGTGAGCATTTTAGCACCCTAATGTAGTGGACTGAAGTATCCCACAATGCACCGGGAATTGTAGGGACCATCCGATGGTCACTACAAAAACACAGCGAAGCAAATCTGCCCCATAATGCATTGCGCAAGCTCGCTCTTGAGCGCACATGCACGCGTTTGCGCACGTGCGCTGCTTCTGCATGCATGCGCTCCAACTCAGAAGAGGCAGAAGTTGAACCAGCGAAAGAAATCAACACAAATGTACTTTTTATACGTTCGTTTTCCCCTCTCTTTTCTTCCCTGGCGGATCTCGAAGCTACAGATCTCCAGACAAATGATCTGTGCATTTATTTGCAATTGTTTTATCTTATTTATAATAAAACAATTCAATGCAATAGTATTACTAATCTGATTCATTGTATCACCCAGGCCCAGCGCATGACGTTAGGAGAGGAATCAGTTGCTTGCTGTAGAATATATTTGCCAGATTCTTTTTCACAAACGTAGGCTAAATACATGCATGTGAGACACATTAATTGTGTCCGAACATATGTTTTATTAATATTCATTCATTCCTGCCATGAAAAAAATATATGTTATCTAACATTATTTCATTGAATTGCGATAAATACATTAAAACTTCATTATGTAGGCCTATAGATAGTCATTTATTGGACTGCTGTTTCTGTTAACACCAAATTGTATTATCTTTGTTATGATTCCAGAAGTGTCCACCACAGAGCAGAGTTTCCAACTCCCAGCCTTCTGTCGATGAAGAGTGACAGGTCTAGAGGAAATCCTCCTGACTTCAGTAACGAACCTGGACCTCCTGATACACAGTATGTCAACCCTCCTATAAATACATGTATTTGGGCCCAACTTCACCTAGACTGTATTTACCTTAATAAACATGGTCATGAATACTTTCTGCTTCCAGTCACTAGTTTAAAGTCTCATTTCTCATGTCATAATATTCTTTTTGGAAAATTATGGTCCCATTTATTAAAATAATTACCATAAAGTTGCGTATGTTCTGAGGGGCGTGGCTACCGTTACAGTCTATGAACGGGAGCCACCCCCGTTCAGTCAAAATAAAAACCAACAATGAGTAAGGGGGGAAGTCCCGCCTCGTTGTCTGGGCCAGCCAATGGCCAGCTTGGCACAAACGGAGCCAGCCAATGGCCAGCTGGGCCCAAACGGATCTAGAAATATGGCGACTTACAGTGCAAGGAATTACAGGCTTCATTTTACGTCCATGTTAGACCCGGGGAACGCTTTGTCCATATTCTTTACAGTTTATGGTTCGAATTAATTCCCCATGCCCCATATAGTGCACTACTTTGGGCTTCCGCCATTTTGTTATAGTGTCCGAATATGTAGTGAGCATTTTAGCACCCTAATGTAGTGGACTGAAGTATCCCACAATGCACCGGGAATTGTAGGGACCATCCGATGGTCACTACAAAAACACAGCGACGCAAATCTGCCCCATAATGCATTGTGCAAGCTCGCTCTTGAGCGCACATGCACGCGTTTGCGCACGTGCGCTGCTTCTGCATGCATGCGCTCCAACTCAGAATAATAATAATAATAAAACTTTATTTGTATAGCACCTTTCATGACATGAAATGCAGCTCAAAGTGCTTTACAGAAAAATGGAGAATAAAAGAAAAGCAAGGCAACAACATTAAAAACAAGCAGTAATGCAATACAGTGAGGACATGAATAACAAAAATAAAAGATCAATTAAAAGCAATGTTGTAGAAGTGGGTCTTGAGCTGAGAGGCAGAAGTTGAACCAGCGAAAGAAATGAACCAAAATGTACTTTTTAAACGTTTGTTTTCCCTCTCTTTTCTTCCCTGGCGGATCTCGAAGCTACAGATCTCCAGACAAAATGATCTGTGCATTTATTTGCAATTGTTTTATTTTATTTATAATAAAACAATTAATTTGCAATTGTTTTATCTTATTTATAATAAAACAATTCATTTGCAATTGAATGCAATAGTATTACTAATCTGATTCATTGTATCACCCAGGCCCAGCGCATGACGTTAGGAGAGGAATCAGTTGCTTGCTGTAGAATATATTTGCCAGATTCTTTATCACAAACGTAGGCTAAATACATGCATGTGAGACACATTAATTGTGTCCGAACATATGTTTTATTAATATTCATTAATTCCTGCCATGAAAAAAAAGATGTTATCTAACAATATTTCATTGAATTGGGATAAATACATTAAAACTTCATTTTGTAGGCCTATAGATAGTCATTTATTGGACTGCTGTTTCTGTTAACACCAAATTGTATAATCTTTGTTATGATTCCAGAAATGTCCACCACAGAGCAGAGTCTCCAACTCCCAGCCTTCTGTCTGTGAAGAGTGACTGGTCTAAAGGCATTCCTCCTGACTTCAGTAACGAACCTGGACCTCCTGACTCACAGTATGTCAACCCTCCTATAAATACATGTATTTGGGCCCAACTTCACCTAGACTGTATTTACCTTAATAAACATGGTCATGAATACTTTCTGCTTCCAGTCACTAGTTTAAAGTCTCATTTCTCATGTCATAATATTCTTTTTGGAAAATTATGGTCCCATTTATTAAAATAATTACCATAAAGTCGCGTATGTTCTGAGGGGCGTGGCTACCGTTACAGTCTATGAACGGGAGCCACCCCCCCGTTCAGTCAAAATAAAAACCAACAATGAGTAAGGGGGGAAGTCCCGCCTCGTTGTCTGGGCCAGCCAATGGCCAGCTTGGCCCAAACGGAGCCAGCCAATGGCCAGCTGGGCCCAAATGGATCTAGAAATATGGCGACTTACAGTGCAAGGAATTACAGGCTTCATTTTACGTCCATGTTAGACCCGGGGAACGCTTTGTCAATATTCTTTACAGTTTATGGTTCGAATTAATTCCCCATGCCCCATATAGTGCACTACTTTGGGCTTCCGCCATTTTGTTATAGTGTCCGAATATGTAGTGAGCATTTTAGCACCCTAATGTAGTGGACTGAAGTATCCCACAATGCACCGGGAATTGTAGGGACCATCCGATGGTCACTACAAAAACACAGCGACGCAAATCTGCCCCATAATGCATTGCGCAAGCTCGCTCTTGAGCGCACATGCACGCGTTTGCGCACGTGCGCTGCTTCTGCATGCATGCGCTCCAACTCAGAATAATAATAATAATAAAACTTTATTTGTATAGCACCTTTCATGACATGAAATGCAGCTCAAAGTGCTTTACAGAAAGATGGAGAATAAAAGAAAAGCAAGGCAACAACATTAAAAACAAGCAGTAATGCAATACAGTGAGGACATGAATAACAAAAATAAAAAATAAAAGATCAATTAAAAGCAATGTTGTAGAAGTGGGTCTTGAGCTGAGAGGCAGAAGTTGAACCAGCGAAAGAAATGAACCAAAATGTACTTTTTAAACGTTTGTTTTCCCTCTCTTTTCTTCCCTGGCGGATCTCGAAGCTACAGATCTCCAGACAAATGATCTGTGCATTTATTTGCAATTGTTTTATTTCATTTATAATAAAACAATTAATTTGCAATTGTTTTATCTTATTTATAATAAAACAATTCATTTGCAATTGAATGCAATAGTATTACTAATCTGATTCATTGTATCACCCAGGCCCAGCGCATGACGTTAGGAGAGGAATCAGTTACTTGCTGTAGAATATATTTGCCAGATTCTTTATCACAAACGTAGGCTAAATACATGCATGTGAGACACATTAATTGTGTCCGAACATATGTTTTATTAATATTCATTAATTCCTGCCATGAAAAAAAAGATGTTATCTAACATTATTTCATTGAATTGCGATAAATACATTAAAACTTCATTATGTAGGCCTATAGATAGTCATTTATTGGACTGCTGTTTCTGTTAACACCAAATTGTATAATCTTTGTTATGATTCCAGAAGTGTCCACCACAGAGCAGAGTCTCCAACTCCCAGCCTTCTGTCTGTGAAGAGTGACTGGTCTAAAGGCATTCCTCCTGACTTCAGTAACGAACCTGGACCTCCTGACTCACAGTATGTCAACCCTCCTATAAATACATGTATTTGGGCCCAACTTCACCTAGACTGTATTTACCTTAATAAACATGGTCATGAATACTTTCTGCTTCCAGTCACTAGTTTAAAGTCTCATGTCATAATATTCTTTTTGGAAAATTATGGTCCCATTTATTAAAATAATTACCATAAAGTTGCGTATGTTCTGAGGGGCGTGGCTACCGTTACAGTCTATGAACGGGAGCCACCCCCCGTTCAGTCAAAATAAAAACCAACAAAGAGTAAGGGGGGAAGTCCCGCCTCGTTGTCTGGGCCAGCCAATGGCCAGCTTGGCACAAACGGAGCCAGCCAATGGCCAGCTGGGCCCAAACGGATCTAGAAATATGGCGACTTACAGTGCAAGGAATTACAGGCTTCATTTTACGTCCATGTTAGACCCGGGGAACGCTTTGTCCATATTCTTTACAGTTTATGGTTCGAATTAATTCCCCATGCCCCATATAGTGCACTACTTTGGGCTTCCGCCATTTTGTTATAGTGTCCGAATATGTAGTGAGCATTTTAGCACCCTAATGTAGTGGACTGAAGTATCCCACAATGCACCGGGAATTGTAGGGACCATCCGATGGTCACTACAAAAACACAGCGACGCAAATCTGCCCCATAATGCATTGCGCAAGCTCGCTCTTGAGCGCACATGCACGCGTTTGCGCACGTGCGCTGCTTCTGCATGCATGCGCTCCAACTCAGAATAATAATAATAATAAAACTTTATTTGTATAGCACCTTTCATGACATGAAATGCAGCTCAAAGTGCTTTACAGAAAAATGGAGAATAAAAGAAAAGCAAGGCAACAACATTAAAAACAAGCAGTAATGCAATACAGTGAGGACATGAATAACAAAAATAAAAGATCAATTAAAAGCAATGTTGTAGAAGTGTGTCTTGAGCTGAGAGGCAGAAGTTGAACCAGCGAAAGAAATGAACCAAAATGTACTTTTAAAACGTTCGTTTTCCCTCTCTTTTCTTCCCTGGCGGATCTCGAAGCTACAGATCTCCAGACAAATGATCTGTGCATTTATTTGCAATTGTTTTATTTCATTTATAATAAAACAATTCATTTGCAATTGTTTTATTTTATTTATAATAAAACAATTCAATGCAATAGTATTACTAATCTGATTCATTGTATCACCCAGGCCCAGCGCATGACGTTAGGAGAGGAATCAGTTGCTTGCTGTAGAATATATTTGCCAGATTCTTTTTCACAAACGTAGGCTAAATACATGCATGTGAGACACATTAATTGTGTCCGAACATATGTTTTATTAATATTCATTAATTCCTGCCATGAAAAAATATATGTTATCTAACATTATTTCATTGAATTGCGATAAATACATTAAAACTTAATTATGTAGGCCTATAGATGGTAATTTATTGGACTGCTGTTTCTGTTAACACCAAATTGTATTATCTTTGTTATGATTCCAGAAGTGTCCACCACAGAGCAGAGTCTCCAACTCCCAGCCTTCTGTCTGTGAAGAGTGACTGGTGTAAAGGAAATCCTCCTGACTTCAGTAACGAACCTGGACCTCCTGACTCACAGTATGTCAACCCTCCTATAAATACATGTATTTGGGCCCAACTTCACCTAGACTGTATTTGCCTTAATAAACATGGTCATGAATACTTTCTGCTTCCAGTAAGTCACTAGTTTAAAGTCTCATTTCTCATGTCATAATAATTATTTTTGGAAAATTATGGTCCCATTTATTAAAAAGATTACCATAAAGTCGCGTATGTTCTGAGGGGCGTGGCTACCGTTACAGTCTATGAACGGGAGCCACCCCCCGTTCAGTCAAAATAAAAACCAACAAAGAGTAAGAGGGGAAGTCCCGCCTCGTTGTCTGGGCCAGCCAATGGCCAGCTTGGCCCAAACGGAGCCAGCCAATGGCCAGCTGGGCCCAAACGGATCTAGAAATATGGCGACTTACAGTGCAAGGAATTACAGGCTTCATTTTACGTCCATGTTAGACCCGGGGAACGCTTTGTCCATATTCTTTACAGTTTATGGTTCGAATTAATTCCCCATGCCCCATATAGTGCACTACTTTATGCTTCCGCCATTTTGTTATAGTGTCCGAATATGTAGTGAGCATTTTAGCACCCTAATGTAGTGGACTGAAGTATCCCACAATGCACCGGAAAACACAGCGACGCAAATCTGCCCCATAATGCATTGCGCAAGCTCGCTCTTGAGCGCACATGCACGCGTTTGCGCACGTGCGCTGCTTCTGCATGCATGCGCTCCAACTCAGAATAATAATAATAATAAAACTTTATTTGTATAGCACCTTTCATGACATGAAATGCAGCTCAAAGTGCTTTACAGAAAAATGGAGAATAAAAGAAAAGCAAGGCAACAACATTAAAAACAAGCAGTAATGCAATACAGTGAGGACATGAATAACAAAAATAAAAAATAAAAGATCAATTAAAAGCAATGTTGTAGAAGTGGGTCTTGAGCTGAGAGGCAGAAGTTGAACCAGCGAAAGAAATGAACCAAAATGTACTTTTAAAACGTTCGTTTTCCCTCTCTTTTCTTCCCTGGCGGATCTCGAAGCTACAGATCTCCAGACAAATGATCTGTGCATTTATTTGCAATTGTTTTATTTTATTTATAATAAAACAATTAATTTGCAATTGTTTTATCTTATTTATAATAAAACAATTCATTTGCAATTGAATGCAATAGTATTACTAATCTGATTCATTGTATCACCCAGGCCCAGCGCATGACGTTAGGAGAGGAATCAGTTGCTTGCTGTAGAATATATTTGCCAGATTCTTTATCACAAACGTAGGCTAAATACATGCATGTGAGACACATTAATTGTGTCCGAACATATGTTTTATTAATATTCATTAATTCCTGCCATGAAAAAAAAGATGTTATCTAACATTATTTCATTGAATTGCGATAAATACATTAAAACTTCATTATGTAGGCCTATAGATAGTCATTTATTGGACTGCTGTTTCTGTTAACACCAAATTGTATAATCTTTGTTATGATTCCAGAAATGTCCACCACAGAGCAGAGTCTCCTCCTCCTGACTTCAGTAACGAACCTGGACCTCCTGACTCACAGTATGTCAACCCTCCTATAAATACATGTATTTGGGCCCAACTTCACCTAGACTGTATTTACCTTAATAAACATGGTCATGAATACTTTCTGCTTCCAGTAAGTCACTAGTTTAAAGTCTCATTTCTCATGTCATAATATTCTTTTTGGAAAATGATGGTCCCATTTATTAAAATAATTACCATAAAGTCGCGTATGTTCTGAGGGGCGTGGCTACCGTTACAGTCTATGAACGGGAGCCACCCCCCGTTCAGTCAAAATAAAAACCAACAAAGAGTAAGGGGGGAAGTCCCGCCTCGTTGTCTGGGCCAGCCAATGGCCAGCTTGGCCCAAACGGAGCCAGCCAATGGCCAGCTGGGCCCAAACGGATCTAGAAATATGGCGACTTACAGTGCAAGGAATTACAGGCTTCATTTTACGTCCATGTTAGACCCGGGGAACGCTTTGTCCATATTCTTTACAGTTTATGGTTCGAATTCATTCCCAATGCCCCATATAGTGCACTACTTTGGGCTTCCGCCATTTTGTTATAGTGTCCGAATATGTAGTGAGCATTTTAGCACCCTAACGTAGTGGACTGAAGTATCCCACAATGCACCGGGAATTGTAGGGACCATCCGATGGTCACTACAAAAACACAGCGAAGCAAATCTGCCCCATAATGCATTGCGCAAGCTCGCTCTTGAGCGCACATGCACGCGTTTGCGCACGTGCGCTGCTTCTGCATGCATGCGCTCCAACTCAGAATAATAATAATAAAACTTTATTTGTATAGCACCTTTCATGACATGAAATGCAGCTCAAAGTGCTTTACAGAAAAATGGAGAATAAAAGAAAAGCAAGGCAACAACATTAAAAACAAGCAGTAATGCAATACAGTGAGGACATGAATAACAAAAAATAAAAATAAAAGATCAATTAAAAGCAATGTTGTAGAAGTGTGTCTTGAGCTGAGAGGCAGAAGTTGAACCAGCGAAAGAAATCAACACAAATGTACTTTTTATACGTTCGTTTTCCCCTCTCTTTTCTTCCCTGGCGGATCTCGAAGCTACAGATCTCCAGACAAATGATCTGTGCATTTATTTGCAATTGTTTTTATTTATTTATAATAAAACAATTCATTTGCAATTGTTTTATCTTATTTATAATAAAACAATTCATTTGCAATTCAATGCAATAGTATTACTAATCTGATTCATTGTATCACCCAGGCCCAGCGCATGACGTTAGGAGAGGAATCAGTTGCTTGCTGTAGAATATATTTGCCCGATTCTTTTTCACAAACGTAGGCTAAATACATGCATGTGAGACACATTAATTGTGTCCGAACATATGTTTTATTAATATTCATTAATTCCTGCCATGAAAAAAAATATGTTATCTAACATTATTTCATTGAATTGCGATAAATACATTAAAACTTCATTATGTAGGCCTATAGATAGTCATTTATTGGACTGCTGTTTCTGTTAACACCAAATTGTATAATCTTTGTTATGATTCCAGAAATGTCCACCACAGAGCAGAGTCTCCTCCTCCTGACTTCAGTAACGAACCTGGTCCTCCTGACTCACAGTATGTCAACCCTCCTATAAATACATGTATTTGGGCCCAACTTCACCTAGACTGTATTTACCTTAATAAACATGGTCATGAATACTTTCTGCTTCCAGTCACTAGTTTAAGGTCTCATTTCTCATGTCATAATATTCTTTTTGGAAAATTATGGTCCCAATTATTAAAAAATTACCATAAAGTTGCGTATGTTCTGAGGGGCGTGGCTACCGTTACAGTCTATGAACGGGAGCCACCCCACGTTCAGTCAAAATAAAAACCAACAATGAGTAATGGGGGAAGTCCCGCCTCGTTGTCTGGGCCAGCCAATGGCCAGCTTGGCCCAAACGGAGCCAGCCAATGGCCAGCTGGGCCCAAACGGATCTAGAAATATGGCGACTTACAGTGCAAGGAATTACAGGCTTCATTTTACGTCCATGTTAGACCCGGGGAACGCTTTGTCCATATTCTTTACAGTTTATGGTTCGAATTCATTCCCAATGCCCCATATAGTGCACTACTTTGGGCTTCCGCCATTTTGTTATAGTGTCCGAATATGTAGTGAGCATTTTAGCACCCTAATGTAGTGGACTGAAGTATCCCACAATGCACCGGGAATTGTAGGGACCATCCGATGGTCACTACAAAAACACAGCGACGCAAATCTGCCCCATAATGCATTGCGCAAGCTCGCTCTTGAGCGCACATGCACGCGTTTGCGCACGTGCGCTGCTTCTGCATGCATGCGCTCCAACTCAGAATAATAATAATAATAAAACTTTATTTGTATAGCACCTTTCATGACATGAAATGCAGCTCAAAGTGCTTTACAGAAAAATGGAGAATAAAAGAAAAGCAAGGCAACAACATTAAAAACAAGCAGTAATGCAATACAGTGAGGACATGAATAACAAAAAATAAAAATAAAAGATCAATTAAAAGCAATGTTGTAGAAGTGGGTCTTGAGCTGAGAGGCAGAAGTTGAACCAGCGAAAGAAATGAACCAAAATGTACTTTTAAAACGTTCGTTTTCCTTCTCTTTTCTTCCCTGGCGGATCTCGAAGCTACAGATCTCCAGACAAATTATCTGTGCATTTATTTGCAATTGTTTTATTTCGTTTATAATAAAACAATTCATTTGCAATTGTTTTATCTTATTTATAATAAAACAATTCAATGCAATAGTATTACTAATCTGATTCATTGTATCACCCAGGCCCAGCGCATGACGTTAGGAGAGGAATCAGTTGCTTGCTGTAGAATATATTTGCCAGATTCTTTTTCACAAACGTAGGCTAAATACATGCATGTGAGACACATTAATTGTGTCCGAACATATGTTTTATTAATATTCATTAATTCCTGCCATGAAAAAATATATGTTATCTAACATTATTTCATTGAATTGCGATAAATACATTAAAACTTCATTATGTAGGCCTATAGATGGTAATTTATTGGACTGCTGTTTCTGTTAACACCAAATTGTATTATCTTTGTTATGATTCCAGAAGTGTCCACCACAGAGCAGAGTCTCCAACTCCCAGCCTTCTGTCTGTGAAGAGTTACTGGTCTAGAGGAAATCCTCCTGAATTCAGTAACGAACCTGGACCTCCTGACTCACAGTATGTCAACCCTCCTATAAATACATGTATTTGGGCCCAACTTCATCTAGACTGTATTTACCTTAATAAACATGGTCATGAATACTTTCTGCTTCCAGTAAGTCACTAGTTTAAAGTCTCATTTCTCATGTCATAATATTCTTTTTGGAAAATGATGGTCCCATTTATTAAAATAATTACCATAAAGTCGCGTATGTTCTGAGGGGCGTGGCTACCGTTACAGTCTATGAACGGGAGCCACCCCCCGTTCAGTCAAAATAAAAACCAACAAAGAGTAAGGGGGGGGAAGTCCCGCCTCGTTGTCTGGGCCAGCCAATGGCCAGCTTGGCCCAAACGGAGCCAGCCAATGGCCAGCTGGGCCCAAACGGATCTAGAAATATGGCGACTTACAGTGCAAGGAATTACAGGCTTCATTTTACGTCCATGTTAGACCCGGGGAACACAGAGCAGCTCTGTTGAAAGCTTGCAACAACAAGCGGTGCTGCTGCTTGCAGACAGAGCGTTGTCACGCTGCACCACCTTAATATATAGGCTATATATATATATAATATAAAGTGCACCATGCGTCCTGGTTAACCAGGAAACACACAGAGACTAGTCGGATCGTTTTTATTCATATTTACACTTTATCTTCTATGTATATCAACAGCATGGCCGGCCCGAACCGAAGCCCAACCACCAATTATGCTAATGAGCCCGACCCTAGCCCGACCCGTCGGGTTTCGGTTCGGGGTATCCCAGCTCTATCATACAACACAAATGTTGTGTCAAACCATGTGACTTCCATTGGAAATGCATTGCGAGCTTTGCATCAGTCAATAAGTCTCATGCATCATCTATACAACAATCTGTTGTGAAGGTGTGAGTCAGGCATACTGTACACGCACACACACACACACTCACACACACACACACACACACACACACACACTCCCTGGATGGGAGAGGTTCAGCTCAAAATCATGAAAAACGCTAAAATGAAATATAACGGCAAATGAAAATGTTTTAACGCTCAACTTTTACAATCTCTAATAACCTAAAACATGAACCTTGGTCTAATAATAATAATAATAATAATAAATAAAACGGCTACATTGTCTCTTCTACTTGTATAAGGACATATTCTATTGTATGTATTCCAGAGCATGTGAGCGGAGCGGAGCGGCCGATAATTCCGCTCTTCGCTCTCGACTGCTTTTGTTACGCTCGCTCCGCGCTCACGTTCACCTCCCCCACGCCGCTCTACGCTCGCTCCGCGCTCACGTTCATCTCCCCCCACACCGCTCTACGCTCGCTCCGCGCTCACGTTCATCTCCCCCCACGCCGCTCTACGCTCGCTCCGCGCTCACGTTCATCTCCCCCCACACCGCTCTACGCTCGCTCCGCGCTCACGTTCATCTCCCCCACGCCGCTCTACGCTCGCTCCGCGCTCACGTTCATCTCCCCCCACACCGCTCTACGCTCGCTCCGCGCTCACGTTCATCTCCCCCCACACCGCTCTACGCTCGCTCCACGCTCACGTTCATCTCCCCCACACCGCTCTACGCTCGCTCACGTTCATCTCCCCCCACACCGCCCTACGCGGTGTGGGGGAGATTTATCTTTTTTTGACAGACCAAACTGCTGTCTGCTGAGTCATGCTTGAAGCCTTTTATGGTGCGATATGGGGCGTGGATCAATGCAAATGAGGTTGTCGGGTGCTTTTCCGATCACTTTGCACCGGCTGCATTCAGTATGACATACACCTGCGATACGCCAGCGCACCTGTGGTACACACCGCTCTCTGAATAACACGCCATCTCAACGTAGCTTGATCGGACGGATAAATACGATATCTGTTTCCGCCACAGTGTAACGGTGGCGCATTTCTTTTTAATGAATCAGGCCCTATAACACTATACAATATACACACTATAACACTATACAATATAAACTATAACACTATACAATATACACTATAACACTATACAATATACACTATAACACTATACAATATACTAGGGGTGCAGCGGTTTTCAACCGAAAACCGAACCGTTCGGTTCAGCATACACGGTTCAATGCGCTCTAATGAACCGCGCTTTTTCGGTTTGCATTAATTCATTTCTTACAGCTGCGAAGAATGTATTTCTCGGTCACACACCGTCCTACTTAGAAGTCTAGCACTCTATCGGTCACACACCGTCCTACTAAGAAGTCTAGCACTCTTTCGGTCACAGAAGTGTAGCACTCTGTCGGCCCACCCCCTACACACACACACACACACAGAGAGAGAGACGGCATGATGAGGAGAATCCAGCCCTCGCAAAGACCACTCGGTGGAATAATTATTGATCGTCATACACAGAGACACACACAGCGGAGTAACCTCGAATCAACAGGCTTCTAAGCACCGTCTTGTTCAGATCTGCTTCTGCATCTGCACTCGCTGTTTGAGTGCTAAAAAGGGAGAGAGAGAGCAAAAACAACTCGTTGTTGTTGCTCTGTCCACCCGGAGCAGGAGAATAATATTCCGTCTGAAAAGTCCCAACAAAATACTCTATGTCCAATCCATGACTGTAGATAGAAACCCTTCTTCTAATAATATAAGCATAATATCTCATGCAGAGATCTTTATTGTAAACTTTTGTAAATGTTTCTGTACGACACGGCACTCTGCTGTGAATCCTCCCTGCATGTGCTGCGAGTCTGCAGTGCACCACGTGTGAGCGCATAGGTGCATTGTTTTTCCCTTGAACATAATGATGAGGCACATTAAAATAGCAATATAAGGTTTTTTTCCCCCTTTAAATAATGAAAAGGCAGAAATGTCTAATAAAATAATATATGCTAAAAAAAGAATAAAAGATAATGCTAAAAATAAACTTTTTGAGTGGTGCAAGCCAGTCCCTTGGACTTATGTGTGTGGGTGCCTGCCTGGCTGGCTGGCTGGGTATGAGCATGAAAACAGCATGGTTGTTTTTCACCACCTGTGTGCAACCTAACACACACACACACAAACACATGCCCATATTAACTGTATATGATGATTTCGTGTGTGCCAGTAAGGTACAGTAGAGGGTACAGTAGAGGGACCGGCACACAGTAACTCTGTCATTTCTCAACCGTTTCGGACACGGGGCGGCAGTTCGGAACCGGCCCGGCACCCTGGGCGCGTTCCTGCCCCCCCCCCGGAAACCCCCACACAGAGTTGCACTCACTTTACACAGGTGTGATTTTTTTTTTTTACTGTACCGAAACCGAACCGAAACCGTGGCCCCCATACCGAAGTACGAACCGAACCGAGGTGTAACTGAACCGTTGCACCCCTACAATATACACACTATAACACTATACAATATAAACTATAACACTATACAATATACACTATAACACTATACAATATACACTATAACACTATACAATATACACTATAACACTATACAATATACACTATAACACACTACAACTAGCCTAGGGATAGAAAAACCGTTTAGCTGACATTATCTGGTTAATTATTAGCCACATATCCAACCCAAAATATAAATGTAATAATTAATCAATCAATCAATCAATGATGGATTTTGGGATCTACATAGGAACCAGGTGGCTCCAATGTGGATGTAAATATGTAATCATGTCCACAGAGAGAGGCGTGGTGAGACTGAGCAGAACCCTGGACTGAAGACACCCAGTCAAACCACACCTGGACTGAAGACAACCAGTCAAACCACACCTGGACAAAGTAAGAATCTGCACTCATTGAAAATTCATAGTCAGACTAAATGTGACCACATTTGACTGGGGCCCATTGGAGTTTTTGTAATTTCCATGTCATGAAAGCAGGGAATCATAGCTTCAAGTTGACATATTGGTTGTTCAGTTTGACCCACCAGTTTTGGAGATATGGCTTATAGACTAATGTCTTGCAGAGAAACAGCGAGTTGAGAAAACAGGCTTGAAAGGTTCACTCCTGTGGTCTCTACCATTACACCTAGCTACACGTTTAAGCATTTATTTCATATTTACATGTCTTCTGTGGTCTCTAACATTACACCTATAGCTACATGTTTAAGCATTTATTTCATAAGTGCATGTCTTCTGTGGACTAACATTACACCTAGCTACATGTTTAAGCATTTATTTCATATTTACATGTCTTCTGTGGTCTCTAACATTACACCTAGCTACATGTTTAAGCATTAATTTCATATTTACATGTCTTCTGTGGACACTAACATTACACCTAGCTACATGTTTAAGCATTTATTTCATATTTACATGTATTCTGTGGACTCTAACATTACACCTATATAGCTACATGTTTAAGCATTTATTTCATATTTACATGTCGATTTCAGCTCTGACACTTATTTCAAACATGCTCTAGTGAAGAGTCTGCCTGTGCTAATAACTAATTTTGGATTAAACAAAAATATTAGTTTTTCTCCTCTGGTGAAAAGCTGGAGGCTACTCGATGGCAGGCTCTCAGTCAAATCTGGTCACAAATGGTCAAATGATCTGTCTGTATCAATTATATCTAAGTGCAAATAATGAAGCTAAACATCTGTCAACTCAACAACTGGACAAAAACAGCTGATCTTGTGTTGTTATCTTTGGCAAAATGTTTCTTATCAAAAAGCATATTATCTGGGGGTAATTAATTAGTAATGTGTACTGTAAACATGTAACGTTAATGTTTTAAACATAAATGTTCTTCTCATTTCAGATGTCCATCTGCAGGTTGATTTGAACGATTATAAGGTCAGTTTGAAGGTCAGTTTGGACAGTCTTGATGGAGTGAAAAACCACATGACGGAAGAGTCTGGAGACTCCGTCACCAGCACCTACTCAGAGCTCTACATCTCAGCGGGACAGAGTGAAGGGGTTAATAGCCAACATGAGGTGATACAGCTTGAGAGAACTTCCAACATGAAGACCTTCCATGACGATGCAATCGACTGCTGTAAAGTCTTTAAGATCATCCTCCCTGGCAGAGAGGAACCCAGCCAAACAGTTCTGACCAATGGCATCGCTGGCATCGGAAAAACATTCTCTGCGCGCAAGTTTGCTCTGGACTGGGCAAGAGGTTTGGAGAATCAAGATATAGATCTCCTGGTTCCCTTTTCATTCCGGGAGCTGAACTTGGTCAGAGATAAGCAGTACAGTCTTCTGAACCTGATCCATGATTTCCACCCAACGTTAAAGAAGGTCACAGCAGAGCAGCTCGCTGCCTGGAAAGTTTGCTTCATCCTCGATGGCCTCGATGAAAGCAGGTCTCCGTTGCACTTCGACACAAATGAAATCATCTCTGATGTCACAGTGACATCATCGGTGGATGCTCTGTTGACGAACCTCATCACGAGGAATCTGCTCCCCTCGGCCCTCCTCTGGATAACCACCAGACCCGCAGCAGCCAATCGGATCCCTCCTGCATGTGTTGACATGGTGACAGAAGTGCGAGGGTTCACAGACCCCCAGAAGGAGAAGTACTTCAGGAAGAGATTCAGTGAAGAGAAGCTGGCCGACAGAGTCCTCTCACACTTGAAGACATGGAGGAGCCTCCACATCATGTGTTACATCCCACTCTTCTGTTGGATCATTGCTACCGTTCTGCTGGACATGTTGAGGACACACACCACGATAGGACAGCTGCCCAAGACCCTGACTGAGATGTGCTGCCACTTCCTGTTGGTTCAGACAAACACGAAGAAGCAGAAGTATGACGGGACTCATGATGTGAACAAGAAAGACAAAGAAAAGGGGACTCAACAGCAGCTCACTAAGACTGACAGGAATTTTCTTCTGAAGCTGGGCAAGCTGGCGTTTCAACACCTGAAGAAAAGTAGCATCGTGTTCGACCAAGAAGACCTGGAAGAGTGTGGTCTTGATGTGAAAGACGCCGCGCTGTACTCAGGAGTGTGCACACAGATCTTCAAAACAGAGAGTGTGCTGTTCCAGAAAACGGTCTACAGCTTTGTTCATCTGGTCATCCAGGAGTTTCTGGCTGCCGTCTACCTGTTCCACTGTTTCACACAGAAGAACAGGAAGGTCCTGAAGACATTCCTGGGAGATGAATACAACCATTACAGCTCCCTCTCAGACTTCCTGAAAGCTGCTATCAAAAAATCCCTGGAGAGTAAAAATGGCCACCTGGACCTCTTAGTCCGCTTCCTTCATGGCCTCTCACTGCAGTCCAACCAGAGTCTGTTAGGAGACCTGCTGGGTCACATAGGGAACAGTCCCGAGGAGATCCAGAAAGCCATCCAGAACCTGAAGAAGATGTTAACTGATCGTGACACCTCTCCTGACAGATGTATCAACATCTTCCACTGTCTGATGGAGATGAACGACCACTCATTACATCAGGAGATCCAACAGTTCCTGAAGTCAGAGAACAGAACAGAGAAACTGTCTGAGACCCAGTGTTCAGCTCTGGCCGTCATGCTGCAGATGTCAGAGGAGGTTCTGGAAGAGTTGGACCTGGACAAATACAACGCATCAAAGGAGGGGCGAAGGAGACTGGTCCCAGCTGTGAGGAACTGCAGAAAGGCTCGGTTAGTAGTTAACACATTGACTTGACTGCCAATCACGTCATGTTACGTCGCATCAAATCCATGGCTTGACTGCCAAGCACGCAGTATTGTGTCCTATGGTCTTTTCAGTGGATTAGTATAGATGGCGCTCTTCATCAACGTACTGTATGAATGATGCTAGGTTGCTAGGCAACAGATAAAACCAGAAATGAACCAGAAGTGAAAGTCTGCCTCCCGTCCGCCTCAATTTAAACAGAAATGTGCTTTGGATAAAAGTGATACATAAATGCACCATTTACAATGACGCAGCATTTTATACAGCCGGTTCCATGTTTTCCCGATCTCAACCCTGTCTGCATGCACAGTACTGTTTCAATCTCAACCCTGTCTGAATGCACAGGACTGCTTCAATGTCAACCCTGTCTGCATGCACAGGACTGCTTCAATGTCAACCCTGTCTGCATGCACAGGACTGCTTCAATGTCAACCCTGTCTGCATGCACAGTACTGCTTCAATGTCAACCCTGTCTGCATGCACAGGACTGCTTCAATGTCAACCCTGTCTGCATGCACAGGACTGCTTCAATGTCAACCCTGTCTGCATGCACAGGACTGCTTCAATGTCAACCCTGTCTGCATGCACAGGACTGCTTCAATGTCAACCCTGTCTGCATGCACAGGACTGCTTCCGTAAGATTGCATTGGGAAAACATGCTGACTTCAGTGTTGTCCCTGAACACGTTCAATGAACGATCGTTCACAAACACGTTCATAATTTGGGTGAACATACTGTATTTCTGTTTGATCAACGTCATTGTGAACACGTTCATTTCTGTCGTGTGTGAACGTCACTTTCTCACGTTCAACTTCGTTCAAGAGTGAGTGTTTCCATAGAGCCTTCCAGGCCAAATCCCCGCTAAGACACACCCTAAACAGGCCTTAATATCTAACGTTAAACCCACCGATAAGTCCTTATCCGACACAATTTAACTAATCTTTCTCAGCAGTACAATTTCACTGGAGCGTGCAGCTCGCATCTCTGCGTGAGGATCCTGTCATGCACGCAGACACAGAACATCCCGACTCCCGACCCAAACACTGGAAACCTATTCTTGTTTGATTAAACATAATGTGCCACGAAAAATATCTTCCAATAGCTTGTTATTTTTGCGTCGAGGAGGTATTTGTCCATATATGATCGCCTCGGTCGGCCAACTAAAGACATCTCCCTCCACAGAAGCGCACATGCCTGATTTATTCTTCGTCGTACAACGTGTTCCATGCTGAAAATGGCTGATCTACAAGCCCACAGCGCGTTGTGTCCGCGACGCGTTGTGAGCGTCTAGATCAGCTATTTTCAGCACGGGGAGATATGCCCGGCCCAAAAGGTTGAGAACCCCAATACTGTTTATGTCTGGATAACTAGATAGGAGCTGTTTAGTTAACTTCCATGACAGTGAACTAGGTATCATTTGTATTGATAATCTCTTATTTAATCTGCATTTACAGACTTGTTGGCTGTGAACTCAGTAAGACAGGTGTTGAAGCTGTGTGTTCAGCTCTCAGCTCTAATCCTTCCCATTTGAGAGAACTGGACCTCAGTGAAAACGACCGGCAGGACTCAGGACTAGTGGAGCTGCTCTGTGCTTCACTGAAGAGCCCACACTGTGGACTGGAAGTTCTAAAGTAAGATACATTTACCACTTTTATTATGATCACTTCTGTTTTATTATGTACTGTATTATGTGAATATAATATGAATGCTGTGGTGAGAATGTATTAACCCATTTTGGGCGGGAACCCTTTTTGGTGTTAGCATTATGTTATGCTTTAGCTATTGAAAAATAGCAGATCTACAAGCTCATAGCGTGCCACCGAGTGTCGCGCTACGAGCTTGTAGGTCTGCTATTTTTGAAAAATCTGATCTCAGGTCAAAATAAGCTTGATGGTGAGACATGGTAGGCGAATAGGGAAAAAAAGTTAACTAATAGCTATCACAATGAAACTTTAAGACTAAGATCCTTTGTATTACAAGTTTTCTGAAATTATATGTTTAAATATGCAAATTAGGCATTATATGTGCTAATTTGCATACATTCTGGGACGATAAATCTGAAGATCGGATAAAGCCAGGTTCAAAAGTATGGTTTCATTTTGTTGACATATTAGAGACAAAGACAATTAGGGGATTTTCGATATCTCTAATTATCACTTTACAAATCAGAAAATAGTGTCAACAGGCATAAAAAACCCAAACTTTTGCCATGTTTTAGGAATAAAATGTGATGTAAATCAGGCTGTGAATGATAAATCAACAAACCCTTCTGTAAATTCCTGCAGAATATAGTTTTGAATAAGACTGTAAAGTTGTGTGCATGTGACTGTGTAGGTGTATGTGAGTGCAACTGAAGTGGAGATTCTTTGTCCCAGGTATGAGGAAAACTCATTTTGAGAAAACGGCCTTTAAAGATTTGTATTGTAAAATTCCAAAACGTTTTATTTGAAGGCACTATTTTGAGACAAAATATCTCATCCAAATCTTGGCAACAACATATTATGCCATATATCATTAGAAAGGTCTGGACCTCGAGCTGACTGTGGTTGGATCCAAATATGCTCACTTCCTTTGTACCAACAACCAATCATGAAAATAGAGAGGGTGGATTTTCACCCAGCAAAACGAGCTGTCATTGGCTAAAATAAACTACAAAAAAACCATCTAAATCTGTATTTTGACTGTTTATTTTGCTATAGTTTGAAAGAAAACATGTTTAGGAAGCAAAATAGCACAACATTTAAAAATGGAAAAATCATGATTTCACTTGCCATGTCTCGCCTTAAATGCTTGTTCCAACCCGTCACTTATGTTCTTAGTTTGCCGCTAAAACAAATAACATCTGAGAGGTTATGATTTTCTTTTTCATAATATTGGGGGAAATCAAACTAACATTCAGTCTTCATAGTCTTTGATATCTAAATTGTTATCTTCCTGTTATTCTGTGCTGTCATGGTGTTGTCTATTCCACACTCTGCTGCTCTAAATACTAGATAACTAGATTTGTTCCAGTTAACTTCCATGACGGTGAACTATAGGTATCATTCATTTTGTATTGATAATCTCTTATCTAATCTGCATTTACAGACTTGTTGGCTGTAAACTCAGTAAGACAGGTGTTGAAGCTGTGTCTTCAGCTCTCAGCTCTAATCCTTCCCATTTGAGAGAACTGGACCTCAGTAAAAACGACCTGCAGGACTCAGGACTAGTGGAGCTGCTCTGTGCTTCACTGAAGAGCCCACACTGTAGACTGGAAGTTCTAAAGTAAGATACATTTACCACTTTTATTATGATCACTTCTGTTTTATTATTATTAAGTATTAATAAGCTTGATGGTGAAACATGGTAGGTGAATAGGGGAAAAAGTTAACTAATAGCTATCACAATGTAATTTCTCCAGTTGATTAATTATATTAAGACTAAGATTTTTTGTATTACAAGTTTTCTGAAATGATGTGTTTAAATATGCAAATTATGTGCTAATTTGCATACATTCCGGGACGATAAATCTGAAGATCGGATAAAGCCAGGTTCAAAAGTATGGTTTCATTTTGTTGACACATTAGAGACAAAGACAATTATAACTTCTGTTTTATTGTGTACTGTATTATGTTAATATAATATGAATGCTGTGGTGAGAATGTATTAATAAGCTTGATATCATGGTAACCCAAGCCTATGTGCCTGAGTAGACGTTAAAATTACCCCAAACATGTTTCAAAGTGTAAAATCTCTTTAAGGCGAATGTATCGGCTACTTCATCATATAACAGCGTTTCTCACAACGCGTTGAGGAGTTTGTAGATCTGCTATTTTTGTCTTGCGACCCGTTGTAGCTACACCACAGTTATCAAGTTTCTTAATAATATTATATTAACACTTTAAGGGCTATAGATTAATATGATCAGACCACCTAGGCTGACGGGATTGATCAATTACCTTTGGAGGCAACGGCCTCGTCACCAGGTCCACGACAAATCCGCTCTTTTATAATTATAAAAAAACGGCGAATGAAACATTTATTAATTCATTCATTCATTTATTTATGTATGTTTTAATCTGGTGTTTCAGACTGGCTCACTGCGGCCTGTCAGAGAGATGCTGTGAAGCTCTGGCCTCAGCTGTAAACTCTAATCCCACCCTAAGAGAGTTGGACCTGAGCCTCAACGTGGTGAATGATTCAGTTCTGGAGAACTGCAAGTGAGTAGACTTGGGCTGTGTCCATGTTGGACAGTGAGTAGACTTGGGCTGTGTCCATGTTGGACAGTGAGTTTACTTGGGCTGTGTCCATGTTGGACAGTGAGTAGACTTGGGCTGTGTCCATGTTGGACAGTGAGTAGACTTGGGCTGTGTCCATGTTGGACAGTGAGTAGACTTGGGCTGTGTCCATGTTGGACAGTGAGTAGACTTGGGCTGTGTCCATGTTGGACAGTGAGTAGACTTGGGCTCCATGTTGGACAGTGCAGTGTTTCCCTTAACAGTGTATCTCTGACACAAAGGGCCCTATCTTGCATCAGGGGCATTTTCTCCGTAATTTGGGGATTTAGCATTGTGTAAGAGGCGTTCCCCCATTAAATTAGCTATTTTATGCCACAGTCTAAATCCTTAAAACACCTCCGCTACCTCTGTCTAAACAACAATATATGTGCATCACGAAGGTATAAAAGGACAGTGGAGTGCTATAGGGGTTAAGGTGGAGTCTGAGGAGGTGATGAGATCCAAACTGGGCAGCAGTGAGTATGTCTGGATGAGCTGCAGGGCCAAGATAATGACAGGAGAAACACTGTAGTGTCAGCTAGTGCAGACGTTGTGTTAGACAGTTAGACATTGATGCATTGTTGTTCTACTTCCTACAGAGTGAAACACTGTAGTGTCAGCTAGTGGAGACGTTGTGTTAGACAGTTAGACATTGATGCATTGTTGTTCTACTTCCTACAGAGTGAAACACTGTAGTGTCAGCTAGTGGAGACGTTGTGTTAGACAGTTAGACATTGATGCATTGTTGTTCTACTTCCTACAGAGTGAAACACTGTAGTGTCAGCTAGTGGAGACGTTGTGTTAGACAGTCAGACATTGATGCATTGTTGTTCTACTTCCTACAGAGTGAAACATGGAGGAGAAGATTGGCTTACTAATCCTCAACTGAGTCAACTCATTACAAAACGTGAGTATCTGTGTCTACATTAACATTTTATATACTGTATACTTTGTTGATGCTGTCCTGAAAACTCTGTATTGTAGTGTACTGTGCTCTGTACTGTATTGTAGTGTACTGTGCTCTGTACTGTATTGTAGTGTACTGTGCTCTATGCTGTACTTTGATTATTTTGGGGGAAAAATAGTTAGAGACAGACAGGTACACATAGAGACAGACAGGTACACAGAGAGACAGACAGGTACACAGAGAGAAAGACAGGTACAGAGAGAGAGAGACAGGTACACAGAGAGACAGACAGGTACACAGTAACACAGAGAGACAGACAGGTACACAGTAACACAGAGAGACAGACAGGTACACAGTAACACAGAGAGACAGACAGGTGCACAGAGAGACAGACACATAGAGACAGACAGGTACACAGAGAGACAGACAGGTACACAGTAACACAGAGAGACAGACAGGTGCACAGAGAGACAGACACATAGAGACAGACAGTAACACAGAGAGACAGACAGGTACACAGAGAGACAGACACACAGAGACAGACCCCCCCCCCCAAGTGATTGGGGGGGGGGGGGGGGGGGGGTGTCCCCAGATGATTGTGGGGGGTCCCCAGATGGCCAAATTGGCCAAAAATGTCAAATACTGTAAGAAAGTGGAAAGTATTGTGAAAATAGCAGATCTACAAGCTCACAATGCCTCAAACTAAATGGAATGCCTACAATTCCAAGTGCTTGTCAATGTTGATTATTTTGGGGGGGTCCTCAGTTCAAACTGGACGTATATGATTATTTTGGGGGGTCCTCAGTTCAAATATGATTATTTTGGGGGTCCTCAGTTCAAATATGATTATTTTGTGGGGTCTCCAGTTCAAATATGATTATTTTTGGGGTCCCCAGTTCAAATAAAATCACACTGTAGAATGTCTCTGCCCAGGGATGCAGAGACATTCTGCCCCCTGGTGGTTGGACTCTGACAGTGACGATCTTCTTTATTACATTTTAATTGTATCGAGTCTTAATTTAGTCGACTAAGACTAGACTAAGACTAAATAATGTACAAATGACTAATATAGGACTAAATCTGTTGCCAAAAATTAATACTGCAGTGACTTTGTAGATCAGTGTGTGTGTGTGTGTGTGTGTGTGTGTGTGTGTGTGTGTGCATGTGCATGCGTGCATGTCAGTGAATGATGTATATAATGTTTACTGTGTTGTTTTCTCATCAGATTTCCAGCGTCTCACACTGGACTCAAACACAGCACGCTGTGACCTCTCTCTGTCTGAGGACAACAGGAAGGT
Source organism: Protomyctophum bolini (assembly GCF_963924005.1). Classification (NCBI taxonomy): domain Eukaryota; kingdom Metazoa; phylum Chordata; class Actinopteri; order Myctophiformes; family Myctophidae; genus Protomyctophum; species Protomyctophum bolini. The sequence goes on along the minus strand of NC_137879.1, from coordinate 1,814,720 downwards.
CACACAGAGGTCAGGGGGTCAGCGTCCTCCTGATCACCCAGACAGGTTTGATGACTGGACACAGGTTCTGAGTTCACAGAGTGTGACTGGACGCTGTTCCTGGGAGGTAGAGTGCAGTGGAAGGGTTTATATAGCAGTGGCTGACGGAACAATCAGCAGGAAAGGAGGTGGTGATGACTGTTTGTTTGGAGGGAATGATAAGTCCTGGAGTCTGCACTGTGATGGTGTTCTTGGTTCCAGTTACTATGTCAGACACAACGGACAGAAGACTGACCTCTCTGTCAGAGCCTCTAAAGGCTCCAACAGAGTATCAGTGTATGTGGACCGTCCCGCTGGGACTCTGTCCTTCTACACAGGGTGCTCTGACTCACTGAGACACCTGTACACCTTCCAGACCAGGTCCACTGGACCTCTCTATGCTGGGTTCTGGTTGTACTCCTCCTCCTCAGTGCGTCTGTGTGAGCAGAGATAGAGTCTCTATGGGAGGGTGACATCATCAGGTCGCCATGGTTACTCAACATGTTTGAGTGAGTGCAGGTTGTCATGGTTACCACCGTTGCCACAGGGTACCGGCCACCGGCCTAGTGTTACATCATGGACTCCATATTTGGGCATGAGTGACTCGCCGTGACATCACGGTGACATCATCGTGATGATGTAATAAGCAGCACAGTCAGTGACATCGTTGTGATGATGTAATAATCAGAGCAGTGACATCACCATTACAGCTCCTGGACGTTGTCATGTCAACACCCCCCCCCCCCCCCCCCAAGCATTTGATCTTTGACCCCGGACCCCCGTTAGATCAGATTTGTGTCGTTAAAAATGTTACAAACTGTACAATAATGCATTGTGAGCTTGTAGATCTGCTATTTTCAAATATCAAAGTAATATATGGTTAATATTTGATCATTTAGCTTCTAGGACCCCCTGGAACCCCCTCAAGGACCCCCGGGGGACCCTGGACCACACCTTGAGAACCAGTTAGTGTTGATTTAGTCGACTAAAACTACTTTCTTTTCACTGAGGAAGACTAACATGATGACTAAAACTAAGACTAAATATACTGACAATTGTCAACAAATAAAACCTAGACTAAAATGTTAGGGTGGAGAAGAATGAAAAGACAAGTCATTCTATGCTTGGTTGCATGCTGAAAATAGCAGATCTACAAGTGCAGTGCAGATCGGCTATATTCAGCAAATCAACCATTACGCCACCAAGGCCCAACGAAATACATTTTAGTCGACTAAAATCATTATCATTAGTTGACTATAACTAGACTAACACTAAAACATTTCAGATCACTAGAATATGACTAAAACTAAATAAAGCTTCATTCAAAAGACTAAAATGACTGAAATAAAATCTAAATTTGCTGTAAAATAATAAATAAATAAAAATAACCAGTTTAAACACGTTAACCCTTTATACACACTGGCTATTTGAAAACAGCAGATCTACAAGTTCACAATGCGTCGCCATGCATATTTAACCCATTCTGAACAGGAACCCTTTTGGTGTTTTAACTATAAGCATTATGTTATACTTTAGCTATTGAAAAATAGCAGATCTACAAGCTCGTAGCGCACCACCGAGTGGCGCGCTACGAGCTTGTAGGTCTGCTATTTTTGAAAAATCGTTTTTGAATTTGAATTTCGACGTCAGATCTAAATGGGTTAAAATACGTTATTTGTTTTTGTAAATGTATATTTCAGAAAAGTCTTTGACCTTTGACCTGGTAGACGGGGAGAGTCTTTGACCTTTGACCTGGTAGACAGGGAGAGTCTTTGACCTTCTGAAGCATCCTCTGAGTAAGTGCTGGGTCTCAGTGTGGAGGCTGCAGCAGAGTGGAGGCTGCAGCAGAGCTCAGTGTGTAGGCTGCAGCAGAGTGGAGGCTGCCAAGCTCAGTGTGGAGGCTGCAGCAGAGTGGAGGCTGCCAAGCTCAGTGTGGAGGCTGCAGCAGAGCTCAGTGTGGAGGCGCAGCAGAGTGGAGGCTGCATCACAGTGGAGGCTGCAGCAGAGCTCAGTGTGGAGGCTGCAGCACAGTGGAGGCTGCAGCAGAGCTCAGTGTGGAGGCTGCAGCAGAGCTCAGAGTGGAGGCTGCAGCAGGGTGGAGGCTGCAGCAGAGCTCAGTGTGGAGGCTGCAGCAGAGTGGAGGCAGCAGCAGAGCTCAGTGTGGAGGCTGCAGCAGAGCTCAGAGTGGAGGCTGCAGCAGAGTGGAGGCTGCAGCAGAGCTCAGAGTGGAGGCTGCAGCAGAGCTCAGAGTGGAGGCTGCAGCAGAGCTCAGAGTGGAGGCTGCAGCAGAGCTCAGAGTGGAGGCTGCAGCAGAGCTCAGAGTGGAGGCTGCAGCAGAGTGGAGGCTGCAGCAGAGCTCAGAGTGGAGGCTGCAGCAGAGTGGAGGCTGCAGCAGAGCTCAGAGTGGAGGCTGCAGCAGAGTGGAGGCTGCAGCAGAGCTCAGAGTGGAGGCTGCAGCAGAGCAGATTGTTTCTGGACTTCACCTTCGCTGCCGTTCCCTCTTAGGTGTTCCAGAAGGACAGGGTTCTGTCGAGGGTCCCACCGAGGTGGGTTGGATTAGAGGCAGCTTTATCTTGAGTCCACTCAGATGATGTTCAGTTCTCTGGCAGCTTTATCTAGAGTCCACTCAGATGATGTTCAGTTCTCTGGCAGCTTTAGCGTTGTGGAGATGGAATACGCTGGAAACTGGTTTAGTTGGGCTTGGTTTTAGGCGTCAGGTGTTGCAGAACTGGTCCAGTTTTGTAAAGGTCTTCGGTGAGCACCTGTTCCGGTGGGTCACGGTCTGGTGGTTTGGAATGCCAGACAGACGTCGTCTGCATAGAGGAATGTTGCAGTTTTCAGTGGATGGCGGGTCGTTTTGTGTAGAGGTTGAACAGGGTCGGAGCTCTAGAACTGAGCCCTGCGGGACTCCATTTCTCTGTGTTCTCCGTGCGCTCGTGTTCTGTCCGAGGTGAACTCTGGACCTCCGGGTTGGTCAGCAGAGCTTGAACTACTGCCGTTGTCCAGCAGGGAGCGTCCTGTGTTTCACTAGGAGGTCTTTGTGAGTTTCACTGTGAGGTCTTTGTACCAGACGGTATCACAGACAGCTGTGAGGTGGAGGAACACATGGTCTAGCTACCATGCAGACATCTACACCCCCCCCACACACACACACACACACACACACACACACACACTGCTCCACTTCCATCTAGAACAACCCCCCACCAGCTGACTTCACCGTCCAACCAGCCTGGAGAAAGGAAAGGGAGTCCAAGGAGGTCCCAAACAAACACCTGGTGTCAGACCCCAACCAACAGGACCCTGGCCCCACCCTCAATAGATTCATAGACCCAACGCACATGTTACACACAAGCTGCTGTCTGTGCGGCGCAGCGCAGCAGCGAGACAACACAGTGGCGCAAAATATATATAATAATAATATGAATAATATCATATATAAAATGACTAGCCCGGCCCGACCCAAAGCCTGACAAATACATAATAATTGGAGTCTGACCGGCCCGAGCCCGGACCGACCCGTTGGGTCGGTCCGGGCTCGGGCCAACATTTAAAACTCTACAGCGGACTGATATGATCGAATCTGATTGGTGATGTAAACGGGTCGTATTTGCCTCCATAATTATGTGTCTTTGCTGTTCATATGCATATTGTCACATGACCATTCAATTTGGGATAAATATGGGCAATCAATAAATGCCAGATCTTGTGAATCCATGATTTTAAGGTTACAGCCTGTTTATTGGACTATTAGATAACCCTCTTTGATGTCAAACCATTTATTTAACTGACTTTTTGCTTTCTTTATCTTTTATTATTTATAATCCTGATATTGTGTATATTAGCTTCACTCTTTATGCCTTTGATCTGATGATCAAATTGATCCTTAATGGGTTATCAATGTGCAAACACAGCAGCATGATTTGTGATCTGCTGTGATAGGGAACACAACCACCCTAAAGACTACAGGCCACTACTAATAACGTTGTGCCTTCCTGCATGGAGTGTCATAGAAACGGATTCATTGGATATCCAAATGTAAATGTAAATGTTTTCTCAGGCCAATAAATGTAATTTGAACATTTTGTAATAATTTGCATTGACGCGTTTGAGTTAATGGAGTACTGCATTAGTCATGATGCATAATGTTTATTTAAAAACACATTTAGACGCGTTTGAGTTAATGGAGCACAGCATTAGTCATGATGCATGATGTTTATTTAAAAACACATTTAGACGTGTTTGAGTTAATGGAGTACTGCATTAGTCATGATGCATGATGTTTATTTAAAAACACATTTAGACGTGTTTGAGTTAATGGAGTACTGCATTAGTCATGATGCATGATGTTTATTTAAAAACACATTTAGACGCGTTTGAATTAATGGAGTACTGCATTAGTCATGATGCATGATGTTTATTTAAAAACACATTTAGACGTGTTTGAGTTAATGGAGTACTGCATTAGTCATGATGCATAATGTTTATTTAAAAACACATTTAGACGTGTTTGAATTAATGGAGTACTGCATTAGTCATGATGCATGATGTTTATTTAAAAACACATTTAGACTCCTGGAAACACATGAGGGGATGTTGTCAGAAGCATGTGGTCATACTATATCTGTTCTGAAACACATGAGGGGATGTTGTCAGGAGCATGTGGTTATACTATATCTGTTCCCACTATTATAAACATTTTATGGACATAAAGCGGCATCATGTCAATGTGGCAGACACTGTTGAGGAGAAAGACACATTGATTGATTGACAGTTTGCAGAATTACAGTACATTTCAAGTACGACACCATAAAGCACTACACTTGTTTACAAGAGGGTCCACCTTAATTGTTCAATTCATCAAAACATTTAGAGACGTATACGAATATACACGTCTATTATAGTCAGAACAGGAAATAATCATAGAGGAGGTAAAAAAAGGGAAAAGAAACATATACAGTGAGAGGGTAAAATAAATGGTGCATTTATATAGCAGAAGCCATGCAAGGTAACCAACCAGCACATCGGGAGCAATGTGGGGTTCAGTGTCTTTGCCCGAGGACACTTCCACATGTAGACAGGAGGAGGAGGAGGAGCCGGGATTCGAACCGCGGACCCACGGATCATTGGACGACCTGCTCTACCTCCTGAGCCACAGTCGCCCCCCCCAGGTGAAAGGGGTGGGAGGGTGGGATTCATATTTTACGGGGGCCAGTTTCGAATTGCAGCCGTCCGTAAGTGCCCTTTGAGAGCAGTAGGAGGAAGGAGTCAGTCAAGGGATTTGCATGTCTTTAGAGCGTTCCACATTTTGGTGGCATATAGGAGCAGAATTAGTCCCTTGTTTGTGCCTAATCTGGGTTGCACATGGTTTGTTGAACTCCCTCTGGTGTTGTGGGTGTGGACTTCGTTGACATTAAGGGGAGAGAGAGAGAGAGGACAGGCCAGTTCTGATGAGGCAGATTAAGGCTGTAGTTTAAACTGTAGTTTTACAATGAGACCACTAGGTGGGGGACAATGACCACATTACATTTTAAAAAAGATACATAATATGGAAATACAAATCGACATGTATTTTAAAGCAGTGTAACGTTCTTATTTATATATTGGGGTTTTTTAAAGGTGGTTGTGTAAGTGCGGTCCGGGGACCCCCAGGGGTCCTTGAGGGAGTTCCAGGGGGTCCCCAGCTAAATGATAGTTTGGAACCAAATGGACTCTTATGGGTCTGTAACTGAGAGTGTACAAATGGAACCAAATGGACTGGTTCTATTTGTACACTATCAGAGTTAGATTAACATTGATTTTACAATATAAATTGGGGGTCCCAGAGATAGAAATGCCATTAAATGGGGGGTCCGTAGCCTAAACGCATGTGAAACTGGGGGTCCTTGAAATTAAACGGATTGAGAATCACTGCTAGATACATCAAAATCTTCTCTTGGGGGTCCCTGGCATATATTTTTCAAATGGGGGTCCCTGGCATATATTTTTCAAATGGGGGTCCCTGGCATATCTTTTTCAAATGGGGGTCCCTGGCATATCTTTTTCAAATGGGGGTCCCTGGCATATCTTTTTCCAAATGGGGGTCCGTGGGATAATTAGTGTCTATTTGGGGGTTCTTGGCATGACAAGGTTTGGGAACCAGTGACCTAATCAACATGAGTTATTATAGCGCCGCTCACTTCACACGGGTGTGATTTCTAAAACAACCACAGTGTTGCAGATGCACTTAGTACTGTACTGTAGCAAGCAACTCTGACAATAGTACAGTATTACTGCAGACAGCTACCATTTGGATAGATGCACCAACACAAAGCCAAGTAGCCAGGTGTTTATTAGATGGGGGTAGCTATGAGCACCCGCAGTTTCATTAAAGAGGATATTTCCAGAGCACTTCTTAACCTGCCAGTTATAGGTAAAGAAACGTTGAATATTATGTATGTGTTTGGTTCCAAACCCCCCCCCCACCCCCCCCCCCCCCAGAGAATTACCTGCAGGAAAGTGAAGGCTCGTTTGAGAAATATTAAGAACAATCAAAGCATTGATGTCCAACTCCACTCCTCTCTCTCTCTCTCTCTCTCTCTCTCCCCACTCTCCCTCCCCTCCCTCCCCCTCTCTCTCTCCCTCCCTCCTCCCCCTCTCTCTCTCCCCCATCTCCCTCCCTCTCTCTCTCTCTCTCTCTCTCTCTCTCAATTTCAATTTCAAAAGGCTTTATTGGCATGATAAATATCTTCTACATTGCCTCAAGAAGACAGCAGCACTGACTGGCTGCATTTCATCTTTAAATGTATTCATTTCAATTATCCACAGTATCTGAAACAGCTTATTATGACACCATACACTTCTACACGTCAACTTAGACACTGCTCACAGGTTTACTTCAATATACCCACATCATCAGTTGGCAAAAAAAACATTTATGTTCAAAGCTCCTTGTGACTGGAACACAATCTATCTACCTGTCCATATTCGTTCAATAACATCTTTTCATTTGTTTAAAATAGGGCCGGGACTAAATTGCGATTAATTTAGATTAATTAACTACAGATAAATTAATCGCACCTTTTTTTCCACCGCGGAACGTTTCTCACTGGGCGCTTTTCTATAGTACTGAAAACTGGAAATAATAAAAAGTCACCCCATTTTGTGTTGCCTAGAACTGGAGGTCTGACAAAAAACAGTAACAATATTAAATAGGCCTACAGCTTTGTGATGTCACTGAGATGTACTTTCCAGACCTCCAGTTCTAGGCAACACAGAATGGGGTGACTTTTTATTATTATTTCCACAACAGGTATATTAATGACAGTAAAATGTTGAAAATGAGTGGTATCCTGTAGTCACTATTCATTGATTCACTGGGATACCAAAAAACATAAAAATAAAAAAAGGTTTCTCGCTGTTCTCAGGTTGAATATTGATATGTGATTAAAATGCGATTAATCTAGATTAATTAACTACAAAGCCTCTGATTAATTAGATTATTTTTTTAATCGAGTCCCAGCTCTAGTTTAAAACTGTGCTGTCCATCTTGAGACTACCTGTTCATGTTTTCACTATAATCATCACTGTAGCAGATCCATGATGCAATGATCCATGAGTTATGTCTACGTTATGTCCATGTTATGTGAAATGTTGTTTTGTTGCAGTTTTTCTTTTGTTTTTTGTTTTGCTGTTGTTGTTCGTTTATTGTTGTTTATCTAGGAATTGTATTGTTGACGTTTGTTTTGTTGTATGTATGCTTTAAAGCGTACATACAACAAAACAAACGTCAACATTGCGCACACAGAAACAACAACAAACAATCCCAACAATAATGAACAACAAGCCCTAGTCAAAAAGTCCAATAGGATTCCGATAGAAAAAATCCTATAAGAATTTGGAACAAATCCTATTGGATATTTTCTTATAGGATTATAATCCTATAAGAAAATCCAATAGGACTTTTTCTATGCAGGATTATTATCCTATAAGAAATTATCCAATAGGATTTGTTCCAAATTCTTATAGGATTTTTTAATTGGATTTCCAATAGGACTTTTTCTATGGGATTATTATCCTATAAGAAATGATCCAAAAGGATTTGTTCTAAAATCTTATAGGATTTTTTTCTCATAGGATTTACTTCTATTGGATTATTATCCAATAAGAAATCCAATAGGATCCCATTTGATTCTTGTACTGGAATCCTACTGGATTCCTCTGCTGAATTCCTATAGGATTCCTAGACTATAATCCAATAGAATTCTGAAAAGAAATTCTGAAAGAAATGAAAGCAAACACAATCGAACAGTAGGCTAATTTATTTCAGTTTCAGAGAGATAGAAATGTCATTAAATAGGACTGTAGACTAATATTGTAAGTGTCGGGGACACTTGTTGGTTTAACTTAAATTATTTTGTTTGAAGCTGATTCGTTTATTTACATTGCTTTGGTATATATTTACGTTTGACACTTGTATGGTTGGTTTACCTTTATTTTGAAGTGCCCTGTCACCTGTCACCATACGGGCACGCGCCTAAAACCGCTCGCCTCACGCACCACACATTCATTCGCGCACAGTGACAGTGACAGCGACACGTTGACAGGGGAGAGCACAGCGTACGCCAGACGGTATGTTTGTTTGCAGCGTTCACATTCATACTAATTGTGCAACGTTAAACCTGCTAAACGATGTGTAACGTTGGTCGACGTTTAAGCAAACCTTTCCTTACTGTTTACAGTGCCTGTCGTTGCCTGTCAGACGTGCAAAGCATGTTTATGCCGAGATCGTGTGGTAATGGCTTGAAGTAAGGTGGCGTCCTAGCCTTAGCCCCTCAGTTAGCGGAGTGAGGTACGGACTTACTTTTGATTTGTTTGTTTGGTTTTCTTTCATGATTTACGTTGGGTTTAGTTGCATTTTGTTTGGTTTATTTTCTTTGTTTGTGGTGCCTTTGCGTCATGTTCCGCTTGGTTGTTTATTGAATCACTGATTAGGATCAACTATAAATTAAGTATTTTATTGTTGACTTGTACAAAAGTGATTAACCCAAATGCACTGATTTTATTGAAAGCTATGAAATGTTCTATATGACTCTTAAAGTATTTATTCTGTTTTATAGTTTTCACGGTGTTCAACAACCTTCAACTGTACCTGAAGAATAAACAACACCCGTTGAGCCATTCAAGTTCCATTTCATTCATAAACCGAGGGCGCTAACAAATATGCATGTCAAACTGGGGGTCCTTGAAATTCTGTTTTTTTTTTATTTAAGCTGTATGCAATACTTGCCATTAATATAGTGGTTGCAACTGTATTAATTGATTGCCCGATTGAGTCCCGTGGTGGGAGTTCTGCTCTGGTTTTTGTCAATATTAAGTAGTTCCGGTCATTTTGTGGGGGGGCACTGGAGCCATGCAGTAAAAGTAAATTAATCCACAAAACTAACAATTTTTATTGTTGACCTTTTTAAAATATTAGTTTGACTTTGACCCCTCTATCACATGGAACTATCTTTTGGGCGTAGTGATACGGACACAAAAAACATAGTTCCGTGTGATAGAGGGGTAAACAATTTTGCACTAATATTTTAGAACAATAGAAATTATGTTGTGGATTAATTTACTTTTAATGCGTGGCCCCAGTGCCCCCCCACAAAATGACCGGAACTTAATATTTCACAAAAACAGAGCAGAACTCCCACCACGGGACTCAATCGGGCAATCAATGAATACAGTTGCAACCACTATATTAATGGCAAGTATTTCATACAGCTAAAGTTTAAAAAAATCTGAACGATCCCTTTAAAGTTCTTCTCTGTGAAACAACATTATAATGGTCAACAACACACTTGACTGTTTTTGACACTTTGACAGTCTTTCAGGATTTCTAAAACAAAATGTACACTCCAGAATTAGAAGAGGCCCAGTCCAGGGGCAAAGTCCTTGCTTTTTAGCTGACTCTCAAGTGGCCATCCAGACATAGAGAGAGAACACTGACTCCTATGTACATGCTACCCGTAGATGGAGTTGTACACTCTTTTTACTGTGACAGGAAGTTTGCCTGCATCCTTCAATTGACCCTCCCTGCAGCCTTTCAGCATCATCTTTGGTGTCGACATTTCAGTGCTGGTCTGAGCTAGGCCCTGGGGAGAGGGAATACCATTAACCATCAGACAAACACACACCCTCTGGCTATAGTCTCCTGCAGAGCCACTGTGTCAAAAACAGAAACAACCATATGATAATAATAAAATGTGGTTCAATTACATAGTGCTTCTCCCACTAGTGAACGGTTCATGGCTCACCTCAACTTCAAACGGAAACTCTGGTTTCTCCTTGAATAGTACAGGCAAGAGCAGAATTGCTGCTTCCGATTGGAGGCCTTAATAAAAAAATATACAATAAGTTAGTATAATAATGTTATTTTCATAATCCTTTAAAATCACGAGAACAAATGTCAGTCAAGTAGTGAGTGAGTGAGTGATTCAGGGTGCTACTGCCATCAGTCCGTTTTTGTTACTTGAAAATCTAACCAAATTAGATTCTGGCAATTACCTTTTTTCTGCCATCGCAGCGAGCTTATTGAGGATTTGTTTGTCCACATCAATGTGATATCTCTCAGATCCCAAGCGAGCTTTAGAAGGCAAAGTAGAAGAAACATGTATAAAATATAGTCATAACTCATGCAATTAAATAAGGAGACAATTGACACATTATTGTACTTACTATTTTGGATAGTCAGTCTGAGACATGGGAACTCAGAGAGCGTCTCTTATGTGCTGTGGTTGGACACAAAGTTTCTGCGGTACAATTTGATTCGTGTCAACCTTTCTTGAGGAGCTCTAGGTCTGGACGGACCTTCTCCGTTTCCTCTCTCATGACTCTCAAATGTTCTTTGAGAGTCATCTTCTCCTGTATCAATCTATAAATCAAACAAGTTCTACAGATTCAAGTAAATTGCATAACATTGTTGAAAAATACACACATTGGACCTTTAAATGTATCAGCGTAAAGGTCCCAACGTTCATTCGGCACAGACTAGTTTTCAGCTAAAACAGATTTTTTTACCATGGTGCTTGGATTAACCTCAGCTGTCTCTGTTCCAGTCCATTTTTCTGTTATTTGTGCCATTTCCTTGTTAGACACAAGTAGCTTCCTTTCTTTTTTTAATTTATTGTGCAGTGAATCAAGCATGGCATCCTGTGAAACAAAGTTTTTCAAGTTGTTAAAGATGAATAGAAACACTAGAATGCATCCCTTACTAGAAAGTAGGGGAAAAGTGCCCCTATTCTGACACTCACTGAAAATCTACAAGCTCACAATGTGTCACTCACATTACAAGACATTGTGAGCTTATCATTTTGATTGATTATTGTTGGTCGAGAGAATTGGGGCTTGTGTGGGGGGCCAATAAGGGCTCTCTCTCTCCCTCTCAATTCAATTTCAATTCAATTAGCTTTATTGATATGAATGTATAACTACAATAACTATACAAAATATAACACAAAACAATATCAATATACAAATAGAACATTGGCTTACACAATACAACATGCAAATGATCAAAATGTACAGTATTAAAGTGTCCGTGGTGTGTGTGTGTGTGTGTGTGTGTGTGTGTGTGTGTGTGTGTGTGAAGATAATGGTCACATTTAGTGTTGTTTTTTATTTGTCCCTCATGTTGTGACATGTAGTCATAATGTTGTTCTTCACCCAACAGATATGGGAGTTGTAGTCATGTAGTCATATTGTTGTTCTTCACCCAACAGATATGGGAGTTTTTTGTCATTAGTCATGTTTTCAAACAGTGGGTCACTGGGTCAGTGGGTCTCTCTCTCTCTCTCCCCCCTCTCTCTCTTTCTCTCTCTACCCCTCCCCCTCTCTCTCTCTCTCTCTCTCTCTCCCCCCTCTCTCTCTTTCTCTCTCTACCCCTCCCCCTCTCTCTCTCTCTCTCTCTCTCTCTCTCTCGGGTCTCCCCCCTCCCCTCTCTCCCTCTCTCTTTCTCTCTCTACCCCCCCTCTCTCTCTCTCTCTCCCCCTCACCCCCCCCCCTCTCTCTCCCCCCTCCCCTCTCTCTCTCTCAAACTAATAGGCGAGTGTGCTCCGGTGTGGTATTTCCGAACGCGTCCGTACTAGTCAGTCACATACTGAGCATTTAGGTGACGGTGTGCTGCAGGTCGTTTTTAACCGTCCGTCGCAGCCAGTCAGCCAGCCAGCCAGTCAGTCAGCCAGCCAACCAGCCAGCCAGCCTTTACTGAGATCTACAAGCTCACAGCGCGGCGCGGCGCGACGCGCTGTGAGCTTGTAGATCTGCTCTTCTAGTTTGGGAGGAATCAAGGAATGAGGAAGTCTCAGATTACATTACGTGTCTCCTCCTCCCTCCCTAGTTCCCTGACTCGCCCCAAACACAAACAGACAGAACATTCACCGATCTTTTTGTCCTCCTCTGAGACTGAGTCCTCTCTGCTCTGCTCAACAATTAAGCTACAGGTAGCTAAAATATATACAAGCTACTTTTAAACCTTATAGTTTATAGCTGTGATCAGGGCGCGCTGGACCGGACCGGCGCTTATAACTTAAGGACTGTGTTAGTATTGACTGTTCACTGTATAACGTGATTAACAATAGCCTATACTTACATGTATGAAATGTATACTAAACTATAAGCCATAGCCTATATATCCTTAAAATACCCCTAGTCAAAAAGTCCAATAGGATTCCGATAGAAAAAATCCTATTGGAAATCCAATTAAAAAATCCTATAAGAATTTGGAACAAATCCTATTGGATATTTTCTTATAGGATTATAATCCTATAAAAAAATCCAATAGGACTTTTTCTATGGGATTATTATCCTATAAGAAATTATCCAATAGGATTTGTTCCAAATTCTTATAGGATTTTTTAATTGGATTTCCAATAGGACTTTTTCTATGGGATTATTATCCTATAAGAAATTATCCAATAGGATTTGTTCCAAATTCTTATAGGATTTTTTTATTGGATTTCCAATAGGACTTTTTCTATGGGATTATTATCCTATAAGAAATTATCCAAAAGGATTTGTTCCAAAATCTTATAGGATTTTTTTCTCATAGGATTTACTTCTATAGGATTATTATCCAATAAGAAATCCAATAGCATCCCATTTGATTCTTGTACTGGAATCCTACTGGATTCCTCTGCTGGATTCATATAGGATTCCTAGACTATAATCCAATAGAATTCTGAAAATAAATTCTGAAAGAAATGAAAGCAAACACAATCGAACAGTAGGCTAATTTATTTCAGTTTCAGAGAGATAGAAATGTCATTAAATAGGACTGTAGACTAATATGCATGTCAAACTGGGGGTCCTTGAAATTCTGTTTTTTTTTTAATTTAAGCTGTATGCAATACTTGCCATTAATATAGTGGTTGCAACTGTATTAATTGATTGCCCGATTGAGTCCCGTGGTGGGAGTTCTGCTCTGTTTTTTGTCAATATTAAGTAGTTCCGGTCATTTTGTGGGGGGGCACTGGAGCCATGCAGTAAAAGTAAATTAATCCACAAAACTAACAATTTTTATTGTTGACCTTTTTAAAATATTAGTTTGACTTTGACCCCTCTATCACATGGAACTATCTTTTGGGCGTAGTGATACGGACACAAAAAACATAGTTCCATGTGATAGAGGGGTAAACAATTTTGCACTAATATTTTAGAACAATAGAAATGATGTTGTGGATTAATTTACTTTTAATGCGTGGCCCCAGTGCCCCCCCACAAAATGACCGGAACTTAATATTTCACAAAAACAGAGCAGCAGAACTCCCACCACGGGACTCAATCGGGCAATCAATGAATACAGTTGCAACCACTATATTAATGGCAAGTATTTCATACAGCTAAAGTTTAAAAAAATCTGAACGATCCCTTTAAAGTTCTTCTCTGTGAAACAACATTATAATGGTCAACAACACACTTGACTGTTTTTGACACTTTGACAGTCTTTCAGGATTTCTAAAACAAAATGTACACTCCAGAATTAGAAGAGGCCCAGTCCAGGGGCAAAGTCCTTGCTTTTTAGCTGACTCTCAAGTGGCCATCCAGACATAGAGAGAGAACACTGACTCCTACGTACATGCTACTCGTAGATGGAGTTGTACACTCTTTTTACTGTGACAGGAAGTTTGCCTGCATCCTTCAATTTCAGAACAACACACTCCAAAAAGGTCAGTGACTTTTTCAGTCCTTTAGGGTACTGGATTCTGAGTCCCAGTGCCATTGAGATGTCCACACTCTCCTCTGTGATTACCTGGTCATCCATCGACAGCATAATGTGGTCATATTTCATGGGGTGACCCTCCCTGCAGCCTTTCAGCATCATCTTTGGTGTCGACATTTCAGTGCTGGTCTGAGCTAGGCCCTGGGGAGAGGGAATACCATTAACCATCAGACAAACACACACCCTCTGGCTAGTCTCCTGCAGAGCCACTGTGTCAAAAACAGAAACAACCATATGAGATATGATAATATAAAAACTAATGCAATAATAAAATGTGGTTCAATTACATAGTGCTTCTCCCACTAGTGAACGGTTCATGGCTCACCTCAACTTCAAACGTAAACTCTGGTTTCTCCTTGAATAGTACAGGCAAGAGCAGAATTGCTGCTTCCGATTGGAGGCCTTAATAAAAAAATATACAATAAGTTATTATAATAATGTTATTTTCATAATCCTTTAAAATCACGAGAACAAATGTCAGTCAAGTAGTGAGTGAGTGAGTGATTCAGGGTGCTACTGCCATCAGTCAGTTTTTGTTACTTGAAAATCTAGTTCAAATTAGATTCTGGAAATTACCTTTTTTCTGCCATCGCAGCGAGCTTATTGAGGATTTGTTTGTCCACATCAATGTGATATCTCTCAGATCCCAAGCGAGCTTTAGAAGGCAAAGTAGAAGAAACATGTATAAAATATAGTCATAACTCATGCAATTAAATAAGGAGACAATTGACACATTATTGTACTTACTATTTTGGATAGTCAGTCTGAGACATGGGAACTCATTGAGCGTCTCTTATGTGCTGTGGTTGGACACAAAGTTTCTGCGGTACAATTTGATTCGTGTCAACCTTTCTTGAGGAGCTCTAGGTCTGGACGGACCTTCTCCGTTTCCTCTCTCATGACTCTCAAATGTTCTTTGAGAGTCATCTTCTCCTGTATCAATCTATAAATCAAACAAGTTCTACAGATTCAAGTAAATTGCATAACATTGTTGAAAAATACACACATTGGACCTTTAAATGTATCAGCGTAAAGGTCCCAACGTTCATTCGGCACAGACTAGTTTTCAGCTAAAACAGATTTTTTACCATGGTGCTTGGATTAACCTCAGCTGTCTCTGTCTGACGAGGTCGCTTCCTTCCAGTCCATTTTTCTGTTATTTGTGCCATTTCCTTGTTAGACACAAGTAGCTTCCTTTCTTTTTTTAATTTATTGTGCAGTGAATCAAGCATGGCATCCTGTGAAACAAAGTTTTTCAAGTTGTTAAAGATGAATAGAAACACTAGAATGCATCCCTTACTAGAAAACCCTTACTAGAAAGTAGGGGAAAAGTGCCCCTATTCTGACACTCACTGAAAATAGCAGATCTACAAGCTCACAATGTGTCACTCACATTACAAGACATTGTGAGCTTATCATTTTGATTGATTATTGTTGGTCGAGAGAATTGGTGTGTAGAATGTGGAAAAAGAGCAAACCAGGCATAGAGCTGACCCCAGTCTACCAAGTATTATTTAGTTTACCAAGTATAGCGCTCAGTTTCAGTGGTTAACAGCGACACATAGAATTGTACCGATGCAGGTAACAACATGAACAAATAAAATCTTACATAGCCAGACCCAATGCTTTCCCTGAGGAATGGGTAGTCCAGGTTTAGGGTTGACAGAAGTTCCACATACTGAAAACGAGTTGGGAACCTAAAAAGGAAAATCAAACAGTAGTAGTGTTGATTGATATTAGCCATAATAATTAGACACTGACAATTGACACATTTCCCGACAACGTCACACTGATAAGAAGTTAAGAACCTATATGTGTGCGCAGGTCGGGGTCAAAAGAAACCCATCGCTCATTAGATGCAATGTAAAAGTGGTCACAGCACTGACGTGTAAAAATCAAACTTTCAGATGCTGTTTTTCTCCCAGTGTGGAAGAAGATTTAGGGTGGATGTTTACTGCGATCCCTTGCTCTTGAAATATACCTTGTTTTATGTTGTTAAGTATACAGTAGAGTACATGAATGGACCCCTACAATGACTGGTCAGTTATGATGATGTAACCTTTTCTCTCTCAAATGGAAATAATCTCTCCTCACTATTTGCAACATCCCGTGTGAGGTGGAATGGTCAATCTGACATGGATACTTCTATGATGAATCTTTACATACCGATGCAGTGCAGTGCCATGACAATTAATCAAGAGGAATAATGAGAGGAAGAAAAGATAACTCTGAGAGATGACCAGCATAAATGGTGAACTACAATGAAATCATCAGTAGCTAAATGTATTACTATTCTGGTCATCTTTATGTAAACACATTTTCATACCAATACATCACTTTCATACCAATACAACAAGTTATACATAGCATAAAATAAATAAATACATACTGGTAGATAAGTACTAGAGCAACTAACTTAACATTATATTACTCATGTTGGCTATTCAACATAATATCTGGTCTCAAGCCCAATTTTGCACCAGTGATTCCCATAGGAGATTTGTGGTATTAATTCAAAATTAATCAGGACATTTCACAAAGTTTCAAGGAAAATAGCTATAGCCTAGCCCAAATTTTTAGATTCCCGAATCTACAAACTCACAGCCTATTGCAATGCAATTGGCTTGCAATGCAATGTTGTGAGCTTGAGGATTGGCCATTTTCGAATAGCCAAAGTATAACATAGTGGTCTAACAGATTCTTTGCTATTTTACCTGTACCCCGGCCCAGGCCCCACTTTGAGAACCGCAATGCCCTACTATAGTCTACTTGGCAGCCCATGGAGCCCCATTGTGAACCCGGACATGTTGAGTACACCAAGGTTTTATGTTAGAAATGTTGAGTATGGGTCCCCAGCATGTAAATTAATAATGGGCCTGCCCTGATATCGTTGGGCAACTGCACCCGAAGATAGTTAAAGCCTGTGTTTTTCCCAAATGGAAGGCTTATATTAAATATCCATAAACAACCATTTCCACCGTCTTCAAAGCAACCACACCAAAACACGGTACAAAATAGCCC
Source organism: Protomyctophum bolini (assembly GCF_963924005.1). Lineage (NCBI taxonomy): Eukaryota > Metazoa > Chordata > Actinopteri > Myctophiformes > Myctophidae > Protomyctophum > Protomyctophum bolini. Next base: position 1,797,436 of record NC_137879.1, on the reverse strand, counting down.
CTCCTCCGCGGTTCCATGTGTTAAACTTATGGGACAAGTATAAGTATGCAAACAAATAGCAAATCACCTAAATAAAGTTTCCCCTGTGCCATTTAATAAACAATTAAACACTCACCTCAAAAAACGCTGAATAAACTGCTGAAAGTGGGATTCCATCAGGCATCAGTCCAAGACGTGACGCAGTTTATATTATTTCCTCTTCTGAAAAGTTCAAAGCTCGCGCTAAGGACAGTCGGTGTACGCTTGTCAAAAACGAACAGATCTACAAGCTCACTCCGCGTTGCGACGCGACGAGTTGTTAGCTTGTAGATCTTAACGTGAAACCGTGACGTAGTGTCAACCAATAACAAACAAAGAGACCGTTTACGTCTTGCTTGAATCACGACAGTTTTCTGAGAAATTCTAGACCGAGGTGTGTGTGTGCGCGCGCATGCGTGTGCGCGCGCGTATCACCCCATCTCCCATAAATTCCATCCATAGTAACACCAGCGCCTGTGTGTGTGTGTGTGTGTGTGTGTGTGTGTGTGTGTGTGTGTGTTTATCACTCCCATTGTAACAATAAGCAATATTTTATATATATATATATATATATATATATATATATATATATACACACACACATAATATAGGCCTAATATAATTGAAGGTCGCAATTATATTATTATTATTATATGATTATCGAAGGTTAACTATAGAATCGTACATCACCCAAAATCCCCATACATGGGGAAAACCCACATTGTGCCCAGGTCTCGTGACAGCATTATGACATCATCAGGGATGATAGTAAATCAGGGATTATATAGTAAATGCGACCTGCTATGGAGATCCTGATGTCATCAATATTAATATATGGATATATGTCAGAACCTGTTCTGACATTATGTTGATCGTTCCCCATCCGTCCTTCCTCTTCGATGTCTCCCTTTTATCTGATACCTGTCCATTCAAACTATAGACGGGCCTGCTCCAAAGTTATGAGTGCAGCCGCACCCGGCAGCCGGCGAAAACTAGAGTTCTAAACAGGCCTGAAAATGAAGTCCCGGCCCTACCTGTGCCCTCAATGCCTGTTCACTCAAGACACTGCCCCCGCTGCCACCCTCCAGATCTCCATATTTGGAGCTGACCTGTTCTAACATTCCATATGTTGATCTGACCTCATCAAACATGTACACTCAAGACACACTCCATATATGGCCAGTGCACACGACCTCGCCCTCAGGCGTCTTACTGGATTATATAGTTGCGACCGTAGGCCACAGAGCACCGTTGTATTTGTTCTACATTTAAAAAAAATGCTACATTTGTTTTAATGGGGATGATTTTTTTATAAGCAAACACACTTATATTTCCAATAGGCTTGACTTGAATGATTTTGTTTAAAGGCTTTGGCTGTTGGAAAATAATCCTATAGGGTTCTGTTGAAACAGAACAGGTTCAAATGGAACTTCAGACAATCCTATTGGAGTTTCTGAAGTTCCAATATAATCCTATAGGATGCTGTTGGAACTTTGGACATGGCTCCAGGTTCAATTGGAACTTCAGAAAATCCTACTGGAGTTTCTGCAGTTTCAATGGAATCCTATTGAAACTTTAAAAAATCCTGTTGGACTTTCCAAAGTTGGATATAACCCAATAAGATCCTATTGGCACTTTGGAAAATCCAATTGGATTTTATAAAGTGCTGACACAATCCTATAGGATTGTGTTGGATATGTGTAAAAATCCAATAGGATTCCTATAGGATTTCAAAATCCTGTAGGATCCTTTTGGACATTTCGAAGATCCTATAGGACTTTTTGACTAGGGACATGTTCCATATAGGCTTACAAACTTAACAGAGCAAGGGTTTATATTTATCACATTTTATTTACACAATTTATAATGTACGTGCGTCACTCAGAACTCATAACAAGGCCTTCTTCAAGAGCAGCCATTTTGTTAGCCCCACAAGCAGAACCCAATGGTAGTAAATTTTCTGACATTTTTAAGTCCAAAGCTTTACGGAGGGTTCCGAGAGGGGCTACCATTTTGTGTAAACTGTATATATAAGCCCATTATAGTTGTTCACATATAGCGCTATATGAGCTTGTAGAGCTGCTATTTTTCAATAGCTAAAAAGTATAACATAAATAATGCTTAAAACACCAAAATGGTTTACGGTGTTGGGGTGGGGGCGGGTCACGGTTAAAAATAAAAGTATCACTTCCACAAAGCTAGTGTCATTTGTATAATATATTGTTGACCTATCAGTTCAGAGGCCGAGCCAGATTCACCTATAAGGTGACCGTAACATTTTTGTATTCCTATTTCCTACCTCAGTGATGTAAGTATAGGTGCTCAATGTAATGAACTCCTACTTTTATAAATTGCAGCATTTAACTCCCATGGGCGGGACTTGACTTGACAAAGGGTGAATTGTTATGTCGTCATTTATGTGAATACTATGAGGTTTTCCCTTATATAGGTCTATGCCGGTATACATGGGGCAACTGGCGGCCGGGGGGCCACATGCGGCCCCCAGCTTCACTTAATGCGGCCCTCAGGTTAATATCAGAATACTGATATGGCTCTCTCCATCGTCAATGTTGCCCACCCCTGGCAGGGCTGGGCAACTTTGACGATGGAGAGGGCCACTATATTTCCACACTCACTCCCTAGGGCCATATATTACTGTCGTAGCAAAAATAGCTGATCTACAAGCTCAAAACGCGTCGCGCTGCGACACGTTTTGAGCTTGTAGATCGGCAATTTTTGCTATATTCAAATTGCAATCTTGAATTTTTGCTATTTTTGAATTGGAATCCTGAAAATTAACATTTTTATGTAATTTCAAATGCATTTAATTATACTTGGGTTGAAGCAATGAGCTACTAAGACTACTACTTTAGACTGAAGTAATAAAAGCGGGTCATGTTTGCATGTTGTTGAATAGTAACAGCTGAAACCAATATACAGTATCAGTATTCTGATATTAACCTGAGGGCCACATTATGTGAAGGTCGCCAGGGCCGCCAGTTGCCCACCCCTGCCCTATGGTCTATATATATATATATATATATATATATATATGGGAAAATCTAATTTATGTTTACGTTTATTTATTTGATATGAACATAACAATTCACCCTTTGAGCCCTCTGTCACATGGAACTCTTTGTTGTGTCCATGTATCAGTGCATCAGTATCCTCTGAGATAACGTGCATTTGGTCTAAAGAAGAGAACTAGTCTACGCCCCCAGCAGCACAACAACATATTACAGTTGCATCTGACAGAGCAGGGGTCAAAGTTGAACCAAAGTTGCTCTCTGGTAGAAATAGGTCAACAATACAATACAAATGCTTTGAGTCCAACAATCTGAACTAACACTTTGAGCAGTTTTGCTGACAGTTTTGCTGTTTTGCGCTGGTCGTGTTGCCCAATATATGCACTCGTGATTTGGAAGCAAAGATTTGAGTTAAGAATACATATACTGCCTCCCCCTGGCCAGCAGGGGCGCCTGATGGAGGGGAAAGGAACTGGTTGGAATAACGTGTTCCTTTCCACGCGCTATACGTCCAACCAGGGAAACTCCCCCCTGTGACTGTCGGGTGTAAAGGAGCAACTTGGACACTCAGGCATGAAGGAAGCATGAGTTCAAGTCCGTTGCTCTCCCCTTGTCCCCCATATATGGGGACTAGGTTGGTCTCCCCTTATCCCCCATATATGGGGACTAGGTTGGTCTCCCCTTGTCCCCCATATATGGGGACTAGGTTGGTGGAGGGTGTGTAGAGCCCAGGATCACATTAGATGACACAGGGGTGAAAAATGAGTTACAAAATCGTGGGATAAAAAAAATATAAAAAAAATAAAAGAATACATATTTAAAGATTTGCCTATTTTTCTAAAACAGCAGACCTACAAGCACCGAGTGCCGCGCTATGAGCTTGTAGATCTGCTATTTTTCAATAGCTAAAAGGATATAACATAATGCTGGAAACACCAAAAGGGGTTCCCGGGCCTCAGTAAACTATTAACATGACCCTTTTGTTCTCTTTCTGTTTGTTTGACACACACAGGGAACCAGGAAGTCCACCCACCACCGCTGTGTTCTGCTTTTACACCCGGGATAAAAAAGATAAAGTCAATCCGAGGTAAGTTAACAGCATATTATGTATCGACGTCGATTCACTTCTTCAGCGTAAATGTGTGAACATCTGTGTGAAACGACCTCACGTCTTTCTTTCACATTTAGCTATAGGTCTTTCACCCTTTGAGCAGTGGTGCTGGGCCTGGGTCCCCTTCTCCACTGCAGAGAATTTGATCATCCCGCTTTGTACTTTATTTATGAAAAGTCCGATTGGGTGTTAAAATAGCCAGCACGGCCAGTGCGCAGCACAGCACACTGATGATTAGTGATTATTAGAGAGAGAGAGAGAGAGGGGCTGCATGCTGGTGGTTGCTATATAAAACAAATTGTAGCCTATACTCATGTTCCGTTTCACGTTATTGCTGACTGCTGAGTGACGCACACAGAGTGACTCGGTGCTTTGCCTGTCCAGCGCAGACAGGAAATTATACGTTCTCCTCAGACATTCATTATTTTGCTAAAGTGTATAATAAGCTCTGTATCTGGTTAATTGCGGGAGGATGCAGGATTCGCGGAGTCCCGCTGATTTTATCTTGACCGCCCGTGTCTGCCTGCAGGTATTTAAATACCGCCCGTGCCACCAACATTTACGTTGGGTCCCGCTGACTCCCCGTTACAGCCCAGTGTGATCCATAATTCCATATAAATATCATCAAACATGTTTGAAAATGATGGGAGGGTTCAGATTGGACATTTGAGCACTCATAGATCAGCTGGGGAAAGAACGTGCACTGTGTGAAAACTCCTTTAGTGTAATTTCTAACAAGAAAAAACAACACCTCCGGGATGACGGGTCCCGAAGAAATTTTAGGTCGGGAATTTGCGTGCCCTATAACTCTCTCTCTCTCTCTCTCTCTCTCTCTCTCTCTCACACTCACTCTCTCTCTCTCTCTCTCTCTCTCTCACACTCACTCGCTCGCACGCACGCACACACACACACACACACACACACACACACACACACACACACACACACACACACACACACACACACACACACACACACACACACAAACACAAACACTCTAAGTAGCAAATAAAAATTAGCAATTCAAATACACCATGCAGTCTTGTATACTATACTTATTACTTTTTTTTATCGTTTTTTTAACTGTTATTTTATGTGCTCAAACAAAGTAAGACACACAGAGAGACGGATGTAATTGAATTGAAATCTAGCTAAATCTAGCTTGGTAATGACGAGACACACCTGCAGATACAACCGTTCTAAATGCGCCATTTGGCTTGTTGTCATAATAAACATTCTTTGTAGACGTGGCGTGATCTGTTGTTTGTGGGAAGCAGGTAACCAACCAGTTTGACAACCGGTTCTCTTTGCTTGTCTCTCTCTCTGTCTCTCTCTCAATTTCAATTAAATTCAATTCAATAGGCTTTATTGGCATGACGTTTTACAAGTGTTGCCAAAGCACAATCACAGATATTACAAACAACAACATAACAACATAATATCAATGCCATGAAAAAATAAATTAAAATAATATAAAATAAAGCAGGTGGTGCAGAAAATAAAACATGGCATACTGTATGTGTGTCCTACTGGTTGTCCCTTTTCTTGTGACAGGAATTGACATATTTTGCAGCCAAAACTGCACATTCTTTCTGTTCCCCCAGAAGGACTGGTAATCTTTCCCTTTCTGTCATACTTCTGAATTCTGGGAAATTTGTTTCAAATTTTGGGAAGAACTCCTCTATAATATTTGTGTAGTTTTTACATTGTGTTAAAAAGTGTAACTCTGTCTCTATAGCTCCGTCATCACAGTGACAGCACAGCCTCTCCTCTCTGGGCAGCCAGGTCTGTCTGTGTCTGCCCTTCTCTATTGCCAGACTATGATCACTCAGTCTGTACATTGTCAAAGTCTTTCTCAGGTTTTTGTCAGTTACTGTGGTTAGGTAGTCTGCCACAGTATACTGTCTGTTTAGAGCCAAATATGTTTCTAGTTTGTGTTGTGATTGTGTGAGTTCGTTCCAATATGTGATGTATTTATCTTTTTCTTTAGTTATAATTTGGTTGGGTCTAATCTTCTGAGTGATAGTGTAGCTGCACTGAGGCTGTCTGGGGTTTGTGATGTCAGAAGGTGAGAGGTCAGCTAGTTTCAAAACCATCTGACTGAGGGGGCTCTTTTGGATGTCCAACTCTTGGCAGGCAAGGGCTTTATAATGGTAACAGGCAGGGTCACTCTTTTTAATATGGCTCCAGAATTTAATAGATCTTTTCTGTATATTTAGAAGTAAAGGATATTGGCCTAATTCAGCCCTGCATGCAGAGTCTGGGCATTTTCTTTGTACCCTGATAATAGTTTTGCAGAACTCTGCATGCAGGATCTCAACTGGATTTTTGTCCCATTTTGCCCAATCACTTTGTAATAAGGGACCCCATACCTCACTGCCATACGATGCAATTGATTCTATAACCGATTTAAATATTTTGAGCCATGTCCTAATTGGAATTTCGATTTGAATTGAACGCTTGATGGCATAAAAAGCCCTTTTTGCCTTGTCTTTGAGTTCCTTCACAGCTGAACAGAAATTCCCAGTGGAAGTAATTTGTAAACCTAGGTCTCTCTCTCTCTCTCTCTCTCTCTCTCTCTGTCTCTGTCTCTGTCTCTGTCTCTGTCTCTGTCTCTGTCTCTCTCTCTCTGTCTCTGTCTCTCTCTCTGTCTCTCTCTCTCTGTCTCTCTCTGTCTCTCCGCCCATCTCCACTTTATCCAACCAGGACACAGAAGTCATTCTATGATCCAGTCCAGAGTCTACAGTACAGAACCAGAACCCAGATCCATGGACGGACAGGATTCATGACAGGTAAAGATTCAAACAAACATTTTTCATGGCTTGCTGCAGGTCTACATTATACCAGTTTATCACATGGCTTGGTTGAATGCTTGATTCTGATTGGTCAATCGCTGAATTCAGCGGTGGGTGAGTTGCCTAATCAAACCCTCTGAGCACCAGCTGCGTAACAGCCACGTAAACACACACACACACACACACACACACCTTCAGGGAGTGAAGGTGACACACACCTTCAGTTTGACTAGTGTCCGTCCTGACACCGGGAGGTCGAGGTTCGATCCCCGGGCCAGGGAGAGAGATATAAATATATACACTGTAAATAGTTATACTGTACAGTACAATATAAAAGCATAATTATGTAAAGGACACTGTACTTGTACTAATCATTTGTCGGACTCAACATCACAGTTCCCTAAAAGATGATCTTCCTTCTGCCAAGTTCATTCCATCGACTGCAATTAAAGTCCTTTGACCGCTGCTGTTCAGCTCGGCATGCTCAGTGAGACGCAGTGTTGTTTTCGTCCACTAAAACCAAGACGAAAAATGTCCGTCGACTTATCGACTACCTTTTTATACTCACGAAAACGACATGGAAACTAAATGAGAACTAAGCCACCATGACTAAAACTAAGACTAAATATACTGACAATTTCATCAACAAAAATAAAATAGACCGTTGGAGCCAAAATGCTTTTTGTTTATTTTGTTTATTTAAACTAATTAATGATGAAGTTAACGTGTCCTTCATTACGATGACGCCATGGCTATCAGTCAGTCAGAATGGTGGGTGGTTGTCATGGAAACCCTCATTACCTGTCAGTCTGATGGCACTCAGGTGCGACAGGGGAAGACGACACAGTTTTCGACCGTGCGTGGTCGATAGGTTCAGTTTGTTTGTTTAATAGTTACACAGTTTATTTACGTTTGTACTACTGCTGAAAGAAAGTGGATATGACATATCCGAAAGTAAGACAACTCTCTGGACATTGAATTAATCACTGCACGCGTCAAACTCAGTTCAACCCAGTTGCCCTGCTGTTTAGCATAGTGGTAAAGGCTTCACATAGACTAAAATGCTAGGAAGGGACTAGTGGACAAGAGATCCAGTAAAAGTAATTTTACACTTGGTTGCATGCTGGAAATATCAGATCTACAAGCTCAGAACGCGTCGCGCTAGATCGGCTATTTTCAGTGCACGGCCCAAAAAGGTTGCCATATACTCGTATAGGGTGGTTATTTCAGTAGCAGGGAATTCATTTTTATTTTATTTTTTAATGCATTATTAACAGATTGCTGTGACTTCACAATGATTGTTAAAAGGATAACACAAAAAGCTAAATTGCTTTTTAATTGCATCTATTTGTGTGCACATTTTGGTTTGCCTTACTTCTTATTTAAACTTAATTTATGCATAGTAGTAGTAGTAGTAGTGTTTTCATTGCTGAAAATAGCTGATTTACAAGCTCACAACGTGTTGTGAGCTTGTAAATCAGCTATTTTCAGCATGCAACCAATTGTAAAATGACTTATACTGGATCTCTTGTCCACTATAGTCCCTTCCTAACATTAATTTAAATCTACCGGTAGTTTTTATTTGTTGGCGAAAGTTAATTGTGCTGCCTTTGGAATGGCAGTTTGGTTAAAATGCATAGTTTAAAAATGTTTAATAATCCTGTCATTTAATTAATTAAGTTAATAGTTAAAAGGTGAAGTGTATTGTAACAGTTCTTACGGTTTTTACTGCCTCCAGTGGTGGAAGTGGAAAGTGAAACCAAACTTCAGCAGAGCATTTCCAGTAAAACGAAACTCGGTAGAGTCATTTCCCAGTACTGACGGAACAGTGAGCTGCGTGCGCATGGTCCGCTGATAATTATTCTTTAATGCTTTTGCCTTAATTGGACATATATTGTCTGTAAGTACTTTGAAGTTCTAGTTAATCCGTTCAAAGAGTATATTTAAATTAGTATGTGATGTTTGCAGAATGCCTTTGTAGTTGGTTATTATGTGTTTGGAAATTGTGTAAACAAGTCTGCGTGTTAGTTTACTGCTGCAGTAGCAGTAGCCATTTTCTGTGTTTGATTTCAACACTACGTGTACCTAGTTCAGTGCAAATAGCCTACTGATAACTATGCATACTATAAACTATATTACTCACACATATTTCCTGTGTGTTTTTCACTTTCGTCAGTGGAAAAAGGTAGTCGATGAACATTTTTCGTCTCAGTTTTAGTCGACGAAAACAACACTCTTGAGCAGTAGGCTGAATGTCATAGTTTATTACTGAGACAATTCAATTAAATTCAATTCAAAGGGCTTTATTGGCATGAGAAAACATACGTTTACATTGCCAAAGCAGAAAGAACAATACAACAATACAATCAAAACAAAAATGATGTACTTTGAAGGTCAGAATCTTCAATAGATCAACTTCTGTGTACCAAGATCACTCGATGCAGGTATAGTGCAGGAATATACACAACTAGACAACCTCGGAGAGGTCGCAATTTTAAAAAATTGCAGAGTGTGGTTGCCGCAGTGGCTTACATATATATACCCCTCCCACTGATATTGCCAGCCTGTTACAGTTTCAAGTCACACCTTAAATCGTGTGTAAGTAATTCGGAGGGGATTTAACCCCCGAAATTCTGGTTTTTCGACAAACGGTTACATTTATCGCGTTTGCGGCGCCCCCTATGGATGAAAATGGAATTGCTTTTGGAACTCGGTTGAACGAACCACCCCGGACATGTGATTCAAATTTTGGATGGATTGGACATTCCGTTCGTGATTTATGGCATTTTTCGTGCTATAGGCCCCTCCTACTGACTTCGGAAGACGATTACGGCCGAACGATACGCACTACCGAAAATCTGCGTTTGTGTTTTAATCGGATGGGTCCAGAGATCACGTGTACAGATTTTTGTGAGATTTGGACAAAATCTGTAGGAGGAAAAGCAAAAAGTGTGTTTTGGACAAAATTCAAAATGGCGGAAAATCCATCATGGCGGAAATGGGCGTGGCCTATATGGGGAGATGCGTCATGACCCAAGGAATCCAGGGAAAAAATAATTTTGATTTTACGACATACGGTTCAAGAGTTATGAGCCAAAAGGTAAAGTGGGCTGTTATAGCGCCACCATGAGGCCGACCTAAAAAAATATATTTTTAATTAATTTTAGTGATAATTAGGAAATATTCCTCAAGGTTTTGTAACTATAGTGCTTACAGTCTCAGAGGGAAAAATACTTGAATGTGATTTTTTGCATTTTTCCATTGAAGTCAATGGGATAATTTAATTCACTAATAAATTCATATCAATTAAACTATACAACATTTCTCTTAGCAAAGTACACGCCATCGATTCCCGATTTTTCCGGTCAATTTGACATATGGCTCAAGTGCGTACAGTCAAAACTGAGGGAGGGGTAGTGCGTCAAAATAAAGACTAGTGGAAGAAAAATAATAAAAATAAGTGGAATAAAGTGTTACAATTACAAGAGTCTGGTTGCCCTGTTGGGCAACCACACTAATGATTAGTCTGAGACAGACAAAAAAAGAAAACAGACTCAAGTGCGCACCCAAGTGGTCAAAGTTGTGTGAACAACTGTCAACTACCAACATGACAATTCTCCAAATGTATGCATGTGCATTTATCTACTGTACATCGAGGCGTTGTGAGCTTGTAGATCGGCTATTTGAACTATTAAAAAATGTTTTTCAAAAAAGCAAAGTAGTTTAGGGATAAGGGGTTTAGCACGCAATAGAGCCCTCAGGTTTTGATGCATTTTTTTATGGATTTATTATGAACAGGGATGGTAAATAAAATATGTTGAAATACAACTACAGCTTGTGTCCAAAACTCACAGAAATAGTTATACTTCTGTGAAGTCATGTCAGTCAAATAATATACTGTACCATTCCAAATTCCAATTGTCTACACCTGCCTTCCAGAATGTGTGTGCCCAGGGTAGAAAACCTGGCCTGGCACAGAGCACACTTTTATAGTTTAACCCATTCTGACCTGAGATCAGATTCATACGAGGTTTCCACTGGACACACACACACTGGTCTGATTTATAACCCATTCTGACCTGAGATCAGATTCTAAAAATGTCAGTCGCTCTCAAAAATATCAGACCTGCAAGCTCGTAAGCGCGGCACCGAGTGCCGCGCTTACGAGCTTGTAGATCTGCTATTTTTCAATAGCTAAAGCATAACATAATGGTTAATGTGTTTTCAATTTAGAGTGCTATGATTATGAGAGATGTGTGACCAGAAAGGGCTGTAGATTCAACATGGATTAAAATGATTCACTAAATATTGTTCTCCTGCTCTCTTTTCTACCAGGAGTCATCAGGAGATGAGCAGCACTGCATGGAGCCAGAGGAGAATGTCCCATTCATTTAGCTTCATACTAGACAAAACAAATCACAACAATGTCAGGGAATGTTAGGAAAACACCAACGTGGACTATACACACAAAAAAATACTTTTACTTGTAACGGAGGACTTAATTGTCCACCGCTGGTTGACATTATTGGCATACAGACAGTGTGGGTTCTAGAGGAGCATAGCTTACAAGCTTACTTACTAAGTCTACTGACTACGAAGACTACTGACTACTAAGTCTACTGAGTACTAAGTCTACTCAGTCCTAAGTCTACTGACTACTAGGTATACTAGTCCTAAGTCTACTTGACAGGTTTTAAACTTTTTAGCTGTCAATGGTTGAAGAAAAGTTCTCTTTACTAAATACTGGATTGTGACGACATTTGACTGTAGCTGATAATACAATATATCACTATGGAGAAAATGAGTGGGAGTTCTGCTTCTGACGGAGACGACCCGAGCGATGAAAGGTTTGAATTCACTCATTTATAATAATAATAATAATAATGGTTTTTATTTATAACGCACTTTACATTCGCAAGAATGTCAAAGTGCTACAGCAGTGAATAAAAGCAAAAGAAACAACACACCATTGAAAACATCAAATAGAACAGGAACATTTTAAAGCACTCCTTTAAAGGCTCCTCTCCATCGTCAAAGTTGCCCACCCATTTTAATATGTGCAGTCAGTTTAAGTTTCAGATAACGTATTGCTTATTTTACTGTCCAATGACATTGTTTGAAGGGAAGACCTCTGCAGACCCGCACACTGTCACCTGCTGATTCAAGAGCTTTTTATTTAATGTCAAACGCAACGACGTTTGGCTCTTTCGACCTTCCTCAGGCCCGACTCGGAATAGGCTGACATCACTAAATACATTTCATAGGTATAGAACAACCAATCGGAAAGCAGCACGTAATCATCTTAACAGATAGCAGCTGCATAGTCATGTGACTCTTAACCCATTCTGACCTGAGATCAGATTAAAAAAATGTCTTCTACATCCTGACAGTTTTCTGAAAAAGCTATGTTTCTATGTCAGTCGTTCTTCGATTTTTCAAAAATAGCAGACCTACGCTATGAGCTTGTAGATCTGCTATTTTTCAATAGCTAAAGCATAACATAATGCTAACACCAAAAGGGGTTCCCGCCCCAAAATGGGTTAAAGTTACAGTGCTTCTGTGACATTCCTCAAATACTATTGCAAAATAACAAATTACAATATAATACAGGGACAAATATATAAAATATGTCATACCATAAAATACAAGAAAATCAACATACAATAAATACGCAAATTAATGTCGCATATAAGGTCCTATACTCACATGACAGTAGTGGACAGTAAAAGTAAAAACAACACAAATGGTGCTTGGAGGCATTTAGTATGGATAATTATAGCATGACGTTTAATTAAGCAATATTACACGAGAAGGTGTGGTTTAACGTGATTATTTTTCCTAAGACAATGTTGCTGCTGCTCTGATGCACAACTGATACATTTATAATCTGATCCTTTCTAAAAAATATATTACGGCTAGGTGTGCTGTCGTGCTAATTTCAGCACGGCCGGAGAGCCTATTGCAACCAATTGCTTGGTCAGAAGAACTACCTGTATTAATATTAGAGCTGGGACTCGATTAAAATAAATAATCTAATTAATCAGAGGCTTTGTAGTTAATTAATCTAGATTAATCGCATATCAATATTCAACCTGAGAACAGCGAGAAACCTTTTTTTTTAATGTTTTTTGGTATCCCAGTGAATCAATGAATAGTGACTACAGGATACCACTTATTTTCAACATTTTACTGTCATTAATATACCTGTTGTGGAAATAATAATAAAAAGTCACCCCATTCTGTGTTGCCTAGAACTGGAGGTCTGAAAAAAAATTAGTAACAGTAACAAGTACATCTCAATGACATCACAAAGCTGTACTTACTTCATATCGTTACTGTTTTTTGTCAGACCTCCAGTTCTAGGCAACACAAAATGGGGTGACTTTTTATTATTTCCAGTTTTCAGTACTATAGAAAAGCGCCCAGTGAGAAACGTTCCGCGGTGGAAAAAAAGGTGTGATTAATTTATCTGTAGGTCAATCGCGATACATTTTTCTGTAGTTAATTAATCTAAATTAATCGCAATTAGTCCCGGCCCTAATTAATATATCTATTTGATACATCCTGGTTTGAGCCTCTCTGCACGGCCCAGGCCTGATATGACTCTATAAATAAACTAAATCCTGTTCATCCTCTCGTTGAATCCCACTGTTCATGATCACTGTTGCTGTGTTTATGTGAATGCATTTTAAATAGTATTTTTTTAACGCATCTGTGTTTTATGTAATGTGTGATTGCTGTAACTGACTGCCGGTGTGCCAAAGACACATTTACATTGTATGTAAATGTGATGGACAATAAAGTTTTCTTTTGTCTTTATCTTTAACAGGGTTGATCGTCACAGAGCAGTCTCTCCTGTACCCAGCTGTGTCTCCATGAAGAGTGACTCGTCCATGTATGGACTTATTGGACACCACTTTACTGACCAAAGGTTTGAATTTAATAATTGACCAGACAGATGATTGAAAAATGAACTCCTTTACAACCTGACTGTAGAAAGTAACAGTACAGTAAAGAACCTGGGGGTTATTATTGATTCTGAATTTAATTTTAATTCACACATTAATCATGTCACCAAGATTGCCTTTTTTCACCTTAGAAATATTGCACGAATCAGCCTATTTGTCTTTGGATGATGCAAAAACGCTAATCCACGCCTTTGTTTTTTCTCGGCTTGATTACTGCAATGCACTTTTTTCAGGACTGCCTAAGAAAACAACTGACAGATTACAACTTGTCCAAAATGCAGCAGCCAGAGTTTTAACTAGAACTAAGATGAGAGAACATATTACTCCAGTTTTGGCTTCACTGCACCGGCTTCCGGTTGTTTTTAGGATTGATTTTAAAATTATTTTACTTGTCTATAAAGCTCTCAATGGTCTCGCACCTTCCTACCTACATGACTGCCTGCCTAAATATGTCCCAAACCGCCCCCTAAGGTCTTCCACTGCTGGCAGCGGTGGCCGAGTGGATTGCGGAGCGGTCTAGATACCGGAAGGTCGCCAGTTCGAATCAGCGATCCGACACGTTAAAAATTACCACCGTTGAAGTGCCCTTGGACAAGGCATTGAACCTCTACCATGAAATGCTCCATGTGGGCCTGGCTGTAAACAAGTATCTGATGCTTAGTCCAGTTACCCTTGGTAAACTTGATTTACCAGAACGCATTTCTTCTTCTTCTTCTGGCCTGCTCGCTTTGCCTAAAAAAATGGCAACTAAAAAATACGGGGAAGCAGCTTTTTGCTTCTACGGGCCGTTGGCATGGAACAAGCTCCCACTGTACCTTCGTCAGGCAGCCTCTGTAGTTTAACAAACTCCCACTGTACCTTCGTCAGGCAGCCTCTGTAGACATTTTTAAAGCTCAGCTCAAGACCCACTTCTACAACATTGCTTTAAATTGATCTTTTATTTTTTGTTATTCATGTCCTCACTGTATTGCATTACTGCTTGTTTTTTTAATGTCGTTGCCTTGCTTTTCTTTTTTATTCTCCATTGTTCTGTAAAGCACTTTGAGCTGCATTTCATGTCATGAAAGTTGCTATACAAATAAAGTTTTATTATTATTATTTATTATGTGAATGCATTTTAAATAGTATTTTTTTAATGCATCTGTGTGTTTTATGTAATGTGTGATTGTTGTAACTGACTGCCGGTGTGCCAAAGACACATTTACATTGTATGTAAATGTTATGGACAATAAAGTTTTCTTTGTCTTTATCTTTAACAGGGTTGATCATCACAGAGCAGTCTCTCCTGTACCCAGCCGTGTCTCCATGACGAGTGACACCTCCATGCATGGACTTTTTGACTTCAAAGATGGACACCACTCTACTGATCAAAGGTTTGAATTTTAATTGACCAGACAGATGATTGAAAAATGAACTCCTTTACAACCTGACTGTAGAAAGTAACAGTACAGTAAAGAACCTGGGGGTTATTATTGCCTTTTTTAATCAGAGCCTATTTGTCTTTGGACGATGCAAAAACGCTAATCCACGCCTTTGTTTTTTCTCGGCTTGATTACTGCAATGCACTTTTTTCAGGACTGCCTAAGAAAACAACTGACAGATTACAACTTGTCCAAAATGCAGAAGCCAGAGTTTTAACTAGAACTAAGATGAGAGAACATATTACTCCAGTTTTGGCTTCACTGCACTGGCTTCTGGTTGTTTTTAGGATTGATTTTAAAATGATTTGACTTGTCTATAAAGCTCTCAATGGTCTCGCACCTTCCTACCTACATGACTGCCTGCCTAAATATGCCCCAAACCGCCCCCTAAGGTCTTCCACTGCTGGCCTGCTCGCGTTGCCAAAAAAAATGGCAACTAAAAAATACGGGGAAGCAGCTTTTTGCTTCTACGGGCCGTCGGCGTGGAACAAGCTCCCACTGTACCTTCGTCAGGCAGCCTCTGTAGTTTAACAAACTCCCACTATATCTTCAACAGGCAGCCTCTGTAGACATTTTTAAAGCTCAGCTCAAGACCCACTTCTACCAAATTGCTTTTAATTGATATTTTATTTTGTGTTATTCACTCACTGTATTTCATTACTGCTTTTTTTTTAATGTCGTTGCCTTGCTTTTCTTTTTTATTCTCCATTGTTCTGTAAAGCACTTTGAGCTGCATTTCATGTCATGAAAGGTGCTATACAAATAAAGTTTTATTATTATTATTTATTATGTGAATGCATTTTAAATAGTATTTTTTTAATGCATCTGTGTGTTTTATGTAATGTGTGATTGTTGTAACTGACTGCCGGTGTGCCAAAGACACATTTACATTTTATGTACCGGTAAATGTAATGGACAATAAAGTTTTCTTTGTCTTTATCTTTAACAGGGTTGATCATCACAGAGCAGTCTCTCCTGTACCCAGCCGTGTCTCCATGACGAGTGACACCTCCATGCATGGACTTATTGACTTCAAAGATGGACACCACTCTACTGATCAAAGGTTGGAACATTAACTCCTTTACAACCAACTGCTCCATCTGGTGTCTGAATTGTGTACTCCAAGTCAAATCAAATCAAACTTTATTTATATAGCATCTATCTGAGCAGATCTAATGGGGAGGGGAAGAAATGGTTTTATAGTGCCGGTGAGAAGGCGGGCAGCTGTGTTCTGCACTAGCTGTAAACGCCTGAGTGACGCCTGGTCGATGCCAATATACAAAGAGTTGCAATAATCTATTCTTGATTATATCAAAGCATGGATAACCATCTCCAGCTGTTTTTAGGGGAGGTAGGATTTGACCGTGGCGATGATTGGAAGAAGAGAGTTTTAACGACGGAGCTGATTTGTTTATTAAGTTTAAAATCTTGTATCAAAAATAAAACCAAGAGGGGGGACAGTGGCACAGTCGGTAGTGTTGTCGCCTCACAGCTAGAAGGTCCTGGGTTCGATTCCCGCTGTGGGCGCTGGGGGCGTGTTCTCTCCTCTGAGTCATCAGTGCCCATACCCGAGGCGGGGTTGGCGAAAGGGCCTTTCTGTGTGGAGTTTGTATGTTCTCCCCGTTTCCCCTAGTGTAGGTACCCTCACATGTTCTCCCCGTGTCCCCTAGGGTAGGTACCCTCACATGTTCTCCCTCTGTCCCCTAGGGTAGGTACCCTCACATGTTCTCCCCGTGTCCCCTAGGGTAGGTACCCTCACAAAAAACATGCAGTAATCCTGGTCGGAATGTGTTAAGGAGATAGCTGTTACAACTGTTAAAAACGCCTTCTCAATCCTGACCTAAGTTTGAAGTGTTAAGAGAGGCACTTGTGTTTCTCTCCTTGGGCAAATCATTCCATTGCACCGTTTGTACTACATGGAATACAAGCTACTGTTATTTACTTAGTATTATTTCTAGTAGTATTATTTTACTGTCTCTGTTGTTTATGTATTGTTATTTCTGTCTGTATGATTCCAGAAGTGTTCACCACAGAGCAGAGTCTCCAACTCGCAGCATTCTGTCTGTGAAGAGTGACTGGTGTAAAGGAGAACCTCCTGACTTCAGTAACGAACCTGGACCTCCTGATTCACAGTATGTCAACCCTCCTATAAATACATACAACACAATAAATGTATGTTGTCTCTGCCAGGCTGAATGGTCCAGTCCATGTTTTACGGCCTGTCTGCCTGCCTGTCTGTCTGCCTGCCTGTCTTACAAACTAGGGCCCTCATTTATCAACCCTGCGTACGCCAAAATATGGGTGCACGCCGAAATTACCGACATTTTCGACATTTACCATTTCCGGCAAAGCTTGAAATTGAACGTTCAAAACCCACGTCTGCTCCGCAGCTGGCGTACGCTTTTTCCTTGGCTGTTTTTCTGTCGTACACAAGCGGAGCAGCCTTGTCTGAACTGCTGACACGCTGTCACAGGCATCTAAACATATGTTTTCACTCCTAAAATGTTAATATAAAACGGTATGTGTATGTAAAAAACAAAAGAGAGATTTCCAACTTTACAAGTAATTTAAATCGCGCAATTAAAAACAATATAACATGTTTACAATGTATTAGTTTGTGCTTAATCAAACAGTGCTTTACTGGCCTTGTTATGCGAGCGCACTTGTGAGATGATTTTGGAGCGCATGCGGTGATGCGGCATATGTGATTATGATATTATTAAAAAAAGGCATAAATGGACTGCACGCCTTTATTTCCAAGTGACAATGACAAGCATACAGCTTGCCTATTTGCAAGTTGCAGGCTATAGGTGTAAGGGGCTTAACACATTTTGTACATAATACGTCCTGAAACGTCATAAGGATTGGAACCGAGAGGCGCCTTAGACGTCTGTGGACGTCCTAGCGACGTCCAAACGACGCGGGGCGAGATAATAATATTCAGAATAATTACTTCTTTTTTTTTTGGCATTTCGCTTTTCGCTTGCCGTATGCTAACGCTCTGTGAAACTATTAGCTTGTCATTGACTCCCATGTTAGCGCGGCGGAAAGAATGACTCGTATCTCCTCATCCAGGGCGCTCTCCGTGGTGATGAATGGATCGATATGCTGGCGCTGCGTTTCTGCTCCTCATCCGTCTCTCCCGCAAAATATGAACTCTTTTTGGAGCGTATATAAATATATTAAGATGATCGGAGATTGTGATGGCACTTTGTCAGTCAACCTTTTTAAGAAAGTATTTCCGGTTCATGGCTTTCAAAATAGAAGCGATCACTACTCTGGCGATTACTCTGGCGCAAGCAGCGCCTTTATTTTGATGCAGTTCCGGTACTAAATGTGTTAATAAACATGGTCATGAATACTTTCTGCTTCCAGTAAGTCACTAGTTTAAAGTCTCATTTCTCATGTCATAATATTCTTTTTGGAAAATTATGGTCCCATTTATTAAAATAATTACCATAAAGTCGCGTATGTTCTGAGGGGCGTGGCTACCGTTACAGTCTATGAACGGGAGCCACCCCCCGTTCAGTCAAAATAAAAACCAACAAAGAGTAAGGGGGGGGAAGTCCCGCCTCGTTGTCTGGGCCAGCCAATGGCCAGCTTGGCCCAAACGGAGCCAGCCAATGGTCAGCTGGGCCCAAACGGATCTAGAAATATGGCGACTTACAGTGCAAGGAATTACAGGCTTCATTTTACGTCCATGTTAGACCCGGGGAACGCTTTGTCCATATTCTTTACAGTTTATGGTTCGAATGAATTCCCCATGCCCCATATAGTGCACTACTTTGGGCTTCCGCCATTTTGTTATAGTGTCCGAATATGTAGTGAGCATTTTAGCACCCTAATGTAGTGGACTGAAGTATCCCACAATGCACCGGGAATTGTAGGGACCATCCGATGGTCACTACAAAAACACAGCGAAGCAAATCTGCCCCATAATGCATTGCGCAAGCTCGCTCTTGAGCGCACATGCACGCGTTTGTGCACGTGTAAAGTACAAATAAAGTTTTATTATTATTATTTATTATGTGAATGCATTTTAAATAGTATTTTTTTTAATGCATCTGTGTGTTTTATGTAATGTGTGATTGTTGTAACTGACTGCCGGTGTGCCAAAGACACATTTACATTTTATATCTTTAACAGGGTTGATCGTCACAGAGCAGTCTCTCCTGTACCCAGCTGTGTCTCCATGAAGAGTGACTCGTCCATGCATGGAATTATTGACTTCAAAGATGGACACCACTCTACTGACCAAAGGTTTGAATTTTAATTGACCAGACAGATGATTGAAAAATGAACTCCTTTACAACCTGACTGTAGAAAGTAACAGTACAGTAAAGAACCTGGGGGTTATTATTGATTCTGAATTGAATTGTAATTCACACATTAATCATGTTACCAAGATTGCCTTTTTTCACCTTAGAAATATTGCACCAATCAGAGCCTATTTGTCTTTGGACGATGCAAAAACGCTAATCCACGCCTTTGTTTTTTCTCGGCTTGATTACTGCAATGCACTTTTTTCAGGACTGCCTAAGAAAACAACTGACAGATTACAACTTGTCCAAAATGCAGCAGCCAGAGTTTTAACTAGAACTAACTAGAACTGACCAAAGGTTTGAATTTTAATTGACCAGACAGATGATTGAAAAATGAACTCCTTTACAACCAACATCTCCATCTGGTGTCTGAATTGTGTACTCCAAGTCAAATCAAATCAAACTTTATTTATATAGCATCTATCTGAGCAGATCTAATGGGGAGGGGCAGAAATGGTTTTATAGTGCCGGTGAGAAGGCGGGCAGCTGTGTTCTGCACTAGCTGTAAACGCCTGAGTGACGCCTGGTCGATGCCAATATACAAAGAGTTGCAATAATCTATTCTTGATTAAATCAAAGCATGGATAACCATCTCCAGCTGTCACCCTCCTATAAATACATACAACACAATAGATGTATGTGGCTGAATGGTCCAGTCCATGTTTTACACCCTGGCTGCGTTCGAATTCATTCCCAATGCCCCATATAGTGCACTACTTTGGGCTTCCGCCATTTTGTTATAGTGTCCGAATATGTAGTGAGCATTTTAGCACCCTAATGTAGTGGACTGAAGTATCCCACAATGCACCGGGAATTGTAGGGACCATCCGATGGTCACTACAAAAACACAGCGAAGCAAATCTGCCCCATAATGCATTTCGCAAGCTCGCTCTTGAGCGCACATGCACGCGTTTGTGCACGTGTAAAGTACAAATAAAGTTTTATTATTATTATTTATTATGTGAATGCATTTTAAATAGTATTTTTTTTAATGCATCTGTGTGTTTTATGTAATGTGTGATTGTTGTAACTGACTGCCGGTGTGCCAAAGACACATTTACATTTTATATCTTTAACAGGGTTGATCGTCACAGAGCAGTCTCTCCTGTACCCAGCTGTGTCTCCATGAAGAGTGACTCGTCCATGCATGGAATTATTGACTTCAAAGATGGACACCACTCTACTGACCAAAGGTTTGAATTTTAATTGACCAGACAGATGATTGAAAAATGAACTCCTTTACAACCTGACTGTAGAAAGTAACAGTACAGTAAAGAACCTGGGGGTTATTATTGATTCTGAATTGAATTGTAATTCACACATTAATCATGTTACCAAGATTGCCTTTTTTCACCTTAGAAATATTGCACCAATCAGAGCCTATTTGTCTTTGGACGATGCAAAAACGCTAATCCACGCCTTTGTTTTTTCTCGGCTTGATTACTGCAATGCACTTTTTTCAGGACTGCCTAAGAAAACAACTGACAGATTACAACTTGTCCAAAATGCAGCAGCCAGAGTTTTAACTAGAACTAACTAGAACTGACCAAAGGTTTGAATTTTAATTGACCAGACAGATGATTGAAAAATGAACTCCTTTACAACCAACATCTCCATCTGGTGTCTGAATTGTGTACTCCAAGTCAAATCAAATCAAACTTTATTTATATAGCATCTATCTGAGCAGATCTAATGGGGAGGGGCAGAAATGGTTTTATAGTGCCGGTGAGAAGGCGGGCAGCTGTGTTCTGCACTAGCTGTAAACGCCTGAGTGACGCCTGGTCGATGCCAATATACAAAGAGTTGCAATAATCTATTCTTGATTAAATCAAAGCATGGATAACCATCTCCAGCTGTCACCCTCCTATAAATACATACAACACAATAGATGTATGTGGCTGAATGGTCCAGTCCATGTTTTACACCCTGGCTGCGTTCGAATTCATTCCCAATGCCCCATATAGTGCACTACTTTGGGCTTCCGCCATTTTGTTATAGTGTCCGAATATGTAGTGAGCATTTTAGCACCCTAACGTAGTGGACTGAAGTATCCCACAATGCACCGGGAATTGTAGGGACCATCCGATGGTCACTACAAAAACACAGCGAAGCAAATCTGCCCCATAATGCATTGCGCAAGCTCGCTCTTGAGCGCACATGCACGCGTTTGTGCACGTGTAAAGTACAAATAAAGTTTTATTATTATTATTTATTATGTGAATGCATTTTAAATAGTATTTTTTTTAATGCATCTGTGTGTTTTATGTAATGTGTGATTGTTGTAACTGACTGCCGGTGTGCCAAAGACACATTTACATTTTATATCTTTAACAGGGTTGATCGTCACAGAGCAGTCTCTCCTGTACCCAGCTGTGTCTCCATGAAGAGTGACTCGTCCATGCATGGAATTATTGACTTCAAAGATGGACACCACTCTACTGACCAAAGGTTTGAATTTTAATTGACCAGACGGATGATTGAAAAATGAACTCCTTTACAACCTGACTGTAGAAAGTAACAGTACAGTAAAGAACCTGGGGGTTATTATTGATTCTGAATTGAATTGTAATTCACACATTAATCATGTTACCAAGATTGCCTTTTTTCACCTTAGAAATATTGCACCAATCAGAGCCTATTTGTCTTTGGACGATGCAAAAACGCTAATCCACGCCTTTGTTTTTTCTCGGCTTGATTACTGCAATGCACTTTTTTCAGGACTGCCTAAGAAAACAACTGACAGATTACAACTTGTCCAAAATGCAGCAGCCAGAGTTTTAACTAGAACTAACTAGAACTGACCAAAGGTTTGAATTTTAATTGACCAGACAGATGATTGAAAAATGAACTCCTTTACAACCAACAGCTCCATCTGGTGTCTGAATTGTGTACTCCAAGTCAAATCAAATCAAACTTTATTTATATAGCATCTATCTGAGCAGATCTAATGGGGAGGGGCAGAAATGGTTTTATAGTGCCGGTGAGAAGGCGGGCAGCTGTGTTCTGCACTAGCTGTAAACGCCTGAGTGACGCCTGGTCGATGCCAATATACAAAGAGTTGCAATAATCTATTCTTGATTAAATCAAAGCATGGATAACCATCTCCAGCTGTCACCCTCCTATAAATACATACAACACAATAGATGTATGTGGCTGAATGGTCCAGTCCATGTTTTACACCCTGGCTGCGTTCGAATTCATTCCCAATGCCCCATATAGTGCACTACTTTGGGGTTCCGCCATTTTGTTATAGTGTGCGAATATGTAGTGAGCATTTTAGCACCCTAACGTAGTGGACTGAAGTATCCCACAATGCACCGGGAATTGTAGGGACCATCCGATGGTCACTACAAAAACACAGCGAAGCAAATCTGCCCCATAATGCATTGCGCAAGCTCGCTCTTGAGCGCACATGCACGCGTTTGCGCACGTGCGCTGCTTCTGCATGCATGCACTCCAACTCAGAAGAGGCAGAAGTTGAACCAGCGAAAGAAATCAACACAAATGTACTTTTTATACGTTCGTTTTCCCCTCTCTTTTCTTCCCTGGCGGATCTCGAAGCTACAGATCTCCAGACAAATGATCTGTGCATTTATTTGCAATTGTTTTATCTTATTTATAATAAAACAATTCAATGCAATAGTATTACTAATCTGATTCATTGTATCACCCAGGCCCAGCGCATGACGTTAGGAGAGGAATCAGTTACTTGCTGTAGAATATATTTGCCAGATTCTTTTTCACAAACGTAGGCTAAATACATGCATGTGAGACACATTAATTGTGTCCGAACATATGTTTTATTAATATTCATTAATTCCTGCCATGAAAGAAAGGATGTTATCTAACATTATTTCATTGAATTGCGATAAATACATTAAAACTTCATTATGTAGGCCTATAGATGGTAATTTATTGGACTGCTGTTTCTGTTAACACCAAATTGTATTATCTTTGTTATGATTCCAGAAGTGTCCACCACAGAGCAGAGTCTCCAACTCCCAGCCTTCTGTCTGTGAAGAGTTACTGGTCTAGAGGAAATCCTCCTGAATTCAGTAACGAACCTGGACCTCCTGACTCACAGTATGTCAACCCTCCTATAAATACATGTATTTGGGCCCAACTTCACCTAGACTGTATTTACCTTAATAAACATGGTCATGAATACTTTCTGCTTCCAGTAAGTCACTAGTTTAAAGTCTCATTTCTCATGTCATAATAATTCTTTTTGGAAAATGATGGTCCCATAAAAAATAAAAAAAAACATAAAGTCGCGTATGTTCTGAGGGGCGTGGCTACCGTTACAGTCTATGAACGGGAGCCACCCCCCCGTTCAGTCAAAATAAAAACCAACAAAGAGTAAGGGGGGAAGTCCCGCCTCGTTGTCTGGGCCAGCCAATGGCCAGCTTGGCCCAAACAGAGCCAGCCAATGGCCAGCTGGGCCCAAACGGATCTAGAAATATGGCGACTTACAGTGCAAGGAATTACAGGCTTCATTTTACGTCCATGTTAGACCCGGGGAACGCTTTGTCCATATTCTTTACAGTTTATGGTTCGAATTAATTCCCATGCCCCATATAGTGCACTACTTTGGGCTTCCGCCATTTTGTTATAGTGTCCGAATATGTAGTGAGCATTTTAGCACCCTAATGTAGTGGACTGAAGTATCCCACAATGCACCGGGAATTGTAGGGACCATCCGATGGTCACTACAAAAACACAGCGAAGCAAATCTGCCCCATAATGCATTGCGCAAGCTCGCTCTTGAGCGCACATGCACGCGTTTGCGCACGTGCGCTGCTTCTGCATGCGCTCCAACTCAGAAGAGGCAGAAGTTGAACCAGCGAAAGAAATCAACACAAATGTACTTTTTAAACGTTCGTTTTCCCCTCTTTTCTTCCCTGGCGGATCTCGAAGCTACAGATCTCCAGACAAATGATCTGTGCATTTATTTGCAATTGTTTTATCTTATTTATAATAAAACAATTCAATGCAATAGTATTACTAATCTGATTCATTGTATCACCCAGGCCCAGCGCATGACGTTAGGAGAGGAATCAGTTGCTTGCTGTAGAATATATTTGCCAGATTCTTTTTCACAAACGTAGGCTAAATACATGCATGTGAGACACATTAATTGTGTCCGAACATATGTTTTATTAATATTCATTAATTCCTGCCATGAAAAAAAATATGTTATCTAACTTTATTTCATTGAATTGCGATAAATACATTAAAACTTCATTATGTAGGCCTATAGATAGTCATTTATTGGACTGCTGTTTCTGTTAACACCAAATTGTATAATCTTTGTTATGATTCCAGACGTCTGTACCACAGAGCAGAGTCTCCAACTCCCAGCCTTCTGTCTATGAAGAGTGACAGGTCTAGAGGAAATCCTCCTGACTTCAGTAACGAACCTGGACCTCCTGACTCAAAGTATGTCAACCCTCCTATAAATACATGTATTTGGGCCCAACTTCACCTAGACTGTATTTACCTTAATAAACATGGTCATGAATACTTTCTGCTTCCAGTAAGTCACTAGTTTAAAGTCTCATTTCTCATGTCATAATATTCTTTTTGGAAAATGATGGTCCCATTTATTAAAATAATTACCATAAAGTCGCGTATGTTCTGAGGGGCGTGGCTACCGTTACAGTCTATGAACGGGAGCCACCCCCCGTTCAGTCAAAATAAAAACCAACAATGAGTAAGGGGGGGAAGTCCCGCCTCGTTGTCTGGGCCAGCCAATGGCCAGCTTGGCCCAAACGGAGCCAGCCAATGGCCAGCTGGGCCCAAACGGATCTAGAAATATGGCGACTTACAGTGCAAGGAATTACAGGCTTCATTTTACGTCCATGTTAGACCCGGGGAACGCTTTGTCCATATTCTTTACAGTTTATGGTTCGAATTAATTCCCAATGCCCCATATAGTGCACTACTTTGGGCTTCCGCCATTTTGTTATAGTGTCCGAATGTGTAGTGAGCATTTTAGCACCCTAATGTAGTGGACTGAAGTATCCCACAATGCACCGGGAATTGTAGGGACCATCCGATGGTCACTACAAAAACACAGCGAAGCAAATCTGCCCCATAATGCATTGCGCAAGCTTGCTCTTGAGCGCACATGCACGCGTTTGCGCACGTGCGCTGCTTCTGCATGCATGCACTCCAACTCAGAAGAGGCAGAAGTTGAACCAGCGAAATAAATCAACACAAATGTACTTTTTAAACGTTCGTTTTCCCCTCTTTTCTTCCCTGGCGGATCTCGAAGCTACAGATCTCCAGACAAAATGATCTGTGCATTTATTTGCAATTGTTTTATTTTATTTATAATAAAACAATTCATTTGCAATTGTTTTATCTTATTTATAATAAAACAATTAATTTGCAATTGAATGCAATAGTATTACTAATCTGATTCATTGTATCACCCAGGCCCAGCGTATGACGTTAGGAGAGGAATCAGTTGCTTGCTGTAGAATATATTTGCCAGATTCTTTTTCACAAACGTAGGCTAAATACATGCATGTGAGACACATTAATTGTGTCCGAACATATGTTTTATTAATATTCATTAATTCCTGCCATGAAAAAAAATATGTTATCTAACATTATTTCATTGAATTGCGATAAATACATTAAAACTTCATTATGTAGGCCTATAGATAGTCATTTATTGGACTGCTGTTTCTGTTAACACCAAATTGTATAATCTTTGTTATGATTCCAGAAGTGTCCACCACAGAGCAGAGTCTCCAACTCCCAGCCTTCTGTCTATGAAGAGTGACAGGTCTAGAGGAAATCCTCCTGACTTCAGTAACGAACCTGGACCTCCTGACTCACAGTATGTCAACCCTCCTATAAATACATGTATTTGGGCCCAACTTCACCTAGACTGTATTTACCTTAATAAACATGGTCATGAATACTTTCTGCTTCCAGTAAGTCACTAGTTTAAAGTCTCATTTCTCATGTCATAATATTCTTTTTGGAAAATTATGGTCCCATTTATTAAAATAATTACCATAAAGTCACGTATGTTCTGAGGGGCGTGGCTACCGTTACAGTCTATGAACGGGAGCCACCCCCCGTTCAGTCAAAATAAAAACCAACAAAGAGTAAGGGGGGAAGTCCCGCCTCGTTGTCTGGGCCAGCCAATGGCCAGCTTGGCCCAAACGGAGCCAGCCAATGGCCAGCTGGGCCCAAACGGATCTAGAAATATGGCAACTTACAGTGCAAGGAATTACAGGCTTCATTTTACGTCCATGTTAGACCCGGGGAACGCTTTGTCCATATTCTTTACAGTTTATGGTTCGAATTAATTCCCCATGCCCCATATAGTGCACTACTTTGGGCTTCCGCCATTTTGTTAGTGTCCGAATATGTAGTGAGCATTTTAGCACCCTAACGTAGTGGACTGAAGTATCCCACAATGCACCGGGAATTGTAGGGAGCATCCGATGGTCACTACAAAAACACAGCGAAGCAAATCTGCCCCATAATGCATTGCGCAAGCTCGCTCTTGAGCGCACATGCACGCGTTTGCGCACGTGCGCTGCTTCTGCATGCATGCGCTCCAACTCAGAAGAGGCAGAAGTTGAACCAGCGAAAGAAATCAACACAAATGTACTTTTTAAACGTTCGTTTTCCCCTCTCTTTTCTTCCCTGGCGGATCTCGAAGCTACAGATCTCCAGACAAATGATCTGTGCATTTATTTGCAATTGTTTTATCTTATTTATAATAAAACAATTCAATGCAATAGTATTACTAATCTGATTCATTGTATCACCCAGGCCCAGCGCATGACGTTAGGAGAGGAATCAGTTGCTTGCTGTAGAATATATTTGCCCGATTCTTTTTCACAAACGTAGGCTAAATACATGCATGTGAGACACATTAATTGTGTCCGAACATATGTTTTATTAATATTCATTAATTCCTGCCATGAAAGAAAGGATGTTATCTAACATTATTTCATTGAATTGCGATAAATACATTAAAACTTCATTATGTAGGCCTATAGATAGTCATTTATTGGACTGCTGTTTCTGTTAACACCAAATTGTATAATCTTTGTTATGATTCCAGACGTCTGTACCACAGAGCAGAGTCTCCAACTCCCAGCCTTCTGTCTATGAAGAGTGACAGGTCTAGAGGAAATCCTCCTGACTTCAGTAACGAACCTGGACCTCCTGACTCAAAGTATGTCAACCCTCCTATAAATACATGTATTTGGGCCCAACTTCACCTAGACTGTATTTACCTTAATAAACATGGTCATGAATACTTTCTGCTTCCAGTAAGTCACTAGTTTAAAGTCTCATTTCTCATGTCATAATATTCTTTTTGGAAAATGATGGTCCCATTTTTTAAAATAATTACCATAAAGTCGCGTATGTTCTGAGGGGCGTGGCTACCGTTACAGTCTATGAACGGGAGCCACCCCCCGTTCAGTCAAAATAAAAACCAACAATGAGTAAGGGGGGGAAGTCCCGCCTCGTTGTCTGGGCCAGCCAATGGCCAGCTTGGCCCAAACGGAGCCAGCCAATGGCCAGCTGGGCCCAAACGGATCTAGAAATATGGCGACTTACAGTGCAAGGAATTACAGGCTTCATTTTACGTCCATGTTAGACCCGGGGAACGCTTTGTCCATATTCTTTACAGTTTATGGTTCGAATTAATTCCCAATGCCCCATATAGTGCACTACTTTGGGCTTCCGCCATTTTGTTAGTGTCCGAATATGTAGTGAGCATTTTAGCACCCTAACGTAGTGGACTGAAGTATCCCACAATGCACCGGGAATTGTAGGGAGCATCCGATGGTCACTACAAAAACACAGCGAAGCAAATCTGCCCCATAATGCATTGCGCAAGCTTGCTCTTGAGCGCACATGCACGCGTTTGCGCACGTGCGCTGCTTCTGCATGCATGCACTCCAACTCAGAAGAGGCAGAAGTTGAACCAGCGAAATAAATCAACACAAATGTACTTTTTAAACGTTCGTTTTCCCCTCTTTTCTTCCCTGGCGGATCTCGAAGCTACAGATCTCCAGACAAAATGATCTGTGCATTTATTTGCAATTGTTTTATTTTATTTATAATAAAACAATTCATTTGCAATTGTTTTATCTTATTTATAATAAAACAATTCAATGCAATAGTATTACTAATCTGATTCATTGTATCACCCAGGCCCAGCGCATGACGTTAGGAGAGGAATCAGTTGCTTGCTGTAGAATATATTTGCCCGATTCTTTTTCACAAACGTAGGCTAAATACATGCATGTGAGACACATTAATTGTGTCCGAACATATGTTTTATTAATATTCATTAATTCCTGCCATGAAAAAAAATATGTTATCTAACATTATTTCATTGAATTGCGATAAATACATTAAAACTTCATTATGTAGGCCTATAGATAGTCATTTATTGGACTGCTGTTTCTGTTAACACCAAATTGTATAATCTTTGTTATGATTCCAGACGTCTGTACCACAGAGCAGAGTCTCCAACTCCCAGCCTTCTGTCTGTGAAGAGTGACAGGTCTAGAGGAAATCCTCCTGACTTCAGTAACGAACCTGGACCTCCTGACTCACAGTATGTCAACCCTCCTATAAATACATGTATTTGGGCCCAACTTCACCTAGACTGTATTTACCTTAATAAACATGGTCATGAATACTTTCTGCTTCCAGTAAGTCACTAGTTTAAAGTCTCATTTCTCATGTCATAATATTCTTTTTGGAAAATTATGGTCCCATTTATTAAAATAATTACCATAAAGTCACGTATGTTCTGAGGGGCGTGGCTACCGTTACAGTCTATGAACGGGAGCCACCCCCCGTTCAGTCAAAATAAAAACCAACAAAGAGTAAGGGGGGAAGTCCCGCCTCGTTGTCTGGGCCAGCCAATGGCCAGCTTGGCCCAAACGGAGCCAGCCAATGGCCAGCTGGGCCCAAACGGATCTAGAAATATGGCAACTTACAGTGCAAGGAATTACAGGCTTCATTTTACGTCCATGTTAGACCCGGGGAACGCTTTGTCCATATTCTTTACAGTTTATGGTTCGAATTAATTCCCCATGCCCCATATAGTGCACTACTTTGGGCTTCCGCCATTTTGTTAGTGTCCGAATATGTAGTGAGCATTTTAGCACCCTAACGTAGTGGACTGAAGTATCCCACAATGCACCGGGAATTGTAGGGACCATCCGATGGTCACTACAAAAACACAGCGAAGCAAATCTGCCCCATAATGCATTGCGCAAGCTCGCTCTTGAGCGCACATGCACGCGTTTGCGCACGTGCGCTGCTTCTGCATGCATGCGCTCCAACTCAGAAGAGGCAGAA
This sequence comes from Protomyctophum bolini, assembly GCF_963924005.1. Taxonomy (NCBI): domain Eukaryota; kingdom Metazoa; phylum Chordata; class Actinopteri; order Myctophiformes; family Myctophidae; genus Protomyctophum; species Protomyctophum bolini. Next base: position 1,767,413 of record NC_137879.1, on the reverse strand, counting down.
GTTGAACCAGCGAAAGAAATCAACACAAATGTACTTTTTAAACGTTCGTTTTCCCCTCTCTTTTCTTCCCTGGCGGATCTCGAAGCTACAGATCTCCAGACAAATGATCTGTGCATTTATTTGCAATTGTTTTATCTTATTTATAATAAAACAATTCAATGCAATAGTATTACTAATCTGATTCATTGTATCACCCAGGCCCAGCGCATGACGTTAGGAGAGGAATCAGTTGCTTGCTGTAGAATATATTTGCCAGATTCTTTATCACAAACGTAGGCTAAATACATGCATGTGAGACACATTAATTGTGTCCGAACATATGTTTTATTAATATTCATTAATTCCTGCCATGAAAAAAAAGATGTTATCTAACATTATTTCATTGAATTGCGATAAATACATTAAAACTTCATTATGTAGGCCTATAGATAGTCATTTATTGGACTGCTGTTTCTGTTAACACCAAATTGTATAATCTTTGTTATGATTCCAGAAGTGTCCACCACAGAGCAGAGTCTCCAACTCCCAGCCTTCTGTCTATGAAGAGTGACAGGTCTAGAGGAAATCCTCCTGACTTCAGTAACGAACCTGGACCTCCTGACTCAAAGTATGTCAACCCTCCTATAAATACATGTATTTGGGCCCAACTTCACCTAGACTGTATTTACCTTAATAAACATGGTCATGAATACTTTCTGCTTCCAGTAAGTCACTAGTTTAAAGTCTCATTTCTCATGTCATAATATTCTTTTTGGAAAATGATGGTCCCATTTATTAAAATAATTACCATAAAGTCGCGTATGTTCTGAGGGGCGTGGCTACCGTTACAGTCTATGAACGGGAGCCACCCCCCGTTCAGTCAAAATAAAAACCAACAAATAGTAAGGGGGGAAGTCCCGCCTCGTTGTCTGGGCCAGCCAATGGCCAGCTTGGCCCAAACGGAGCCAGCCAATGGCCAGCTGGGCCCAAACGGATCTAGAAATATGGCGACTTACAGTGCAAGGAATTACAGGCTTCATTTTACGTCCATGTTAGACCCGGGGAACGCTTTGTCCATATTCTTTACAGTTTATGGTTCGAATTCATTCCCATGCCCCATATAGTGCACTACTTTGGGCTTCCGCCATTTTGTTATAGTGTCCGAATATGTAGTGAGCATTTTAGCACCCTAATGTAGTGGACTGAAGTATCCCACAATGCACCGGGAATTGTAGGGACCATCCGATGGTCACTACAAAAACACAGCGAAGCAAATCTGCCCCATAATGCATTGCGCAAGCTCGCTCTTGAGCGCACGCGTTTGCGCACGTGCGCTGCTTCTGCATGCATGCGCTCCAACTCAGAAGAGGCAGAAGTTGAACCAGCGAAAGAAATTAACACAAATGTACTTTTTAAACGTTCGTTTTCCCCTCTTTTCTTCCCTGGCGGATCTCGAAGCTACAGATCTCCAGACAAATGATCTGTGCATTTATTTGCAATTGTTTTATCTTATTTATAATAAAACAATTCAATGCAATAGTATTACTAATCTGATTCATTGTATCACCCAGGCCCAGCGCATGACGTTAGGAGAGGAATCAGTTGCTTGCTGTAGAATATATTTGCCAGATTCTTTTTCACAAACGTAGGCTAAATACATGCATGTGAGACACATTAATTGTGTCCGAACATATGTTTTATTAATATTCATTAATTCCTGCCATGAAAAAAATATATGTTATCTAACATTATTTCATTGAATTGCGATAAATACATTAAAACTTCATTATGTAGGCCTATAGATAGTCATTTATTGGACTGCTGTTTCTGTTAACACCAAATTGTATAATCTTTGTTATGATTCCAGAAGTGTCCACCACAGAGCAGAGTCTCCAACTCCCAGCCTTCTGTCGATGAAGAGTGACAGGTCTAGAGGAAATCCTCCTGACTTCAGTAACGAACCTGGACCTCCTGACTCAAAGTATGTCAACCCTCCTATAAATACATGTATTTGGGCCCAACTTCACCTAGACTGTATTTACCTTAATAAACATGGTCATGAATACTTTCTGCTTCCAGTAAGTCACTAGTTTAAAGTCTCATTTCTCATGTCATAATATTCTTTTTGGAAAATGATGGTCCCATTTATTAAAATAATTACCATAAAGTCGCGTATGTTCTGAGGGGCGTGGCTACCGTTACAGTCTATGAACGGGAGCCACCCCCCGTTCAGTCAAAATAAAAACCAACAAAGAGTAAGGGGGGGGGAAGTCCCGCCTCGTTGTCTGGGCCAGCCAATGGCCAGCTTGGCCCAAACGGAGCCAGCCAATGGCCAGCTGGGCCCAAACGGATCTAGAAATATGGCGACTTACAGTGCAAGGAATTACAGGCTTCATTTTACGTCCATGTTAGACCCGGGGAACGCTTTGTCCATATTCTTTACAGTTTATGGTTCGAATTCATTCCCCATGCCCCATATAGTGCACTACTTTGGGCTTCCGCCATTTTGTTATGGTGTCCGAATATGTAGTGAGCATTTTAGCACCCTAATGTAGTGGACTGAAGTATCCCACAATGCACCGGGAATTGTAGGGACCATCCGATGGTCACTACAAAAACACAGCGACGCAAATCTGCCCCATAATGCATTGCGCAAGCTCGCTCTTGAGCGCACATGCACGCGTTTGCGCACGTGCGCTGCTTCTGCATGCATGCACTCCAACTCAGAAGAGGCAGAAGTTGAACCAGCGAAAGAAATCAACACAAATGTACTTTTTATACGTTCGTTTTCCCCTCTCTTTTCTTCCCTGGCGGATCTCGAAGCTACAGATCTCCAGACAAATGATCTGTGCATTTATTTGCAATTGTTTTATCTTATTTATAATAAAACAATTCAATTGCAATTGAATGCAATAGTATTACTAATCTGATTCATTGTATCACCCAGGCCCAGCGCATGACGTTAGGAGAGGAATCAGTTGCTTGCTGTAGAATATATTTGCCCGATTCTTTTTCACAAACGTAGGCTAAATACATGCATGTGAGACACATTAATTGTGTCCGAACATATGTTTTATTAATATTCATTAATTCCTGCCATGAAAAAAAAGATGTTATCTAACATTATTTCATTGAATTGCGATAAATACATTAAAACTTCATTATGTAGGCCTATAGATAGTCATTTATTGGACTGCTGTTTCTGTTAACACCAAATTGTATAATCTTTGTTATGATTCCAGACGTCTGTACCACAGAGCAGAGTCTCCAACTCCCAGCCTTCTGTCTATGAAGAGTGACAGGTCTAGAGGAAATCCTCCTGACTTCAGTAACGAACCTGGACCTCCTGACTCAAAGTATGTCAACCCTCCTATAAATACATGTATTTGGGCCCAACTTCACCTAGACTGTATTTACCTTAATAAACATGGTCATGAATACTTTCTGCTTCCAGTAAGTCACTAGTTTAAAGTCTAATTTCTCATGTCATAATAATTCTTTTTGGAAAATTATGGTCCCATTTATTTAAAAAAAATACCATAAGGTCGCGTATGTTCTGAGGGGCGTGGCTACCGTTACAGTCTATGAACGGGAGCCACCCCCCGTTCAGTCAAAATAAAAACCAACAAAGAGTAAGGGGGGAAGTCCCGCCTCGTTGTCTGGGCCAGCCAATGGCCAGCTTGGCCCAAACAGAGCCAGCCAATGGCCAGCTGGGCCCAAACGGATCTAGAAATATGGCGACTTACAGTGCAAGGAATTACAGGCTTCATTTTACGTCCATGTTAGACCCGGGGAACGCTTTGTCCATATTCTTTACAGTTTATGGTTCGAATTAATTCCCCATGCCCCATATAGTGCACTACTTTGGGCTTCCGCCATTTTGTTATAGTGTCCGAATATGTAGTGAGCATTTTAGCACCCTAACGTAGTGGACTGAAGTATCCCACAATGCACCGGGAATTGTAGGGACCATCCGATGGTCACTACAAAAACACAGCGAAGCAAATCTGCCCCATAATGCATTGCGCAAGCTCGCTCTTGGGCGCACATGCACGCGTTTGCGCACGTGCGCTGCTTCTGCATGCATGCACTCCAACTCAGAAGAGGCAGAAGTTGAACCAGCGAAAGAAATGAACCAAAATGTACTTTTTAAACGTTTGTTTTCCCTCTCTTTTCTTCCCTGGCGGATCTCGAAGCTACAGATCTCCAGACAAATGATCTGTGCATTTATTTGCAATTGTTTTATTTTATTTATAATAAAACAATTAATTTGCAATTGTTTTATCTTATTTATAATAAAACAATTCATTTGCAATTGAATGCAATAGTATTACTAATCTGATTCATTGTATCACCCAGGCCCAGCGCATGACGTTAGGAGAGGAATCAGTTGCTTGCTGTAGAATATATTTGCCAGATTCTTTATCACAAACGTAGGCTAAATACATGCATGTGAGACACATTAATTGTGTCCGAACATATGTTTTATTAATATTCATTAATTCCTGCCATGAAAAAAAAGATGTTATCTAACATTATTTCATTGAATTGCGATAAATACATTAAAACTTCATTATGTAGGCCTATAGATAGTCATTTATTGGACTGCTGTTTCTGTTAACACCAAATTGTATAATCTTTGTTATGATTCCAGAAATGTCCACCACAGAGCAGAGTCTCCAACTCCCATTCTTCTGTCTGTGAAGAGTGACAGGTCTAGAGGAAATCCTCCTGACTTCAGTAACGCACCTGGACCTCCTGACTCACAGTATGTCAACCCTCCTATAAATACATGTATTTGGGCCCAACTTCACCTAGACTGTATTTACCTTAATAAACATGGTCATGAATACTTTCTGCTTCCAGTCACTAGTTTAAAGTCTCATTTCTCATGTCATAATATTCTTTTTGGAAAATTATGGTCCCATTTATTAAAATAATTACCATAAAGTTGCGTATGTTCTGAGGGGCGTGGCTACCGTTACAGTCTATGAACGGGAGCCACCCCCCGTTCAGTCAAAATAAAAACCAACAAAGAGTAAGGGGGGGAAGTCCCGCCTCGTTGTCTGGGCCAGCCAATGGCCAGCTTGGCCCAAACAGAGCCAGCCAATGGCCAGCTGGGCCCAAACGGATCTAGAAATATGGCGACTTACAGTGCAAGGAATTACAGGCTTCATTTTACGTCCATGTTAGACCCGGGGAACACAGAGCAGCTCTGTTGAAAGCTTGCAACAACAAGCGGTGCTGCTGCTTGCAGACAGAGCGTTGTCACGCTGCACCACCTTAATATATAGGCTATATATATATATAATATAAAGTGCACCATGCGTCCTGGTTAACCAGGAAACACACAGAGACTAGTCGGATCGTTTTTATTCATATTTACACTTTATCTTCTATGTATATCAACAGCATGGCCGGCCCGAACCGAAGCCCAACCACCAATTATGCTAATGAGCCCGACCCTAGCCCGACCCGTCGGGTTTCGGTCGGGGTATCCCAGCTCTATCATACAACACAAATGTTGTGTCAAACCATGTGACTTCCATTGGAAATGCATTGCGAGCTTTGCATCAGTCAATAAGTCTCATGCATCATCTATACAACAATCTGTTGTAAAGGTGTGAGTCAGGCATACTGTACACGCACACACACACTCACACACACACACACACACACACACACACACACACACTCCCTGGATGGGAGAGGTTCAGCTCAAAATCATGAAAAACGCTAAAATGAAATATAACGGCAAATGAAAATGTTTTAACACTCAACTTTTACAATCTCTAATAACCTAAAACATGAACCTTGGTCTAATAATAATAATAATAATAATAAATAAAACGGCTACATTGTCTCTTCTACTTGTATAATGAGACCTTGTATAAGGACATAATCTATTATTCCAGAGCATGTGAGCGGAGCGGAGCGGCCGATAATTCCGCTCTTCGCTCTCGACGGCTTTTGTTACGCTCGCTCCGTGCTCACGTTCACCTCCCCCCACGCCGCTCTACGCCCGCTCCGCGCTCACGTTCATCTCCCCCCACACCGCTCTACGCCCGCTCCACGCTCACGTTCATCTCCCCCACGCCGCTCTACGCTCGCTCCACGCTCACGTTCATCTCCCCCCACACCGCTCTACGCCCGCTCCGCGCTCACTTCAAAATCCACCCGCTCCGCTCCTCGCTCCGCTCCGCTCGCGCTCACATGCTCTGTTGTAGCCCATCGTCATGTGTCCAAATCCAAAAGAACAGATATGTAAACTGTCGACACGCCATGAGCGGTGCATTGGGGGGGGGGGGGGGGGGGTCTTGTATATGACCCCAACCGGTTTGAAAATGTTAAAGTTATCAAAGCTAAAAGAGAAATAAGCCTCTGGAGGATGTTACAATGATGATGAGCGGGGCTTCCTGTCAAACACCTTGAGCACACTCTTGTGGAACTGTCCTCTGGGTTAGAGAGGATAGTCACACCTGTTCAAGAGCAGTCTGTGAAACAGTATTCAATGTGTGATATAGGATCATACAGTGAAGATACCATCTTCATCTATATGTATATATTCTATTGTCTTCATCTATATGTATATATTCTATTGTCTTCATCTATATGTATATATTCTATTGTCTTCATCTATATGTATATATTCTATTGTCTTCATCTATATGTATATATTATATTGTCTTCATCTCCACAGAGAGACATTCAGAAACACACCTGGACAGAAGACATTCAGAAACACACCTGGACAGAAGACATTCAGTCGAACCACACCTGGACACAGTAAGACTGGACACATTTTACACCAACATTTTATTTCAATGAATGAAATGTTCAAATAGCAGCAGACTCATCAGATTAAATATACTCGTTGTATTCCTGTCTCATTGTCCAAATACAAATACTAATGATAAACTGATGATGTATTGATTAACATGTATTAATTGTCTCCTCATATCAGATGTCCGTCTGCCGGAGTATTTAAAGGTCTATAGGGTCACTTTGGACGGTCTTGAACATGTGGCATACGTCAGTGAAGAGCCCTCCTCCCTCTCCGACATCTACACAGACCTCCACCTATCAGCGGGAGGGAGTGAAGGGGTTAATCAGCAACATGAGGTGTGGCAGCTTGAGACCGCCTCCAGCATGAAGACCCTCTATGACGTCCTAATCAAGTGCCGTTCCATCTTTAAGACCGTCCTCCCTGGCAGAGACACACCCAGCAGCAGAGTTCTGACCAATGGCATCGCTGGCATCGGGAAGACATTCTCCGTGCGTAAGTTCGCTCTGGACTGGGCGAGAGGTTTGGAGAACCAAGACATAGATCTCCTGGTTCTCTTCGCATTCCGGGAGCTGAACTTGGTCCGAGATGAGCAGCACAGTCTTCTCTCACTGATCCATATTTTCCATCCAACGTTAAAGAAGGTCACAGCAGAGGAGCTCGCTGCCTGGAAAGTTGGCTTCATCTTCGATGGTCTCGATGAAAGCAGGTTTCCGCTGAAATTCCAGAACATTGACGTCGATTCTGACGCCTTCGACAACAATGACGTCGTCTCTGATGTCACGGTGACATCATCGGTGGGCCTGCTGTTGACGAACCTCATCAAGAGGAATCTGCTCCCCTCGGCTCTCCTCTGGATAACCACCAGACCTGCAGCAGCCAATCAGATCCCTCCTGAATGCGTTGACATGGTGACAGAAATACGAGGGTTCACAGACCCCCAGAAGGAGGAGTTCTTCAGGAAGATGTTCAGTGATGATGAGGAGCTGGCCAGCACCATCATCTCACACGTGAAGACATCAAAGAGCATCCACATCATGTGTCACATCCCAGTCTTCTGTTGGATGACCGCTACCGTTGTGGAGGACCTGGTGAAGACAGGCAAGAGAGGACAGATGCCCAAGAACCTGACCGGGATGTTCAGCCTCTTCATATCGCTCATGATAAAAAAGATGAAGACGAAGTATGGCGAGACTGACAGGGATGTTCTTCTGCAGCTGTGCCTGCTGGCGTTTGTACATCTGGAGAAAGGCAGCCTCATGTTCTACCAAGAAGACCTGGAAGAGTGTGGTCTCGATGTGAACCACGCCGCGCTGTACTCGGGAGTGTGCACAGAGATCTTCAAAGAAGAGACCGTTCAATCTCAGAGAAAGATCTACAGCTTTGTTCATCTGAGCATCCAGGAGTTCCTGGCTGCAGTCTACCTGATGCACTGTTTCACACAGAAGAACATGAAGGTACTGAAGACATTCCTGGGAGATGATGTCAGTTCCTTGGAGGACTTCCTGCAGAGAGCCAGCGAAAAAGCCCTGAAGAGTAAGAACGGCCACCTGGACCTCTTTGTCCGCTTCCTTCATGGCCTCTCGCTGGAGTCCAACCAGAGTCTGTTAGGAGGCCTGCTGGGTCACACAGAGAACAGTCCAGAGAGCATCCAGAGAGTCATCAACAACCTGAAGGAGATGAAAATGGAAGATGGGAGTCTCTCTCCTGACAGATTCATCAACATCTTCCACTGTCTGATGGAGATGAACGACCTCTCAGTACATCAGGAGATCCAACAGTACCTGAAGTCAGCGGACAGATCAAAGACAGAACTGTCTGAGAGCCAGGCTTCAGCTCTGGCCTTCATTCTGCTGACGTCAGAGGAGGTTCTGGAGGAGTTTGACCATCACCAATTCAAGATGCCAGCAGCAGCACTATGGCAGTCGAAATACAGACTACTCCCAGCTGTGAGGAACAGCAGAAAGGCTCGGTTAGTAGTCATGTGGATAGAAAACCTGTTAGAATCAATCTACCATCACACCTAATTACTATAATAATAATCGGGTCTCAAAGTGTGTGTGTGTGTGTGTGTGTGTGTGTGTGTGTGTGTGTGTGTGTGTGTGTGTGTGTGTGTGTGTTGCCTAAATGGAACTGTCTGACATGCACAGAGAACAAAGTCAAAAGAATAAATAAGAGAACATTCATAGATCAATCAATGCAAGTTACACACTGTAGTATTAAACCATTTTGGGCGGGAAACCCCTTTTGGTGTAGCATTATGTTATGCTTTAGCTATTGAAAAATAGCAGATCTACAAGCTCATAGCGCGCCACTCGGTGGCGCGCTATGAGCTTGTAGGTCTGCTATTTTAATCGAAGAACGACTGACATAGAAACAGCTTTTTCAGAAAACTGTCAGGATGTACAAGACATTTTTAGAATCTGATCTCGGGTCAGAATGGGTTAATACAGATTATCTGTCTTTCACTTTGATGTTTTCTGGTTCCCTGTTCTTATATGACCTGTTCTTATATGACCTGTCAATATCTGACCAACTAGACTGTTCTTATATGACCTGTCAATATCTGACCAACTAGACTGTTCTTATATGACCTGTCAATATCTGACCAACTAGACATTGGTACATTTACATTACACTTTATTTCATTGAACATGAATTTGATCTAATCCATGTTGATGATCACTGATTTTACATCATCTACATTTACAGACTTGTTGGCTGTGCACTCCAAAAGGCACAATATGAGATTGTGGCTTCAGCTCTCAGCTCTAATCCTTCACATCTGAGAGAATTGGACATCAGTTATAATGACATAACGGATCCATCCATGGACCTGCTCTCTGCTGCATTGAAGAGTCCAAACTGTCATCTGGAGATACTGAGGTCACATTATTATTAATAGTTCTGTTTTATTATTTATAGTTTGATTCTTAATAATAAGAGTGTTAATAAAGTTGACATCATGGTATCCCACTGATTAGAATAATAATATGGTCAGAGTTTGTGTTGTCTAGTTCACACTCTCACATCACAATGCTACAGTACAGTAACTACAATATGTGATCCATCATGGCTGCTAGGGGATTATCATTATCAATGCTACGGTACAGTAACTACAATATGTGATCCATCATGGCTGCTAGGGGATTATCATTATCAATGCTATGGTACAGTAACTACAATATGTGATCCATCATGGCTGCTAGGGGATTATCATTATCAATGCTATGGTACAGTAACTACAATATGTGATCCATCATGGCTGCTAGGGGATTATCATTATCAATGCTACGGTACAGTAACTATAATATGTGATCCATCATGGCTGCTAGGGGATTATCATTATGTGAACTAATGGGGTACAGTGATTACAGTATGTACAGTAGTCATGTTGACACACACACACACACACACACAATTCCTATGTTGGAAGATTAAGATTATGATGATTTACTTCACATTATCCCTGCCTTCTCTTTCCATCTCTTGGGGTCTTTACTCCAAAACTGTGATATTCACTCCAGATATTTCATGTGTAATTACAGACTTGCTGGCTGTATCTTCACACAGACAGGATTTGAAGTTCTGCTCTCAGCTCTCAGCTCTAATCTTCTCCATCTGAAAGAATTGGACCTCAGTTTCATCTCCCTGCAGGAATCACAACTGCTCCTGCTCTCTGCGTTACTGAAGAGTCCACAGTGTGGACTGCAGATCCTGGGGTAAAGAATGTGTGTTCTCTCTGTGTGGATCTCCACTTGAACATCAACACAGCACTTTGTTAAATGTGTATTTCTCTGCAGGTTGTCAGGCTGTGGAGTCACAGAGGAAGGCTGTTCTTCTCTGGCTTCAGCTGTGACCTCCAACCCCTCCTCCCAGCTGAAACAGCTGGACTTGAACTTCAGCCACTTAGGAGACTCTGCTCTGAAGAAGCTGTCTGCTGCCCTGGAGACTGTCAAGTGAGTAGACTTGTGTAGAGCGGCCGTCAAAGGTTCCAGGTTAAATTCCCGGCTCCTCCTGGCTGCTACATGTCGAAGTGTCCTTGAGCAAGACTCTCTGAACCCCTAACAGCTCCCGATGAGCATGCATGTTTTCCTCTGCCATCGGTGGGTGAATGTGAACTACATTGTAATGTAAAGCGCTTTATAAATGCAGTTTCCCATATTATCATATCATATTACCATATGTTCCATGGTTCATTCTAGCAGAGATTTAATATACAGTAGATAGTGTCTATGTTCCATGGTTCTATAACATAGATTAATATACAGTAGATAGTGTCTATGTTCCATGGTTCTATAACATAGATTAATGTACAGTAGATAGTGTCTATGTTCCATGGTTCTATAACATAGATTAATATACAGTAGATAGTGTCTATGTTCCATGGTTCTATAACATATATTAATATACAGTAGATAGTGTCTATGTTCCATGGTTCTATAACATAGATTAATATACAGTAGATAGTGTCTATGTTCCATGGTTCTATAACATAGATTAATATACAGTAGATAGTGTCTATGTTCCATGGTTCTATAACATAGATTAATATACAGTAGATAGTGTCTATGTTCCATGGTTCTATAACATAGATTAATGTACAGTAGATAGTGTCTATGTTCCATGGTTCTATAACATAGATGAATATACAGTAGATAGTGTCTATGTTCCATGGTTCTATAACATAGATTAATATACAGTAGATAGTGTCTATGTTCCATGGTTCTATAACATAGATTAATATACAGTAGATAGTGTCTATGTTCCATGGTTCTATAACATAGATTAATATACAGTAGATAGTGTCTATGTTCCATGGTTCTATAACATAGATTAATATACAGTAGATAGTGTCTATGTTCCATGGTTCTAGAGAGAGAGCATTTTGTTCCTCAATCTAATCCAAATCTGAGAGATAGGTGTTAATCACATGACCACAGAGATATGGTACCAATGTGTGTGATGTTTGGACAGAGTCTTAATCACATGACCACAGAGATATGGTACCAATGTGTGTGATGTTTGGACAGAGTCTTAATCACATGACCACAGAGATATGGTACCAATGTGTGTGATGTTTGGACAGAGTCTTAATCACATGACCACAGAGATATGGTACCAATGTGTGTGATGTTTGGACAGTCTGTGGGAGAATGATGACAAAATGTGTTTAGTAAATATTTGGTGGGACTAAAACAGGCCGATGTGAGACATTAAGCAGCAGGTTTTGACTTGATTCATTGTTGTTCTACTTCCTACAGTGTGAATCATGGAGGAGAACACTGGACTAAACCTCAACTCCTTACAACACGTGAGTCTGTCTGTCTGTCTGTCTGTCTGTCTGTCTGTCTGTCTGTCTGTCCAGGGGCTCTGTGGACGGTTCCAGGGGGTCTGTGGAGGGTTCCAGGGGGTCCGTGGACGGTTCCAGGGGGTCTGTGGAGGGTTCCAGGGGGTCCGTGGACGGTTCCAGGGGGTCTGTGGACGGTTCCAGGGGGTCCGTGGACGGTTCCAGGGGGTCCGTGGACGGTTCCAGGGGGTCCGTGGGGGGTTCCAGGGGGTCCGTGGGGGGTTCCAGGGGGTCTGTGGACGGTTCCAGGGGGTCTGTGGGGGGTTCCAGGGGTCCGTGGGGGGTTCCAGGGGGTCTGTGGGGGGTTCCAGGGGGTCCGTGGGGGGTTCCAGGGGGTCTGTGGAGGGTTCCAGGGGGTCTGTGGGGGGTTCCAGGGGGTCTGTGGGGGGTTCCAGGGGGTCCGTGGGGGGTTCCAGGGGGTCTGTGGGGGGTTCCAGGGGGTCTGTGGGGGGTTCCAGGGGTCCGTGGAGGGTTCCAGGGGGTCTGTGGAGGGTTCCAGGGGGTCCGTGGGTCGTGGGTCGTTCTTCGATTTTTCAAAAATAGCAGACCTACAAGCTCGTAGCGCGCCACTCGGTGGCGCGCTATGAGCTTGTAGATCTGCTATTTTTCAATGGCTAAAGCATAACATGATGCTAACACCAAAAGGGGTTCCCGCCCAAAAATGGGTTAAACACTTCATCCATATTTTATACGTTGGCTATTTAAGTGTGTGTGTGTGTGTGTGTTCGTGTGTGCGTGCGTGCGTGCGTGTGTGTGTGTGTGTGCGTGCGTGCGTGCGTGCGTGCGTGTGTGTGTGTGGTCGTGCTCCGTGCACGTATCATTCAGTGAAGGATGTATTTAATGTGTACTGTGTTGTTTTCTCATCAGATTTCCAGCGTCTCACTCTGGACACAAACACAGCACACTGTGACCTCTCTCTGTCTGAGAACAACAGGAAGGTGACCCGTCAGGATGGTCAGCGTCATTCATATCCTGACCATCCTGACAGGTTTGATAGAGTGCCTCAGATTCTGAGTTCAGAGAGTCTAGATGAACGCTGCTACAGTGAGGTACAGTTCAGTGGAGGGGTTAGGATAGGAGTGACTGACGGAGACATCAGTAGGAAAGGAGAGGGTCAGGACTCTGAGCTTGGATGGAATGAACATTCCTGGAGTCTGATCTGTAGAGATGGTCAGTGTGGAGATGGTCACTGGGGTGGTCACTGGGGTAACTATTACTATGTCATACACAATAGTAAGTCCACTGTCCTTCCTATCCGTCCCTCTGGCTCCAACAGAGTAGCCATGTATCTGGACCGTCCCTCTGGGACTCTGTCCTTCTACAGAGTGTTAGAGGACACTCTGACTCACCTGTACACCTTCCAGACCACGTTCCCTGAGCCTCTCTACGCTGGCTTTAGGATTCAACCTGACTCCTCTGTGTCTCTGTGTGAGGACAGACAGGCTGTGAGGACAGACAGGCAGACAGGCTGTGAGGACAGACAGACAGGCTGTGTCCCGCCCCCCCTTCACAATAGACTGTTACTTCAATGAGAAGCCTGTTATATCTACACACTCAATTCTATGTCTCCTCATGACCTCACAAGGACAATACTATGTCTACTGATGACCTCACAAGGACAATACTATGTCTCCTGATGACCTCACAAGGACAATTCTATGTCTCCTCATGACCTCACAAGGACAATTCTATGTCTCTGTCTCCTCATGACCTCACAAGGACAATTCTATGTCTCCTCATGACCTCACAAGGACAATTCTATGTCTCCTGATGACCTCACAAGGACGATTCTATGTCTCCTCATGTCCTCACAAGGACAATTATATGTCTCCTCATGACCTCACAAGGACAATTATATGTCTCCTCATGACCTCACAAGGACAATTCTATGTCTCCTGATGACATCACAAGGACAATTCTATGTCTCCTCATGACCTCACAAGGACAATTCTATGTCTCCTGATGACCTCACAAGGACAATACTATGTCTCATGACCTCACAAGGACAATTCTATGTCTCCTCATGACCTCACAAGGACAATTCTGTGTCTCCTGATGACCTCACAAGGACAATTCTGTGTCTCCTGATGGGGGGAAAGTAGACCCTTTAAGCAGTTACCGTTACTTTAAGAGTGTGCACCCGAGCTGTGCTCATAGCAAGGTCACTGAGTGACAGGAAAAGATTCCTATTTAGTGTCTGGAAAAAGTAGAGACACGTCAGAATTCTCCAGACAGACCAACCTCTGGCCTGCGCTTCGAGGGGCGCCCCGATCAGCGGACTGATATGATCGAATCTGATTGGTGATGTAAACAGGTCGTATTTGCCTTCATAATTATGTGTCTTTGCTGTTCATATGCATATTGTCACATGACCATTCAATTTGGGATTAAATATGGGCAATCAATAAATGCCAGATCTTGTGAATCCATGATTTTAAGTGTACAGCCTGTTTATTGGACTATTAGATAACCCTCTCACAGAATGACGCATCACTCCTCGTGACCTCACAAGGACAATTCTGTCTCCTCATTTGATGTCAAACCATTTATTTAACTGACTTTTTGCTTTCTTTATCTTTTATTATTTATAATCCTGATATTGTGTATATTAGCCTCACTCTTTATGCCTTTGATCTGATGATCAAATTGATCCTTAAAGGGGGAGTGTCAAAGCCCGAGATTAACATTGCTGATAAGGTACATCACGTGGTCTGAATGAAAACAGTTTCAAACGACACGTGACTATATCTCAGGCTCTGACGTGACCTAGCATCTAGCCGAGCTGAGTGGCTAGCGCAGTAAAGGCTAGTGGTTTTGAGGTGGCCTTTTGCGTCATACAAAGTGAAAGTGTAATAAAAAAAATTATTTTATTGCTCGAAAAGCTTCCTTACAATGACATTGAGTTGACGTGTAGGTCTTAGGGTAAGCTGTTGCATAATCGCTATTTCGCACTCGGAGTTCCATGCTGCGGCAGAGAGCTGGGATGCAGCCCTGCTCACGTCCGTTTGTCCCCTCTCACCGCCGGGGCACAGCCTAGTGCGCACACGGTATAGCCTCTGGTAGTCATGCAGGCTGCTCTCAGCCGGTCGGACTCTAAATGTGTGAAAATAAAATGTATATAACGTACTCAAATGTGTTAGTTTTACCAATATTGTTTGTTCATGTGAAATGTTTGTTTATGCATAATGAATTGATGAGAAGGCACATCAAAACGGGGAAATTGCCGTACTCTTTGAGTGTGTGTAAACGTATGTTTTCTCATGCCAATAAAGCCCATTGAATTGAATTGAATTGAGTGTGACTCTGTACCAAATAATAAATTGCCTCAACTGATCGTCTGACCTGTCCTAGATTATAAGCCATGAAAATATTCTGCATTCTTTCCCATTCTGCAGCAAGGGGCGATATAATGCTGTGATTCATTCCACTTTACTGACCGTTTCATTGCCTATATGTCCGATTGTCCGTCATGAGTGACTATACTCGTCGCCATAATATAAGAAAATGTGTGCTGTAACTGCAGACCCGAATAGTTCTGATGATCCTCATGGGGGCTATCCGCAGCCCCGCCTCCCCCCCCCCCAGCGGTGAAAAAAAAGAAGTTGATGTTTTCTCGCGTTTACGCTGATATAATGACGTGAAGCTAGCGGAAAGGCATTTACGTGGATTTCATGTGTCCCGACCTAGAATGCCTGTGATCATTTAATTATACTTCGTACTAGTCTATATATATGATATATAAATGCCGAGTGCACTTGCATGCCTATGCATGCATTCTAGAGGCAAGTCCCATAAGGAAACTGCCCCTGCAAGCGACACCTTTTTATTTATTTATTAGGATATTTCTATAGCATGCGCGATTGCGCTGCTCACTTGACAGCCTTCTCTAGGCTACTCGCAGTGCAACGCGTTGTGAGCTTGTAGATCGGCTCCCGTGGACTCGCGGTGCATGTTAAAAAACAAACTCACAATTATAATAAGAACATAGGCCTACACTTATCTGCATTCTGCACTGTACGAATCCAACGTTGTTTAGTGTTGTTTAGTGAGTCAGTTCTCTGACTGTCGGTGTGTGTGTGTGTGTGTGTGTGTGTATGGAGGGGTATAATATTTGATATACATAAAATGATCACCCATACAAGTTGATCATTATAGCCTAAATAACGCTATGTCAAGTTTCATCATACTTCTGGTGGCTATTTGGAGAGCTCCAAGTTGTGCACGGAGAGAGAGAGAGACCGCCCCCCCATATCGGTGTGTGTGTGAGAGAGAGAGAGAGAGAGAGTGTGTGTGTGTGTGTGTGTGTGAGAGAGAGACAGAGAGAGAGAGAGAGAGAGAGAGAGGGGCGGACACAGGTTAGGCCGGCCGCTAGAGTAGTCACAGGCAGTGATAACGTTACGTGAAGCTCCAGGGCTCCGTGAGCCCTGTTCAGCACTTAGCCGGCTGAGGGCGTGTCAGCGGGGGGGAGACAGATAAGACAAGATAGGTACGATGGAACCCGTCACGCGAAATTGCGATTATGCAACAGTTCACCCTAAAACTTACACGTCAACTCAATATCATTCTAACGAGATTTTCGAGCAAAAAAAATAATTTTTCCACCAAACTTTTACCCAGCTATGAAGCTAAAAGTGACCTCAAAACCACTAGCATGAGTTGATAGCCACCAGGAACGCTAACTCGCAGAGCCCAGAGCCGCTCTGACATTTAGACCAGATACAAGATCAATTTCATTGGTCAAATTGAGCTGGCCCGACTTTACGTCACAATCTAGATGCTAGCGTTAATAGCCTTAATAGCTTCCCGAGGGGCGTGTCATCCCCGCTTTAATGGGTTATCAATGTGCAAACACAGCAGCATGATTTGTGATCTGCTGTGATAGGGAACACAACCACCCTAAAGAGTGGAATGGAGTGTCATAGAAACGGATTCATTGGATATCCAAATGTAAATGTAAATGTTTTCTCATGCCAATAAATGTAATTGAACATTTTGTAATAATTTGCATTGACGCGTTTGAGTTAATTGAGCACAGCTTAGTCATGATGCATAATGTTTATTTAAAAACACATTTAGACGCTGGAAACACATGAGGGGATGTTGTCAGGAGCATGTGGTTATACTATATCTGTTCTGAAACACATGAGGGGATGTTGTCAGGAGCATGTGGTTATACTATATCTGTTCTGAAACACATGAGGGGATGTTGTCAGGAGCATGTGGTTATACTATATCTGTTCTGAAACACATGAGGGGATGTTGTCAGGAGCATGTGGTTATACTATATCTGTTCTGAAACACATGAGGGGTGGAGGGGGGGATTCATATTTTACGGGGGCCAGTTTCGAATTGCAGCCGTCCGTAAGTGCCCTTTGAGAGCAGTAGGAGGAAGGAGTCAGTCAAGGGATTTGCATGTCTTTAGAGCGTTCCACATTTTGGTGGCATATAGGAGCAGAATTAGTCCCTTGTTTGTGCCGAATCTGGGTTGCACATGGTTTGATTGATTGAAATATGTATTAACAGTTTGCAGAATTACAGTACATTTCAAGCACAAACTCAATACAAACTGTGAGAGGACGACCCAATTAAGCATTACACTTGTTTACAACAGGGTCCACATTGTTCAATTCATCAAAACATTTAGAGACATACAAATAGACACTTCTATGTAGTTAAAGAACAGAACAGGAATTCATCATAAAGGAAGCAAAAAGGGAAAAGATACATATACAGTGAGGGGAAATGGGGGGGGGGGGGGGGGGCGGTGGGGGGGGATTCAGATTTTACAGAGGCCAGTTTTGAATTGCAGCCGTCCAGGTGCCCTTTGAGTCTTAATGACTGTTGGTAGGGCGTTCCACATTTTGGTGGCATAGGAGCGAAAATAATTTAGTCCCTTGTTTGTGCCTAATCTGGATGGTTTGTTGAACTCCCTCTGGTGTTGTGGGTGTGGACTTCGTTGACATTAAAGAGAGAGAGAGAGAGAGAGAGAGAGGACAGGCCAGTTCTGATGAGGAAGATTAACGCTGTAGTTTAAACTGTAGTTTTACAATGAGACCACTAGGTGGGGGACAATGACCACATTACATTTAAAAAAAAGATACATAATATGGAAATACAAATCGACATGTATTTTAAAGCAGTGTAACGTATATATTGGGTTTTTTTAAAGGTGGTTGTGTAAGTGCGGTCCGGGGACCCCCAGGGGTCCTTGAGGGAGTTCCAGGGGGTCCCCAGCTAAATGATAGTTTGGAACCAAATGGACCCTTATGGGTCTGTAACTCTGAGAGTGTACAAATGGAACCAAATGGACTGGTTCTATTTGTACACTATCAGAGTTAGATTAACATTGATTTTACAATATAAATTGGGGGTCCCAGAGATAGAAATGCCATTAAATGGGGGGTCCGTAGCCTAAACGCATGTGAAACTGGGGGTCCTTGAAATTAAACGGATTGAGAATCACTGCTAGATACATCAAAATCTTCTCTTGGGGGTCCCTGGCATATATTTTTCAAATGGGGGTCCCTGGCATATATTTTTCAAATGGGGGTCCCTGGCATATCTTTTTCAAATGGGGGTCCCTGGCATATCTTTTTCCAAATGGGGGTCCGTGGGATAATTAGTGTCTATTTGGGGGTTCTTGGCATGAAAAGGTTTGGGAACCAGTGACCTAATCAACATGAGTTATTATAGCGCCTCTCACTTCACACGGGTGTGATTTCTAAAACAACCACAGTGTTGCAGATGCACTTAGTACTGTACTGTAGCAAGCAACTCTGACAATAGTACAGTATTACTGCAGACAGCTACCATTTGGATAGATGCACCAACACAAAGCCAAGTAGCCAGGTGTTTATTAGATGGGGTATAGCTGAGCTGCACCCGCAGTTTCATTAAAGAGGATATTTCCAGAGCACTTCTTAACCTGCCAGTTATATATAGGTAAAGAAACGTTGAATATTATGTATGTGTTTGGTTCCAAACCCCCCCCCCCCCTCCCCCCCCCAGAGAATTACCTGCAGGAAAGTGAAGGCTCGTTTGAGAAATATTAAGAACAATCAAAGCATTGATGTCCAACTCCACTCCTCTCTCTCTCTCTCTCTCTCTCTCTCTCTCCCCACTCTCCCTACCCTCCCTCCCCCTCTCTCTCTCCCTCCCTCCTCCCCCTCTCTCTCTCCCCCATCCCTCTCCCTCCCTCCCTCTCTCTCCCTCCCTCTCTCTCTCAATTTCAATTTCAAAAGGCTTTATTGGCTTGATAAATATGTTCTACATTGCCTCAAGAAGACAGCAGCACTGACTGGCTGCATTTCATCTTTAAATGTATTCATTTAAATTATCCACAGTATTTGAAACAGCTTATGACACCATACACTTCTACACATCAACTTAGACACTGCTCACAGGTTTACTTAATATACCCACATCATCAGTTGGCAAAAAAAACATTTATGTTCAAAGCTCCTTGTGACTGGAACACAATCTATCTACCTGTCCATATTCGTTCAATAACATATTTTCATTTGTTTAAAATAGGGCCGGGACTAATTGCGATTCATTTAGATTAATTAACTACAGATAAATTAATCGCACCTTTTTTTCCACCGCGGAACGTTTCTCACTGGGCGCTTTTCTATAGTACTGAAAACTGGAAATAATAAAAAGTCACCCCATTTTGTGTTGCCTAGAACTGGAGTTCTGACAAAAAACAGTAACAATATGAAGTAAGTACAGCTTTGTGATGTCACTGAGATGTACTTTTCAGACCTCCAGTTCTAGGCAACACAGAATGGGGTGACATTTTATTATTATTTCCACAACAGGTATAATATATTCTACATATATATAAGGTATTAATGACAGTAAAATGTTGAAAATGAGTGGTATCCTGTAGTCACTATTCATTGATTCACTGGGATACCAAAAAACATAAAAATAAAAAAAGGTTTCTCGCTGTTCTCGGGTTGAATATTGATATGCGATTAAAATGCGATTAATCTAGATTAATTAACTACAAAGCCTCTGATTAATTAGATTTTTTTTTTAATCGAGTCCCAGCTCTAGTTTAAAACTGTGCTGTCCTCTCATCTTGAGACTACCTGTTCATGTTTTCACTAATCATCACTGTAGCAGATCCATGATGCAGTGTTAAGCTCCGTTCACATTGAAGAAGCTGCTTTAAAAAGCAGAAGCAGAACTCAGAAAGACGCAGCTTTTTTTTGAGAAAGTGGGCGTGTACAAGGTACCTGTCACTCAAGCTGCCTGGACTGGCTGTCTGGCTTTGAGACGAGAGACGGGCAGTTTGAGCAGATGCGCATTTGAAAGTCTAAAATGTAAAATAGCGACTGTAGAGGAGAAATAATGATATATTTAGTTACATCATAACCTATGTATGGATGAATAAATAATATAATCTTGGTAAACTTGTTTGTAAATAACCGAACGGACCGGATCTCAATCCTCCCCGTCTTCAGTGTTCATGTCTCCCCCCCACACTCCGCTCTCCTCTCCCCCCTAGGCCACGAGCGAAACACTCCGGGCATTGTTTTAAATGGCGGCTCTGTATGTAATGTTAATGTTGATTTAGAAAGAGCATACCGTAGAAATACAATTGTATGTATCCAGCACGTCGTAAAAGCAATTAAAACAGCTTATGTTTACGTGCGATTTCCGGACATTCAGTCCCAAGTCTCCCGTGGAAGGGAGCTCCTATCTCGGCGCTGTCTGAAATGATTCCCTCAAATAAATATATGCGATTGGTTTATCGATTCAGAACGCAGCAAACCAATCACAAAACATGGGCAACATATTGCATAAATAGAGGGGGTACATACAACTGATATAAAGGCTATTCATTATTTTTTAAAGGTATGATTCACGGTGCCCACGTTTCAACAATCAACATACAATGCAGCGACACACACACACACACACGAAAGTGGACCGACTTCTGGACCCTGTGGCCCGGCCCGCGGAGGACCCCCTAAGTTGAGACTGGGTGTCGAGGAGCGTACACCAGTGGTCAACGCCCTGTGCTCAGGGCGAGGTCCCGCGACAAGGGCAATTAATTTTAGTGCGAGGAAACGTCCCGCAAATCGTCTCCGAGCACAGCTCTCCTCGGCGTTCCAGTACTGGGGACTACTGTACTGTGTACTGTGTGTGTGTGTGTGTGTGTGTGTGTGTGTGTGTGTGTGTGTGTGTGGGGGGGGGGGGGGGTACATACAACTGATATAAAGGCTATTAATTATTTATTTTAAAGGTATTGATTGACGGCGCAAAAGCTTCAACATACTACCGAGAGACACACGAGGATCGGCACAGAAACGCGCTGAGAGCGGGCTGCTACTTCCCTCTTCTCGGGGAAGGTTTTGGCGAAAACTCCCGACACAACTATTGTTTAGTTGTTTGTCTATCTATCTATATCTGCTAATTTATCAACCGTGTGTGTGTGCACTGTTTAGTCCACAATCAGCGTCAGCGACGGATAGCGTTCCGGAGAGTTCAGTTCAGTAGTCCATCCATAGCTTCGATGAGAACCGGAGGGGGGGGTGAATGCACGATGACTTGTCCCCAGAAACGTGACACTCGCGACGGCACACGGAACACAACCTGTTTTCACCGCTTCGACAACTTGTTTCTCATATAAACTTTAATTTCTATCACAAAATATGCTATGGTCTTGCCAAATATCCATTCATATTTCATATACAGCCCATATTCAAAAGGTTTATTTTTTAATGCGGACAATTGGGTCGGACAGCTTTCCAGAGGGTTTTCGGTTTTGTAAAATGAGCTCAACTCCGCCTCCTCAAACCACGCTGTGCTCTGATTGGCTACACGCAGATTTTTAAAGCTCCAGCTTTTAAAAGCTGCGTTAAAGTTAAGGTCCGGTGAGCAAAAAAAAAAGCAAAAACAAAAAAAAGCTATTGTTCCAGCTTTTAAACGCAGAAGCTGTTCAGCATAGAGATAACATGGGACCAAGAAGCAGAAGCTAGCTTCTGCTTCTTCAGTCTGAATGGGGCTTAAAGTCTACGTTATGTGAAATGTTGTTTTGTTGCAGTTTTTCTTTTGTTTTTTGTTTTGCTGTTGTTGTTCGTTTATTGTTGTTTATCTAGGAATTGTATTGTTGACGTTTGTTTTGCTGTATGTATGCTTTAAACTAAAGCGTACAACAAAACAAACGTCAACATTGCGCACACAGAAACAACAACAAACAATCCCAACAATAATGAACAACAAGCAAACAATGAAAATAAATTAACAAACATAACAGCAACTTAATGACCCTGTTCAGACAGATATACCTGTCTCTACTGTCCACTGGCTGTCCCTCAGTTGATGACAACTCCACTCCTCTCTCTCTCTCCCCTCCCCCTCCATCTCTCCCTCTCTCCACTCCTCTCTCTCTCCCCTCCCCCCCTCTCTCTCTCCCTCTCTCGCTCTCCACGTCTCCAGTCTTCACCCCCCTCTCTCTCTCTCTCTCCACCGCCTTTTTGATGAATTGAACAAGGTGGACCCTCTTGTAAACAAGTGTAATGCTTTATGTCTGGTGTCGTCCACTCACAGTTTAACAGTCTTTGTATCGAGTTGTGCTTGAAATGTGCTGTAATTCTGCAAACTGTTAATACATACGTCAAACAATAAAAAGAAGAAAAAAAAGAGAGAGACTTTGTTTTTAACCGTCGCACGCAGCCAGCCAGGCAGGCAGCAGATCTACAAGCTCACAGCGCGGCGCGACGCGACGCGCTGTGAGCTTGTAGATCTGCTCTTCTAGTTTGGGAGGAATGAGGAAGTGTCTCGTCCCCTCCCCCTCCTCTCCCAACAGTCAGAAGATCGTTTGGGCGGATCTGTTTTTCTTTTCCTCTGCTCAACGAACAAAGGTACAGGTAGGCTGTGTTATATAAAAGACACTTTTATGCCGTTAGTATGTTGTGTTTACACTTACCCTGTGGTTAACAATAAGCCCACTACTGTGTATACATGTATCTCTGAATATTCAATACTTTACTTTAGTATGTTGTGTTCCAGAGCTAACTTTACCCTGTGATTAACAATAGGCATTATGTATCTCTGAATATTCAATACTTTACTTTCTCTAATACTAAACTAAGCAACAGCTACATTATAGCCTATCCTTAAATACCTTTTTCATAGGCTTTATACAAACGTAACGGACCAAATGAAAGTGTTATCTGAAAGTACCCTTAATTGTTCCAGTTGTCACCAACATGTCCGTAACGAGGCTATACAAGAACACACTGTGGGGGAAAAAAAACTTCTTGTCCGTGGACTTTATTGTCTCCACCAGGCCGAGAGATAGCCATGGTGCAACTGCCCCCTGTTTTACGCGATCGCTACATTTACAGTCCAAACGACGTATATAAACATTCCGATTTCAAATATAAAGTACTCGCCACATGTGCCACGGGTGTTAGAAATGTGCTGGCACAGCGATTAGCATCGCTGCATCCCGCGTTGTTTAATAAAAAAGCATTTTTATCCGAGCTGTTATTTTGCCATTGGCTTTCAACTACGCGCCCCTATCGGTCGGGAGGAGGGTGGCACTCGGTGTGTTCGATATAGGCACGCTGACCGCCCTGCCCAATCCTGCTACCCTAATAGACAGGGGTGCATGAGCACCTGGCCGTTCATTCGTGCTCTATCTCCGACCAAGCCACACTTCCACCACACATCTCTCTATGCAAAATAAAACCTGCACACTCCCACAAAAGACATAGACTACATTGCATTCGCCAAAAATGTCTTCTTTACTGTTTAAATATTACTTTTCTGAAACACGCTATTCTTGCTCAACCTCAACAGCCTACGTCAGAATCGTCATGTTGGCGTCTACTACGCCAACTACGTTCACTTAATGGGGCCAGTCCTTCACAGTGACACACGCGTTAGATCAACCACGCGACCGGGATGGTTTCTACCCCTCAATGTCGTGCCTACTCTACACTGCCATCCGAAGGCCCCTCCCCCTTTCACTGCTCCTGTGTGTGACCTGTGAACTACTCTCTGACTGCACTGTGGCTTGATTTATATGTGCGAGGTTGAAATGTAATGCACATAAATTAATTATAGGTCCAGCAAGCAAATCATGATTGTCTGTTTGTGCTCAATAGGTCACCATCACATTCCGATTTTAGGTGTTGTGTTTTCTATGACATTTATTTGGGCCAGTAGTTTCATATCTATCCTTTTTCCGACCAACACAGAACATGCTAACGGTGTTAGCGCGTTAGCATCCATCTTGCTTTTCATTTATATGTGCGAGGTGGAAATGTAATGCACATAAATTAATTATAGGTCCAGCAAGCAAATCATGATTGTCTGTTTGTGCTCAATAGGTCACCATCACATTCCGATTTTAGGTGTTGTGTTTTGTATGACACTTTGGCCAGTAGTTTCATATCTATCCTTTTTCCTTTGACCAACACAGACCATGCTAACGGTGTTAGCGCGTTAGCATCACACAGCTTACAGCGTCAGTGTTGCATGAATACTTTCAACCATGACAATGCCGACTACTTTTGCTACACACACTTCCCAAGGATTATGGAGATGTCTTTATTTTTTTTTTAAGGTTGAGAAATGAAATAATTATGGTCGTTTCTAATCTCAGCATTTCACAAGAGAAAGACGTGGATGCCTTTCGCTGCGCTGTTGGCGTTGCCATGTCTCATAGAAACAAGTAAATAGGTCTTTAAAAAGAATCCCAAAACAAGCGCATATAACAGGGGTCTGTAACCTATTTTAAATGAAGTGCCATGTTTTTATTTTCTAGATAGTGAGTCAGCCACAAGCTCACATCACAACAATAATCCATGTAATAATCACAATAACAATACTAATAATAATAATCATAATAATCCTGCTACCCTAATAGACAGGGGTACATAAGCACATGGCCGTTTATCCAACAGCTTTCTCCGACCCAACCACACTTTCACCACACATCTCTATATGCAAAATAAATTCGGCACACTCCCAGAATACATATAGGCTACATTTCATTGAAAGAAATGTCTTAATTACTGAATAAATATTACTTTTGTCAACCACGCCATTGTTGCTCAACATCACCAGCCTACGTCAGAATCGTCATGTTGGCGTCTACTACGCCAACTACGTTCACTTATTGGGGCCAGTCCTTCACAGTGACACACGCGTTAGATGAACCACGCGACCGGGATGGTTTCTACCCCTCAATGTCGTGCATTTGCTGCGCCCTTCTAATGCTGCGCCACGCCTACTCTATACTGCTCCATGCGACTCGAACAGCGTCAGCAGCAGCAGCTCCGAGCCTCCGTCAGAAAGGCTGCCCACAGCACTGCACAGCCCCACACCCAAATTAATCGAATGAATGAATAAGGCGCTTATATCGCTATTGCTCAGTGGATGGGACATTTACATTAAAAGCAATCGGATGGACGCGTGGATAACGGCATGGTTGTGTGCAATCGGAGGGAAAGCTTCCATAATCCATATAGCTTCCATGCTAGCTGCTTCAGACACAGGGGAGGGGAGGGAGAAATAGTGCGAAATAGCGCTTATGCAACAATTACCCTAAAACACAAACACCTCAACTCGATGTCATTGTGAATAAGAATTTCGAGCGAAATAATAATTTTTGGAAGGACACTTTCACCCAGTATGAAGCTAAATGTGGAAGCCGTGTGTGTCACACCAAAACGGCTGACCTATAGAATCCTGTAACCAGCCTCTCGCACTGCCTGCGAGTTGGCTCCGTCTAAGGCTCCGTCTTATGAGCAAATTTAGAACTTCCGGTCTGACAGCTAGCAGATTTAAGACATCCGGTTGCTTTCAGAATAAAATAAGATTATTTAATTTGTTAATTAAATAATTTTTACATTACATTATTAGTATTATTATTACATTACAGTTATTGTAAAGACACACATTATGTTTCTGTGTAAAAATAAGTAATTAAATAACATAAAAAAGTTATCTAAATGGATAAATGCTATTCACTGGAGTGCATGGACTTTATAAAGTGGACACTGGACAAAAGACGGCTCCGCCAGGCAACTATCTGGACATACCCACGCGTTTGGGAAGATGTCCTCTACCACCCCACAGTCTCCGCTAAGCGGGAGAGGTGTAAAATTCACAGCAGCAGAGCTTCTACTGGGGTCAATGCAAAAAAATGTACCGTTTCCGGACCCAGAATGGACACTGGACAAAGAGGCCTCCGCGAGGCAACTATCTGGACATACCCACGCGTCCGGGGAGATGTCCTCTACCACCCCACAGTCTCCGCTAAGCGGGAGAGGTGTAAAATTCAGAGCAGCAGACCTTCTATTGGGGTCAACACTCAAAAAAGTGCCGTTTCCAGACCCAGAATGGACACTGGACAAAGAGGCCTCCGCGAGGCAACTATCTGGACATACCCACGCGTCCGGGGAGATGTCCTCTACCACCCCACAGTCTCCGCTAAGCGAGAGAGGTGTAAAATTCAGAGCAGCAGAGCTTCTACTGGGGTCAATGCAAAATAAATTACCGTTTCCGGACCCAGACTGGACACTGGACAAAAGACGGCTCCGCGAGGCAACTATCTGGACATACCCACGCGTCCGGGGAGATGTCCTCTACCACCCCACAGTCTCCGCTAAGCGGGAGAGGTGTAAAATTCAGAGCAGCAGACCTTCTATTGGGGTCAACACTCAAAAAAGTGCCGTTTCCAGACCCAGAATGGACACTGGACAAAGAGGCCTCCGCGAGGCAACTATCTGGACATACCCACGCGTCCGGGGAGATGTCCTCTACCACCCCACAGTCTCCGCTAAGCGAGTAAATGGGTGCTTATATTTCTATGTGAAATGTGGTGATGCTGGCATCACAATAGATGCCAGCATCACGCTGCCTCCGTCTAATAAGCACATTTACAACTTCCTGTTTGGAAACCGAAACAGATGCTTCTGACATTTGCCTGTGCGTGCTTAATCGTTGTACTTCTGAACACATTTCCCAAATCTCAGTGATTTATCCACACATCGCTCTGTGTGTGTGTGTGTGTGTGTGTGTGTGTGTGTGTGTGTGTGTGTGTGTGTGTGTCGCGTCGCCCTCCAGCTGCAATTGCGAGTGTGCGCTGTGTGCAGGGCACACTACTGAGTTTAAAACCACAGCTGAAACATGAAGTGGAGTCTGTCAATTCCCGCAATTTCCTTCTTCCCATATTGCGCTGCAACGACACTAGGATTGAGCCCCCCGAAGGGGGGCGAAATTCTAGTACAGACTAATAGGCGAGTGCGCTCCCGGTGTGCAACTGTGGATTTCCCAAACCAACCCCGTTTGAGAAAGGTAGCCGGGGCGCTCGGATAAAAATGCTTTTTATTAAACAACGCGGGATGCAGCAGTGCTAATTGCTGAACCAGCAAATGTCTAACACCCGTGGCACATGTGGCGAGGACTGTATATTTGAAATCGGAATGTTTATATACACGTTTGGACTGTAAATGTAGCGATTGCGTAAAACAGGCTGCAGTTGTGTGTGTGTGTGTGTGTGTGTGTGTGTGTGTGTGTGATGCCTGATGCCTGTTGCTGCTGTGGCCATAAATGATCATGGGCTGTATTTTGCGTGTCTTAAGTACCAGGTCTTATTCCCTAACTTGAGTAAACTAAAGACCTGGAGGCGTGATCAATGCTCTTTGGCCACTCAGAATAGCCAAATGGCATTGATCACGCCTCCAGGTCTTTAGTTTACTCAAGTTAGGGAATAAGACCTGGTACTTAAGACACGCAAAATACAGCCCCAAGTCTCTTCCTCTGCACAGTTAAAACATGGCGTGCCCCAAGGTTCAATTCTTGGTCCCATTTTATTTTCTTTATACATGCTTCCACTTGGTGTTTTAATCAGTCATTTTAATCAAGTGTCTTACCACTGTTATGCTGACGACACCCAGCTGTATTTTTCTTTTAAACCCTCTGATCATAGCAAATTGTCTATTTTAAAAAAAAATGTCTGTCTTCCATTAAAGACTGGATGGCAGAAAGTTTTCTCCAATTAAACCCGGACAAAACTGAAGTCCTTATCATAGGCCCAGATACTATATGCAATGACATAAAGCAGTCCCTGGGTCCTTCATCTGCACACTTCACAAAAGTGTCAAAAAACCTAGGAGTGTTATTTGACCAGCAAATGAATTTTGAGCCACATGTTAAAAAAGTGGTTCAAACCTGTTTCTTTCAGCTTAGAAACATTTCCAAAATCAAGTCGCTTTTAACCCCTCGAGATCTGGAACAACTTATTCATGCTTTTATTTCTTCCCGGCTGGACTATTGCAACTCATTATTCACTACCCTCAGTCGCTCTTCAACACATCGCCTCCAGTCGGTGCAGAATACAGCTGCCAGACTTTTAACGAACACTTTTAGAAGGTCTCATATCACCCCGGTCCTTGCTGCTTTACACTGGCTTCCAATTGACTGCAGAATTGTTTTTAACATTTTATTAATCACTTTTAAAGCTCTCCATGGGCTGTCTCCCAGGTACATAACTGAACTTTTAGTGCCCATATCAAATGTGAGAACTCTGAGGTCTTCAGGTAAAGACCTGCTCAAACACAAGACTGAGAACTAAAGGCGATAGAGCTTTTGAAGTTGTAGCCCCTACCCTATGGAATTAATTACCCCTTTCCCTAAGGAGGGCAGAATCTGTCGAGACGTTCAAAAAGCTGCTAGAAACCCATTTGTTTAAAAAGCACTTTTGTCTGTAATATTGTCTATATGGTACTGTATGTTTATATATATATATATATTTGTATTATTACTCTGTCATTGTGTTTTCGTTTTATTGTTGATCTATGTGTTGCTCTTGTTTTATTTCATTTTATTTATTGTACAGCACCTTGTGACATTTGTTTTGAAAGGCGCTTTATAAATAAAATGTACCTTACCTTACCGTACCTGTTACCAGCTAATCTCCGGTCAATGCCAAATTTTGCACACACACTCCCTGGATGCCAATGATGGACTTCTGGCCCCAATTGTCCAGAAAGGCCTGTTATAGCGCCACCAGGAGGCCGACTTTTGAAAAACACATTGTTTTATATTACTCCTCCAAAGGATACCTTAACTATTATTACAAGTTAAAGATGGTGCCGTATTAAAGGACCACTTCACCACTTTTCAACCTATCTTCATATAATAGGTCCTCACTAATAATTTAAAAAAAAATCTACTCGGTCTGTGTCTCATAGGAGGGCTGTGGGCAGTTCAGAAACCGTCTTCCAGTGACATCATCGATGGGGAAAACAAGCTAATAGAAACTGCAGGCTTTCTAGTCCTGAAAAGTTTTCAATGCGAAAATGGAAGCCATCGTTCTCACGATAATTAAAATATAAACATTTTTGTAAAAAAAATCTTGTTTAAAAAAAATCTGCCTAATGATGACATCACTGGAAGACTGTTTCTAAACTGCCCACAGCCCTCCTATGAGACACAGACTGAGTAGAAAATAATTGTGCCATTTTATCATGATTATTAGTGCGGACCTATTATATGAAGATAGGTTGAAAAGTGCCTAACCTGACAATGCTCTAATTGTATATGCAGGAGGATGAAAAGAGGGCAATATTGTTTTTCCCCATAGGACACTGAGGACACTGAGGACAGGGCCACGTCTAGTCAGTCAGATTTACATTAACAACTGTCTTTAAGTGCCTTCCAGACTTTATGCCCCCAACAACCTGGCCTAGCAGAGACCTTTCTGGTTTAATGTGTTTTAAATCCATAGTGCTATGATTATGAGAGATGTGTGACCAGTGGCTGTAGATTCAACATGGATTAAAATGATTCACTAAATATTGTTCTCCTCCTCTCTTTTCTACCAGGAGTCATCAGGAGATGAGCAGCACTGCATGGAGCCAGAGGAGAATGTCCCATTCATTTAGCTTCAGATAGATAGATAGTACTTTATTGGCAGTTTTAAAACTAATCACAACAATTTGTGATTCATTAGGAAAACACCAACGTGGACCATACACTAAAAAAGGCCGTAGCTTGTTTTCTTTGTACAAGACTACACGGTTTAAATTGACATAATATTGAAGGAACTACACCAACACTTTAAAAACTTTTACTCAGTAAAAGGTTGAATACGGGTGTTTTACTAACGGGGGACTTTGCCCACCACTGATTGTTCTACAGGAGCATAAAGCATAAAGCATAGCTTTACAGGCAAGTCCAAAGTACTCAGTCCTAACTTAGTCTACTGACTACTAAGTCTACTGTATATAGATTGAGGAACTGTTCAATAATTGACAGGAGGCACGCCATCTTGACAGGTTTTGTATAATTGCTGTCAATGGTGTGACGTCGTCAACTTCTCTTTACTAAATACTGGATTGTTACGACATTTGACTGTAGCTGATAATACAATATATCACTATGGATAAAATGAGTGGGAGTTCTGCTTCTGGCGCCTCATCGCTGACCTCTAGTGACGAAGACGAGCCGACCGATGAAAGGTTTGAATTGACTCATTTCTCATGCGTGTTTATTTACAGATGCGTTGCGCGTCGTTACCGATGTAGCGCAACGCTGCTTTTTTGTTGTGCATATCCAAATAATAATAATGGGTTTTTTTTATTTTTATCGTTGGCTGTCAATTTTAAAACGTAAAAGTAACAAATTTGAATCAGGCACTGGGTGGCATAATATGCCGACTAACGTAAACCTGGACGAGTCCTCCAGCTCCTCAAGGACATTATTGTATTAACCCATTCTGACCTGAGATCAGATTCTAAAAATGTCTTCTACATCCTGACAGTTTTCATTCTGACCTGAGATCAGATTCTAAAAAATGTCTTCTATACATCCTGACAGTTTTCCATTCTGACCTGAGATCAGATTCTATAAAATGTCTTCTACATCCTGACAGTTTTCCATTCTGACCTGAGATCAGATTCTAAAAATGTCTTCTACATCCTGACAGTTTTCCATTCTGACCTGAGATCAGATTCTAAAAATGTCTTCTATGTCAGTCGCTCTTCGATCTTTCAAATATAGCAGACCTACAAGCTCACAGAGCGCTGCAGTATTGATGTAATAGAGCAGGGGTGGGTGTGCAACTTGGATGATGGAGAGGAGCCACTATGTTTCCACACTAACTGCCTATAGGGCCATATATTGGGCTACATTCCCACACTAACTGCCTATAGGGCCATATATTGGGCTACATTTCCACACTAACTGCCTATAGGGCCATATATTGGGCTACATTTCCACACTAACTGCCTATAGGGCCATATATTGGGCTACATTCCCACACTAACTGCCTATAGGGCCATATATTGGGCTACATTCCCACACTAACTGCCTATAGGGCCATATATTGGGCTACATTTCCACACTAACTGCCTATAGGGCCATATATTGGGCTACATTTCCACACTAACTGCCTATAGGGCCATATATTGGGCTACATTCCCACACTAACTGCCTATAGGGCCATATATTGGGCTACATTCCCACACTAACTGCCTATAGGGCCATATATTGGGCTACATTTCCACACTAACTGCCTATAGGGCCATATATTGGGCTACATTTCCACACTAACTGCCTATAGGGCCATATATTGGGCTACATTTCCACACTAACTGCCTATAGGGCCATATATTGGGCTACATTTCCACACTAACTGCCTATAGGGCCATATATTGCTGTTGTAGCAAAAATAGCCGATCTACAAGCTCAACACGCGTCACGCTGCGACGCGTCTTGCGTCTTTCGAATTGAAATCTTGAATTTTTGCTATTTTTGAATTGGAATCCTGAAAATTAACATTTTCATGTCATTTGAAATGCCTTTTCATTATACTTGTGTTGAAGCAATGAGCCACTAGTTCAGACATGGTCATGTTTGCATGTTGTGGAATTGTTGCCACATTAAGTGAAGGTGGGGGGGCCGCATGTGGCCCCCGGGCCGCCAGTTGCCCACCCCTGTAATAGCGGGTATGCACGTGACATCATCGTACCTGGAAGTTATAATGCGGGAACGCCCACTGAGTGTCGGGGGGGGGGGGGGGGGGGGGGGGAAACTACTTCCTGGCCTCGAGAGCACATGCATCCAATCAGAAAAGTCCTCTCTGATTGCATTAAACTATGTTAAACGTTGCAGCTGTTACGAAAAGCTTGTATACAGAGGGTATGTGCGTGACTGACTGGGCGTGACGCTCACTGAGTGGCGAAAAAAACTACTTTCCTGGCCTCGACAGCCCGTTCATCCACACAGAAAAGTCCTGTCGCATTGCATTAAACAACATTAAACAACGTTAAACTCACTTTGGCTGTTGCTTTGCCACTCGATGTGCCATTCACTTTAACCCCTTTTGGTGTCGGCACCATGTTATGCTTTAGCTATTGATCAATAGCAGATCTACAGGCTCGTAGCGCGCCACCGAGTGGGCGCGCTACGAGCCTGTAGGTCTGCTATTATTGAACAATCGAAGAACGACTGACATAGAAACAGAAAACTGTCAGGATGTAGATGGATAGATGGCTTTATTGTCATTCAGCAGATACATAAAATGCATAAGAGAACGAAATGTCGTTTCACTGGCTTTTAGTATGCTAGTTAAAAGAGAGCTAAAATACTATTAAAATCTAAAATCCACTTAAAAACAAATAAATCTAAATAAATTAAAAAGCACCATCAGTTCATTGAGAGACAGATATTGCACAACAGGAGTCCTTATAGCAGCATATAGGGTCAAAGGTCAAGGGATATTGCACTTGTTCAAAAGTCTGATGGCTTGGGGGGGAAAAAGCTCTAGAAAGATTTTTGTAGAATCTGATCTCAGGTCAGAATGGGTTAAGCATGCGCATTCCTTCTCTTATCCTCTTTTTCTATCTGCAAAGTTTTTGTTGCAGTAAGTAGAAAGATCGCCACACGTGTAAATAAATGTATTTATGGATATAGTCAGGTAGTCACATAATGATATCTATATAATAATATCTTAGTCATAATAATATATTGCTTTCATCCCCACAGAGAGAAGACACCGGAACCGAAGACACCCAGTCAAACTACTAGTGGACACGGTAAGACTGGACAAATCACCACAGCTCCTTAGCTAAGGTGATAAATCACCTTAGCTAAGGTGATAAATCACCGCAGCTCCTTAGCTAAGGTGATAAATCACCTTAGCTAAGGTGATAAATCACCGCAGCTCCTTAGCTAAGGTGATAAATCACTGCAGTTCCTTAGCTAAGGTGATAAATCACTGCAGTTCCTTAGCTAAGGTGATAAATCACCACAGCTCCTTAGCTAAGGTGATAAATCACTGCAGTTCCTTAGCTAAGGTGATAAATCACCGCAGCTCCTTAGCTAAGGTGATAAATCACTGCAGTTCCTTAGCTAAGGTGATAAATCACCACAGCTCCTTAGCTAAGGTGATAAATCTCCTTAGCTAAGGTGTTTGTCCGATTGGGCCTTTTGGCTCAAAGGCTTTCTTTCAGGGAAGAAACCAAAAATCACACCCATGTGAAGTGAGCGGTGCTAATATAGTTATATAAAGTCCTAACTCGTGTTGCTATGATTGGGTGACGTAATGGTGATGGTAAAACACACGGTGTCAAAACGAACATTAAATTATCTTTATTGTTATTAATGGCATTTAATGTTTGTGTTTAGGGGACAAGATAACCCAAAAATGTTCCCTTCATTGTCAGTAGCGTTTTTAAAACAAACACAGGGAAGACATATTTGAATTGTAAAGGCTTTTCAAAGAGAGGACTCCAGTGAGGGAGATGGGGTGAAGCTCTTTCCAACGCGTGGTGATGATGACAGTAACTCAGGTCGTCTCGTTGAGTGCATTTAAAAAATGTTTTATTTTGCTTGCAGGGGGTGGATAAGGCATGACATAAACCGGGTACTTAAACTTTAACTTAAACAATAATAATAATAATAATAAAACTTTATTTGTATAGCACCTTTCATGGCACCTTTCAATGCAGCTCAAAGTGCTTTACAGAAAAATGGAGAATAAAAGAAAAGCAAGGCAACGACATTAAAAACAAGCAGTAATGCAATACAGTGAGGACATGAATAACAAAAATAAAAGATCAATCAAAAGCAATGTTGTAGAAGTGGGTCTTGAGCTGAGCTTTAAAAATGTCTACAGAGGCTGCCTGACGAAGGTACAGTGGGAGCTTGTTCCATGCCGACGGCCCGTAGAAGCAAAAAGCTGCTTCCCCGTATTTTTTAGTTGCCATTTCTTTTGGCAAAGCGAGCAGGCCAGCAGTGGAAGACCTTAGGGGGGGGGCGGTTTGGGACCTTGTGATGCAAAATAAACGCAAAATGCAAAATAAACAAAGGATAACTCAAAACAACTGAAAACAAACAAAACACGCACGGTTGAAAAACTGTGTGGCTTCCCCGTGACGTTTCCCAAAATCCCTGCTGCCGTGCACCTGTGATTGGTTGAACCCGCCTATGCCCAGGTTGTCATAGCAACTTCACAAGAACTTAACCACAATATAAAATCATCAAATTGGCTACGACATGAATATTATAACCACACCTGGAGGTCATGATAGAGCGGTCATGGTTCCCAAACTGTGGTGCGTGCACCCCTTGTGGTGCGCCTTCTAGGGGGTGTGCGACATGAAAAGACTAATGGTGGTGCTATGGTTTTATTTTAAAAATATTAACATATTATGCCAATATAATAGGCAGGTATATGCAGAATATAGCCTATGCTGCAGTATATGCCATATTCAGGTTCATATATGTGGATAAATAGGAAATATATGTCTCTATATAGCTTATGCAACTTCTGTTTAGATGGTTCTGTTATGACTTCTCCTCTGCATGCTGTAGTGTTTAGATGGTTCTGTTATGACTGCATGTTGTAGTGTTTAGATGGTTCTGTTATGACTGCATGCTGTAGTGTTTAGAATGGTTCTGTTATGACTTCTCCTCTGCATGCTGTAGTGTTTAGATGGTTCTGTTATGACTGCATGCTGTAGTGTTTAGATGGTTCTGTTATGACTGCATGTTGTAGTGTTTAGATGGTTCTGTTATGACTGCATGCTGTAGTGTTTAGAATGGTTCTGTTATGACTTCTCCTCTGCATGCTGTAGTGTTTAGATGGTTCTGTTATGACTTCTCCTCTGCATGTTGTAGTATTTAGATGGTTCTGTTATGACTTCTCCTCTGCATGTTGTAGTATTTAGATGGTTCTGTTATGACTTCTCCTCTGCATGTTGTAGTATTTAGATGGTTCTGTTATGACTTCTCCTCTGCATGCTGTAGTATTTAGATGGTTCTGTTATGACTGCATGTTGTAGTGTTTAGATGGTTCTGTTATGACTTCTCCTCTGCATGCTGTAGTGTTTAGATGGTTCTGTTATGACTTCTCCTCTGCATGCTGTAGTGTTTAGATGGTTCTGTTATGACTTCTCCTCTGCATGCTGTAGTGTTTAGAATGGTTCTGTTATGACTTCTCCTCTGCATGCTGTAGTGTTTAGATGGTTCTGTTATGACTTCTCCTCTGCATGCTGTAGTGTTTAGATGGTTCTGTTATGACTTCTCCTCTGCATGCTGTAGTATTTAGATGGTTCTGTTATGACTGCATGCTGTAGTGTTTAGATGGTTCTGTTATGACTGCATGCTGTAGTGTTTAGATGGTTCTGTTATGACTGCATGCTGTAGTGTTTAGATGGTTCTGTTATGACTGCATGCTGTAGTATTTAGAATAGACCCTAGAGAACATGCTAATATGGCTGCTAAATAAGAACGGTTTCCCCTATCAGCTAGCATATGCTACTTGTAACGTGTGTGTGTGTGTGTGTGTGTGTGTGTGTGTGTGTGTGTGTGTGTGTGTGTGTGTGTGTGTCCACACAGACTGTAGGACAGTGGTTCTCATAGTGGGAGTTCCAGCTACATTATAGATACCAAGTGGACCCTAAAGGGTCTGTAACAGAGAGTGCAAAAATTGACTCTCAAAATAGATTTTATAATAGAAATTAAAAAATAAAAATTGGGGTCCCAGAGATAGAAATGGAAAGAAAGACAGTCAGCTGTACACGGTCAACATTACAGATTACAGTACCATTATAAGTAGGCCTACAAGGAATGGCAATGAAATCAAATTGGGTAAAAAAAAAAGGGGGGTAAAATATTAATTTTGAAGGAGTATTCATTTTTATTGTCTTTATTGTTAGTTACAACAACATGCCTAAAATAACTTGAAGCTACATTTGTAAAGTAATTGCAAAAAGGTGCCACAATCCGATTAATCGTTTAAATAATCGCCCGATGAATCGATTATGAAAATAATCGTTATGTTGCAGCCCTAGTGCCAGATAGATTTCAGCCGTCGCATTTATTAACGTCAGAACGAAATGAAGGAAGGATCAGCTGTTTGCGATCACTTTATAAATGCCGTGGCGACGTGGGTTTACTACGAAACCTGCACTCGAATCTGTGGCAGATTTTACACTGAATTGATAAATGAGGGCCATTTATCTGCCACAGATTTATCAATTCAGTGTAAAATCTGCCACAGATTGGAGTGCAGGTTTTTCGTAGTACACCCACGTCGCCACGGCATTTATAAAGTGATCGCAAACAGCTGATCCTTCCTTAATTTCGTTCTGACGTTAATAAATGTGACGGCTGAAATCTATCTGGCACGCCCTATGAAATCAAGCCTCGCCCTCGTTTTTGCGACTGAACAACTGCAGTACGACCTTGGAAACCATGGTTGCATCAAGTCAAGCCTTCCTTGCCTTTGCTGACCGCCTCACCCCCCTCTCATACACACAGACGCATGCACGCACATGCAACTTGCAAGCAACTGTCACTGTGTGTTAGTTTATGCAATTATTCAAATTAAACAAAATTAGTGAACGAAAACCTGTGAACCTGTGATTATGTGAAGCATTACCGGTATGCGCTCAGAATGCAAAACACTATTTAAATAACTTAAAGTATTGTTTTTAATTGCGCGATTTAAAAAAGCTTGCACACTTGGTAATATCCTACCAATTTCATATGACATGCCTTTACAAAATATATTTCTTTCACATGTATAGCCTATTATTAGTTTTATACATTTTAGGAGTGAAAACACATGTTTAGATGCCTGTGACAGCCTCTCAGCTGGTCAAACAACAGCAACGCCGTTCTACGACAGAAAAACAGCCGAGGACAAAGCGTACGACAGCTCCACGAGCAGACGTGACTTTTGTCAAGTTCAATCTTTGGCGGAAATGGTAAATCCCGAAAATGTCGGTAATTGTCGGCGTGCACCCATATTTTGGCGTACGGCACGGTTGATAAATGAGGGCCATAGTGACTATGTTTAGAGTACCAGTAGGGGCAAAAGCGGCGCTGTTGTGCCAGAAACGGAGAGAGAGAGAGAGAGAGAGAGATAGTGTTGCACTGTTGCCTGCTAATTACAGAGAGAGACAGACAGACAGAAAGTTGCAACACTCAGTTCACACGGGTGTGACTTTTTTAAATAACGTGTTTAAAAATGAATCGTTACATTTCCTGTACAGGTCTTTAAAATGTATTCCTTCTCTCCTCATATCAGATGTCCGTCTGCCGGAGGATCTAATGGTCTATAGGGTCACTCTGGACAGTCTCGATGGGGCGACGTACGTCTCTCAAGTGCCCTCCTACCTCTGCAACATCTACACAGACCTCCACCTATCAGCGGGAGGGAGTGATGAACGGGTTAATCAGCAACATGACGTGTGGCATCTTGAGACCGCCTCCAAAATGAAGACCCTCCATGACGTCCTAATCAAGTGCCGTGCCGTCTTTAAGACCCTCCTCCCTGACAGAGACACACCCAGCAGCAGAGTTCTGACCAATGGCGTCGCTGGCATCGGGAAGACATTCAACGTGCGTAAGTTCGCTCTGGACTGGGCGAGAGGTTTGGAGAACCAAGACATAGATCTCCTGGTTCCCTTCTCATTCCGGGAGCTGAACTTGGTCCGAGATGAGCAGCACAGTCTTCTCTCACTGATCCATGTTTTCCATCCAACGTTAGAGAAGGTCACAGCAGAGCAGCTCGCTGCCTGGAAAGTTGGCTTCATCTTCGATGGTCTCGATGAAAGCAGGTTTCCGCTGAAATTCGAGAACATCGACGTCGATTCTGACGACTTCGACAACAATGACGTCGTCTCTGATGTCACGGTGACATCATCGGTGGGCCTGCTGCTGACGAACATCATCAAGAAGAATCTGCTCCCCTCGGCTCTCTTCTGGATAACCAGCAGACCTGCAGCAGCCAATCAGATCCCTCCTGAATGCGTTGACATGGTGACAGAAATGCGAGGGTTCACAGACCCCCAGAAGGTGGAGTTCTTCAGGAAGATGTTCAGTGACGATAGGAAGCTGGCCAGCACCATCATCTCACACGTGAAGACATCCAAGAGCATCCACATCATGTGTCACATCCCAGTCATCTGTTGGATGACCGCTACCGTTGTGGAGGACCTGGTGAAGACGGGCAAGAGAGGACAGCTGCCCAAGAACCTGACCGGGATGCTCAGCCACTTCGTCTCGCTCCAGTTAAGGAGTACGAAGTGTGGCGAGACTCAGGGCGTGAAGAGAAAGGAAAAGAAAAAGAAGAGAAACAAAAAAGACAGAATCAGAGAAAAAAGAAAAAGGGAGACTGATGTTGACGTTGTTGTCGATGATGATGTTGTTGTTGTCGATGATGTTGTCGTCGTTGAAGGGAATGCTCTTCTGAAGCTGGGCCAGCTGGCGTTTGACCATCTGGAGGAAGGCACCGTCATGTTCTACCAAGAAGACCTGGAAGAGTGTGGTCTCGATGTGAACCACGCCGCGCTGTACTCGGGGGTGTGCGCGGAGATCTTCAAAGAAGAGACCGTTCAATCCCAGAGAAAGATCTACAGCTTTGTTCATCCGAGCATCCAGGAGTTCCTGGCTGCAGTCTACCTGTTCCACTGTTTCACACAGGAGAACATGGAGGCAGTGAAGACATTCCTGGGAGTTGATGTCAGTTCCTTGGAGGACCTCCTGCTGAGAGCCATCGCAAAAGCCCTGAAGAGTAAGAACGGCCACCTGGACCTCTTTGTCCGCTTCCTTCATGGCCTCTCGCTGGAGTCCAACCAGAGTCTGTTAGGAGGCCTGCTGGGTCACACAGAGAACAGTCCAGAGGAGATCCAGAGAGTCATCAACAACCTGAAGGAGATGAAAAATGAGAATGGGAGTCTCTCTCCTGACAGATTCATCAACATCTCCCACTGTCTGGTGGAGATGAACGACCTCTCGGTACATCAGGAGATCCAACGGTACCTGAAGTCAACGGACAGATCAAAGACAGAACTGTCTGAGAGCCAGGCTTCAGCTCTGGCCTTCACGCTGCTGACGTCAGAGGAGGTTCTGGAGGAGTTGGACCTGCACCAATACAACACCACGACATGGGGGAAGAACTGTCTGATCTCTGCTGTGAGAAACAGCAGAAAGGCTCGGTTAGTAGTCATGTGATCATGTGAATAGAAAACCTGTTAGAATAGAATGAAACTGACTGACTTTCATAGTTCTGACTAGTTCTGACTTTCAAGATCCATCGATCATAGAAGTTACACTGTAGTATTAATACAGATTATCTGTCTTTCACTTTTATGTTTTCTGGTTCCCTATTCTTATATGACCTGTCAATATCTGACCAACTAGACTGTTCTCATATGACCTGTCAATATCTGACCAACTAGACTGTTCTTATATGACCTGTCAATATCTGACACAGTTAATTTCCTTGAACATTAACTTGATCTAATCTGTATTGATGATCGCTGATTTTACAGACTTGTTGGCTGTGACATCCAAAAGCCAGAATGTGAGATCGTGGCTTCAGCTCTGAGCGCTAATCCTTCACACCTGAGAGAATTGGACCTCAGTTATAATGACCTAAAGGATCCAGGCGTTGACTTCATCTCTAATGCGTTGATGAGTCCAAACTGTCACCTGGAGATACTGAGGTCAGTCTATTATGAATAAAGTTGACATCATGGTATCTCACACTGATTAGAATACTCACTCTCGCATCACAATGTACAGTAAATGTGAACTAATGAGTTACAGTGATTACAGTATGTGGAGCCATGTTGACATTCCTGCCTGCCTTCTCTTTCCATCTCTTGGGGTCTTTACTCCAAAACCGTGATATTCACTCCAGATATTTCATGTGTAATTACAGACTTGCTGGCTGTACCTTCACGCAGGGGACAGGACTTGAAATTATGCTCTCAGCTCTCAGCACTAATCTTCTCCATCTGAGAGAATTGGACCTCAGTTTCATCTGCCTGCAGGAAGTACAACTGCTCCTGCTCTGTGGTCTGCTGCAGAGTCCACAGAGTAGACTGCAGATCGTGAGGTAAAGAACGCGTGTTCTCTCTGTGTGGATCGCCACTTGAACATCAACACAGCACTCTGTTATTAAATGTGTATTTCTCTGTGCAGGTTGTCAGGCTGTGGAGTCACAGAGAACGGCTGTTCTTATCTGGCTGAAGCTGTGACCACCAACCCCTCCTCCCGGCTGAAACAGCTGGACTTGAACTTCAGCCACATAAGCAGGTGGGCTCTGAAGAAGCTGACTGCTGTTCTGGAGACTGTCAAGTGAGTCCACTATAAGAATGTCTGTTGGTCAGTAGACTAGAGGACTGTGTCCATGTTGGTCAGTAGACTAGAGGACTGTGTCCATGTTGGTCAGTAGACTAGAGGACTGTGTCCATGTTGGTCAGTAGACTAGAGGACTGTGTCCATGTTGGTCAGTAGACTAGAGGACTGTGTCTGTTGGTCAGTAGACTAGAGGACTGTGTCCATGTTGGTCAGTAGACTAGAGGACTGTGTCTGTTGGTCAGTAGACTAGAGGACTGTCCATGTTGGTCAGTAGACTAGAGGACGGTGTCTGTTGGTCAGTAGACTAGAGGACTGTGTCCATGTTGGTCAGTAGGTTTTCACTTGATTCATTGTTGTTCTACTTCCTACAGTGTGAATCATGCAGGAGAACACTGGACTAAACCTCAACTCCTTACAACACGTGAGTCTGTCTGTCTGTCTGTCTGTCTGTCTGTCTGTCTTTCTCACATCGCTATGGAAAACCTTTGATTATGTAACCCCCCCCCCCTATTTGTGTGTGTGTGTGTGTGTGTGTGTGTGTGTGTGTGTGTGTGTGTGTGTGCACACGTATCATTCAGTGCATGGCGTATTTAATGTCTACCGTGTTGTTTTTCTCATCAGATTTCCAGCGTCTCACTCTGGACACAAACACGGCACACATAACCCTCTCTCTGTCCGAGAACAACAGAACGGTGACCCGGGACGACCGGGTCAACTCGTACCCCGACCACCCCGACCGGTTCGACGTCTCCCCTCAGGTCCTCAGTTCGGAGAGTCTAGGCGAGCGCTGCTACGTCGAGACGGAGTTCAGCGGGACGGTTCAGATCGGACTGAGCGACGGGGCCATCCGGAGGATCGGTCAGGGTCACGCCTGCTGCCTCGGAGAGACCACCAAGTCCTGGAGTCTGTTCTGTAGTCACTACTATTACTCCGTCATACACGACAGTAAGGAGACCGCCCTCCCCATCCGTCCCTCTGGCTCCAACAGAGTGGCCGTGCATCTGGACCGTCCCGCCGGGACTCTGTCCTTCTACAGAGTGTTGGAGGACACTCTGACTCACCTGTACACCTTCCAGGCCTGCACGTTCCCTCAGCGTCTCCACGCTGCCTTTAAGGTGTACCATGGCGCCTCTGTGTCTCTGTGTGAGGACGCACGGGGTGGGAGGAGAGACAGGCCGGCTGTGAGGACAGACAGACAGGCTGTGGGGACAGACAGACAGGCTGTGGGGACAGACAGACAGGCTGTGGGGACAGACAGACAGGCTGTGGGGACAGAAGAGTGTGTTGTATCATAAGGTCCTCCTCTTCCTGTTTCTGTAGCGTGAGGCAGCTTGGTGTACAAGTACACCCCCTGGACACGACGCTAGTATGACGCAGGGATTTACCCCCCAATCCAACCCTTTGATGCTGAGTGTCAAGCAGGGAGGCACTGGGTCCCATTTTTACAGTCTTTGGTATTTGACCCGGCCGGGGATCGAACCCCAGACCTCCCAGTCTCAGGGCGGACACTCTAACCACAAGGCCACTGAGCTGGTACCGACCATGGCTGACATTGATCAATTCTTAATACAAAGCTTCTAACATATTATTTAGGCTCCAAAATCTATAAATCTCACACTATTATTAAGGCAAGCAGCCGGATCCACAAGGTGCCCTTTTTTCACTTGAGCACCTGCCCCTCTAAATGTCTGTGCACGCCACTGTCCTGCCCCTCTAAATGTCTGTGCACGCCACTGTCCTGCCCCTCGAAATGTCTGTGCACGCCACTGTCCTGCCCCTCGAAATGTCTGTGCACGCCACTGTCCTGCCCCTCTGAATGTCTGTGCACGCCACTGTCCTGCCCCTCTAAATGTCTGTGCACGCCACTGTCCTGCCCCTCTAAATGTCTGTGCACGCCACTGTCCTGCCCCTCTAAATGTCTGTGCACGTTCTTCACAAGTTCTTCACACGCCACAAGTTCTTGAGCTTAGTCCAGTTACCCTGCAGGGTAAACATAGTACCTTTCCTTTCCTTAGTCCAGTTACCCTGGGTAAACATAGTACCTTTCCTTTCCTTAGTCCAGTTACCCTGCAGGGTAAACATAGTACCTTTCCTTTCCTTAGTCCAGTTACCCTGGGTAAACATAGTACCTTTCCTTTCCTTAGTCCAGTTACCCTGGGTAAACATAGTACCTTTCCTTTCCTTAGTCCAGTTACCCTGGGTAAACATAGTACCTTTCCTTTCCTTAGTCCAGTTACCCTGGGTAAACAT
Organism: Protomyctophum bolini; assembly: GCF_963924005.1. Taxonomy (NCBI): domain Eukaryota; kingdom Metazoa; phylum Chordata; class Actinopteri; order Myctophiformes; family Myctophidae; genus Protomyctophum; species Protomyctophum bolini. Next base: position 1,724,415 of record NC_137879.1, on the reverse strand, counting down.
AGTACCTTTCCTTTCCTTAGTCCAGTTACCCTGGGTAAACATAGTACCTTTCCTTTCCTTAGTCCAGTTACCCTGGGTAAACATAGTACCTTTGCTTTCCTTAGTCCAGTTACCCTGCAGGGTAAACATAGTACCTTTCCTTTCCTTAGTCCAGTTACCCTGGGTAAACATAGTACCTTTCCTTTCCTTTGTCCAGTTACCCTGGGTAAACATAGTACCTTTCCTTTCCTTAGTCCAGTTACCCTGGGTAAACATAGTACCTTTCCTTTCCTTAGTCCAGTTACCCTGGGTAAACATAGTACCTTTCCTTTCCTTAGTCCAGTTACCCTGGGTAAACATAGTACCTTTGCTTTCCTTTCGACTCAATCCCAAGTGCCTGTCGGAGGTCGATAGAACATTTAAACATGTATATTGTATCGTTTTAATTATCATTTAGGCCTATTTACATTTACTCCAATGAAGGGCTTTGAACATCATTGTATTTTGTCTAAATTCATTTCATTTTTATGTCATTTCATGTCATTTCAAGAAAGTGAAATGAATGCTGTTGTATTTACATTGTACCAAAATGACATTAATTAATACAGCATTGTTAATAAAATAACTAAGTTTTTTTTGGATGTGACCTTTTGTGATGAGGGTCATTCACCTTTCTGTATGCACGCACATACACACGCACTTGTGCGCACGAGCTTGTAGATCTGCCATTTTAGCTTCTTTATTTTTTTTGCAATCCTGAATGTTTTTTAATATTGGAATTGGAATTGAAATTGAATATTGGAATCCTGAAAAGATATATTTAAAAGTTATTATTTGGTTACAATTGTTAACTTTATGAACTTAAATACAAATATATTGGACATGAAAAAGTTTCGAATTGCAGCCGTCCGTATAGGTGTCCTTTGAGAGCCGTTTTGAAGGGGTTTGCATGTCTTAATGACTGTTGGTAGGGCGTTCCACATTTTGGTGGCATAGGAGCGAAAATAATTTAGTCCCTTGTTTGTGCCGAATCTGGGTTGTACATGGTTTGTTGCACTCCCTCTGGTGTTGTGGGTGTGGACAGGTACATGGGTATCTTAGTGAAGTATTTAGACAGGTACATGGGTATCTTAGTGAAGTATTTAGACAGGTACATGGGTATCTTAGTGAAGTATTTAGACAGGTACATGGGTATCTTGGTGGTGTATCTAGACAGGTACATGGGTATCTTAGTGAAGTATTTAGACAGGTACATGGGTATCTTGGTGGTGTATTTAGACAGGTACATGGGTATCTTAGTGAAGTATTTAGACAGGTACATGGGTATCTTGGTGGTGTATGGAATCTTGTGGACCAGACCCATTTCAAGGTGATGTACTCTGTCGTCATCCATAAGCCAACATGCTACATTTATGCAACAGTATTCTATGAGTGTGACAAGTTATTCAGTCCATTCTGGGATGAAATTATTTTCGACGGTTTCCACAATGCATGTCGTAGCAAAAATAGCTACAATCTACAAACCTCTAAATGATCTTAGTTTTAGTCAGTCTTTTCGATCATTTTAATTTAGTTTTAGTGATTTAGTCTACTCACATTTTTAGTCACCTGGAATGTTTTAGTCAGACATGCAAAAGTGTAGCTTTTCGGCGAAAATCGCCGTTTTTATCCCAAATATAGGACCTGTGTGATTCATGCAAATCCGTTAAAAAAATGTTTGGGGGGGGGTGAGGGGGTCTGTGGAGCCCGAGCTCGCTGCCCTGAGAATTATCTGACAGACTACTCTCGTGAGTCACTAATGATTCTGAGCGATATTTCTGCTTGCATCTGGGCGGCATGATGTGCGCAGCCGCTGGTCGCTCCGCGGAAAAAAAACCTGTTTGTGTGGACTCGGCATGAATTTTGACACACTGTCTGTGACTCGCCAGTCGATCCATTAGTTTAGCTGCTACAGTTAGCATTAGCAACGTTAGCACTTTGCGTTATACTGTCTGTGGTGTGGACGCGCCGGCGTCAGTTTCTCTCGCTGTGTGTGTGTGTGTGTGTGTGTGTGTGTGTGTGTGTGTGTGCGTGTGCGTGCGTGCGTGCCAGGGCTTATACTAAATGGATATATTAAAAACGAAAACATGCAGCTCAACTGTTGAATAAGGAGAGGATGTTACTCTACATGTCTTAAATTGACTAAGGCTAAAATAATGAAGTAAACTGACCCTGTTGACTAAACCATCCCAAAACATTTTATTTGTATTATAATTCATTATTTTGCCAGTGAATATAATTTTCTATTTTACATGATGTGAAGAGTGTAACTGTAAGGGATTTTGAGATGGGAGTGTGAGTGCTGGACCAGTTTCTTTCTTTAAATCACACCTGTGTGAAGTGACCCTTATCATCATACATCATCCATTCATTGTCATTTTTGTGACAATGAATGTGTAGGATTGTGTAGGACAAAAATAGCTGATATATGACAATTCATTCATTGTCAATGGCATTTAGGACACAAATCTACTGAATATAGGAGGGGCTAGTGCTCCTCGAGGGGCTAGTGCTCCTGTTGGAGTAAATTAATTGTTCTATGACTATCAGGACATGAATGTTAACATCTTGCTCAATACTGACTAGATTTGTACTGATTTAGTAAATAATCATCTGTCATTTTTGAGTGGTGCAGCCACTCAACCACACTATTGACAGCTACAGTATGTGTCCCTGTGTCTGTCCCTGGCTGGGTCCCTGTGTCCCTGGCGGTGTCCCTGGCGGTGTCCCTGTGTCCCTGTGTCACTGGGTCTGTTCCTGGCTGTGTGCCTGTGTCACTGGGTCTGTCCCTGGCTGTGTCACTGTGTCATTGGGTCTGTCCCTGGCTGTCCCTGTGTCACTAGGTCTGTCCCTGGCTGTCCCTGTGTCACTAGGTCTGTCCCTGGCTGTCCCTGTGTCACTGGGTCTGTCCCTGGCTGTCCCTGGCTGTGTCCCTGGCTGTGTCCCTGTGTCACTGGGTCTGTCCCTGGCTGTGTCCCTGGCTGTGTCCCTGTGTCACTGGGTCTGTCCCTGGCTGTCCCTGTGTCACTGGGTCTGTCCCTGGCTGTCCCTGTGTCACTGGGTCTGTCCCTGGCTGTGTCCCTGGGTCCCTGGCTGTGTCCGAGCACGAAACATAGCGTTATAGCATTTGTTCACCACCAAGTGTCACTGTTGCACAGCCTAACACACAGACACACAGGCCGGGAGGAGGGCTAGTACAGTACAGTGTAGTATATACTGTCCCCCATGACACCCCCCCCCCCCCCCAAAGTGGGTTTAGTACCGATAAACGCTTAAAAGATTTGCGCCGCGGTTTTGCCCGCGGCACAGCGTTGGCCCCGCACACTGTCACCTTTTTCACCTTGGGCCTGTTTGCATGCCTGTTTAGTGTTTAGTGTAGTTTTATTCGACTAAATATAAGATTTTATTTATATTTTTTATAATAAGTAAAAAGTAGTAGGCTAGTAAGGTTGAAATCTCTTTTTTGCAAGTAAAATTATATCCGGGTGAGTCTTAAATATTTATTCACTTTCATCTACTATATAAAAAAAGAAAACTGGTCAAACATCAGCCAAATTGTAATGGAAGGAAGCAGACGTTGTGGGGGGGAAAAAACGATCTACAAGCTGTGTTATGTTCAAAATGTGCGATGATTTTCTAACTCCTGTGAAAGCCCATGTTGTTTTCACTTCCGTCAGTAGATGGAGCCAGAGGACCAGTTTTTATTATTACACCACCAAGCGACTGCATGGTTGCTGTGATCTAATACTCTATGTGCAGTGATACTCAACCTCAGGCCCGCGGGCCACATCAGGCCCGCGGGACCATTATGACTGGCCCACCAATGAAAATCTAAAAAAAAGAAGAAAAGAAAATCTGGAAAATGAAATAAAAATAAATAAATCTGAATGAAGTTATCTTTAATTACATTATTATAAGTAATACTATTAGAGTTGTACTATAACTCGAACGAAAATATAAGCTGGGGGGGGGGGAGATGCAATGCAAATGAAAGACATATACTGTGTATCCCTATTCCCTGACATAATTTTATAGCTAAACGGACAGAATTCTATTTTATTTGAATGATGAAACCCAGCTGCCATTAATAGTTGGAAATGGAAATTGCGGAAATGGAAATTGCGGAAATTGCGGACATTGTAATTGTGGAAATGGTGGAAATGGAAATTGCGGAAATGCGGAAATGGAAATTGCGGAAATTGTGGAAATGGAAATTGCGGAAATGGTGGAAATGGAAATTGCGGAAATGGAAATTGAGGAAATTGCGGAAATGGTAATTGCGGAAATTGCTCTTCACTTATAGCTATCTATTTTCAGGTAGATTGTTTTATTTTACTCAGTCAGCCATTACTACTCATCACATCTCACAGTGGATGTGCTCCTCTCTCCTTCCCTGGAAAAAATGGCCCCACCTATGGACGGCTGCAATTCGAAACTGGCCCCCGGAAAATCTGAATCCCCCCTTTTCCCCCTCACTGTATAAGTTTCTTTTCCCTTTTTACCTCCTTTGAGACAGGATTTTTGGTTTAAAATAAAATAATATATATATAAGAAAAGGATGTAGTCAAATAAATGAAGTCCCTCACATTTGTATGTAAATTACAACCACATAATTCTACATTAAAACTGTGGGGAAAATATTTTAAAAGAATCCAACAAAACTTTGGATTTTTTGATGTGGCGTCATTAAAACATTGACATGGCACAGCTGACCATCTAGAAATTAAGAACATGACACTTAATTTAATTTAAAACAAAAGGTTTCAGATACCCAATACTTAGCTTAACCCAAGGGCTCTCTACACTAAGGGCTGTATTTTGCGTGTCTTAAGTACCAGGTCTTATTCCCTAACTTGAGTAAACTAAAGACCTGGAGGCGTGATCAATGCTCTTTGGCCACTCAGAATAGCCAAATGGCATTGATCACGCCTCCAGGTCTTTAGTTTACTCAAGTTAGGGAATAAGACCTGGTACTTAAGACACGCAAAATACAGCCCTAAATATCTATGCTGAAAATAGCCGATCTACAAACTCACACCAACAGGTCGAGCTAGAGCTAGGTAGAGCTTGTAGATCGGTCATTTTCTGCTAATGTAACGTTCGCCCTCCTTGAATTGTCTTCCATCTCTGACGCCACTGGTGACAATTAACACAACCTACATTTGGGTATCATTTATTACTCTGTAACAAAACAAATACATTTATAGTTTTTTTTACAAATCATTACTTTATATTATATCAACATAAATATCTCTGGTGGGGATGCGATAACAGTGAACACCCCTAGGTGGTCACAAGGCCACAACATGAGTAACTTGACTGGCTCACGTGAGCAGATGGTTATCACAATGAACTGTTAACGATGATGATTATTATTATTAATTGTAGTGTGCACGCCAGCCTCTGAACTTCATTTTACAATGCCAAAAACATTTAATATATATCTCGTTGAAAAGTGGCAAAGAATAAAATTCTGCACACCAAAAATATGCATTTGTATTTGTTTGGCAACGAATTGAACCACCTCCCGGCTCGTTGAAAAAGGTTGAGAAGTCGACATACATTCCCCAATAAGTGCAAGCATCATTTTGGCGTGCAGATTTGACTCTTTTTCACATGCTGAACTTTAAGCCCAGAACACACGACCAAAGGGTGGAGGCGGTTTCAGCGTTGGCCCCAGCGGTGTTGTCATATCCTGTCCTGTCGCGCGGCGACCCAAAGGGTTCAATTCAACGGCCCCCCAGACCACGCCAAAGGGTCTCCATGGAATGGTCTGCATGGAGACCCTTTGCTGTGGTCTGGTGCTGGGCTTCATATTAGATCCGGCACCCAAGCGTCTCGTACGTAACTGCAGGTGGTTTCGGGACGTAATAATCACATTGTCGCTTTTAGAGTTGAAAGTGGAGCCAACCATGCTTTCTAATTCACCGACGGGCCTGTTTTTAATCACAACCACAAGTTAGAGAGACATTAGACACGTACTGTATACAGGATAGTTCTCAGAATCAGCAGCACACACACATCATACTTCATAAAACACTGTACATGACACTGTCCAGCAGCAACTCAATCATCAGCAGGTTTGGAAGAGAGTTCAGTGCCTTCTCTCTGTTGCTGGAGATGTTATGCAGGCCATTGTTTTTATTTATTATTTATACATAAGGGTCTGTAACTCAGAGAGTGTACAGATGGAACCAAATGCACCCTTACGGGTCAATTTGTACACTCTCAGTGTGAAATAAAGACTGATGATTTTAGAGTGCAGATTGGGGTCCCAGAGATTAAAAAACAAAGAAAATAGCTAAACTTGGGGTCCGTGTCTAAGTGCATATGAAACTGAGGGTCGTTCAAATGAAAAGAAAATGGCATGATGTAAAAGGGCGCCCGCACACAGTCCAGAACCTGGCGTGACGTTAAGGGGCACCCGCACACAGCCACACACAGTCCAGAAGGCTAGCCATCAGGGCACCCCCCCCCCACACACACACAGTTCAGTTGGCATCCGTCTTGGGCGCGCCCACCCTCGCCCGCTTGGCCTCTTCGTCCATCTCGTCCATAATGCGTTCCTGGGAGACTTTATAGAAGGTGTAGCCGTCTGTGGGGGGGGGTAGCGTTGTTAAGGCCAATAGCACATAGGAGCTGACACTAAGGACAGCATTTACAGTAGAGCCTTCATTATATCTGCCGAGCTTGTTTTTCATAAAAATCCACCGTAGAGATGTTGTTATGAGCTACTATCTGTCAAGACATCCTCTGCAAGTGATGCAGTTTGGAAGCGCTCGTTTTTGTTAACGGGTCGCGCTGCTGCCTCCTCATTATGTGCAAATTCGAAACAGGTGGAACGCAGGGCCGTTCAGTGACATACGACGAGTGCTTCCAAACTCCAGCACTTAGAAAAAGAATCACTTGCAGAGGATGTCTTGACAGAAAGTATCTCATAACATCTCTACGGTGGATTTTTATGAAAAACAAGCTCTGCAGATTGAAAGAGGATAATTCAAGCTTGGACTGCAGCTGCAATGTTGGTGAGTTTAACGTTGTTTAATACAAGCAGATCGCAAACCAAATTGGATGAGTGGGGAGTCAATGGAGGGTATTGCAACTCTAGATTAAAACAAATCTAGAGTTGCAAATTGCGGCTATTGACATACCATTGATCCAAATATGTAAATTGTGTCCAGAATCAATGTAAATGTATTATGAGTATGACAGTCATTCCTGCCAGGGGCTGCTGGTTAGTTACACGTGGTGAAAATTGTATAATTACTGTAGGTACCGGTATATTGTATAATGCAATCAAATGTCTCGATGAATTGAATAAACGGGACCACAATGGCCATAATGAAGGCCCTACGGGAGGGCTTGTTGTGTTATCCTTTTAGCATTGTATTGTAGGTACCACTCACTCACTGTACTATTTGCAAACTTTTTAATAAAGTACTCGATAATCGATCTGCCACTCCATTAGTCACTCAGAAAAGTACAATAATTTTAATAATTTTAATTTTAATTTAATAATTTCCTGAGATGTGGTGAGTCTAAAAATGTACAATAAAAAGGTTCCTCTGAGTCCACATTGTACAGTAGAGTACACAACGTCACCTTACACAACCTTTCAAAGGGAGTGTTTAAATATAAACCATGTGACTCTGACGTTTCAAAATGCAAACTACATTTATAACAAGGTTTAAATGTTTTATATTTAAATATGCAATACAGTAAGACTGTAAGTACACGATCGCACGCCGCGGTACATCAACATTATCAGGCTTAATTTCATCTTTCCAACTTTCTAGTTTATGATTTTAATATTTAATGACTGCATGTACATGCTTTTGTAGCAATAAAACGTATCAATATTAGCCCTCGTTGGGCAGCGGTGGAACCATTTCTCATCATTATCAGACTTAATTTAATCTTTAGTTCCAACTCCTAATAGTTTATGGCCCAAAATGACTGAAGAGGTTGAATGTACAGGTTTTGTAGCAATAACGTATCAACCATAGAGTTATTATTATAGTGGAAGTTGGAACACAATTCCATTTCAAACATTTCACCTTGCCCGTGTCGCAAAAGAACGACGCCGGCCCGTAAAAAGGAGCAGATCTACAAGCCGGACAGCGCGTCGCTAAGGTCGCTCCCGCGACGCGCTGTCGGCTTGTAGATCTGCGCCTTTTACGGCAGACGTCGTGAAAGCTGTAGTTCTCTCTAGTTGTAGTTCTCCAGACAGGTCTCAAGGATACATATGGCCGCCACCACGGCTCCTATTCCCAGCCCCGTCAGGACGTTCCGTCCCCGCAGCGCCTGGCTCTTCGTCGCCCACTGCTGCAGCTCCGTCTTCCGGATGAAGCGGACCTGCTCGGCCGACAGACCCTCCTGGTTGTCGGACGACGTGTCCACGATCCTCCGGGCGAAGGGGGCTTCTCCTGCCGGGCCCGGTGGGGCAGCAGCCTGCTTGTTGTCCGCCATGTTTGTTGCTCAGTGCAGTCAGACGGTCTAGTGCACAGGGTAGTCCTTTTGCCTTGTACTGTATGTATGTATGTTGTAGACACACTTTAAGCCATAGGGTAGTCCTTTTGCCCTGTATGTATGTATGTTGTAGAACTTGTAGACACTTTAACTTCTTTAAGCCATAGGGTAGTCCTTTTGCCTTGTATGTATGTATGTATGTTGTAGACACACTTTAAGCCATAGGGTAGTCCTTTTGCCCTGTATGTATGTATCTGTATGTATGTTGTAGACACTTTAACTTATTTAAGCCATAGGGTAGTCATTTTGCCCTGCACATGTTGTAAGTAGACACACTTAAAGCCATAGGGTAGTCATTTTGCCCTGCACATGTTGTAAGTAGACACACTTAAAGCCATAGGGTAGTCATTTTGCCCTGTATGTATGTTGTAGACACACTTAAAGCCATAGGGTAGTCCTTTTGCCCTGCACATGTTGTGAGGAGAGGAGAGGAGAGGGAGGGGAGGGGAGCAGAGGGGAGCA